>NC_057348.1:59560437-59870391 GCF_016509475.1 Prionailurus bengalensis | reverse complement strand
GCCTTTTTACAGATTTATCACCCAGTATATCGGGGTTGGGGGAGCTTACTGGCCTGGTTACTGACCAATCACACCCTGCTAGAGGCTAGAGGCCCTGGTGTCCAGGTTACCGTGAAGTGTAACCTCCGTCCATTTCTCCTGTTTAGTAAGGTCATGCAGTGTTAGAGAATCAGTGCTTTCTACGTTTTGCAATCCAAATTGTTTCCAGTGGGTTAAAAAGTCATTCCAAAGGCTCAGGTCTTAATCTCAAGGTCTTGAATTGAAGCCCCGCTTTGCCCTCACAGCGTGAAGCCTCCTTTGGATTTCTGTCTCCCTCTGTCTCCTCTTACCCCGCTCAGTATCTTAGTAAATTACAAGAAAAGGACAATCTTATCAACAGCCTAATCTCCAGAAACCTATCGACTCAGTTTCCTGAAACCCAAACCTCACCCTCCTGTCCATAGTGATGTGGGGAACAAAGGCAAGAGGTAATGGCCGATAAAATAGAAGTCCCTGCAGCGCCTTGGTGGCTCAGTTGTTTAAGCATCCAACTTTGGCTCAAGTCATTATCTCCCAGTTCCTGAATTCCAGCCCCATTTCGGGCCCTGTGCTGACAGCTCAGGTTCTGGAACCGGTTTCAGATTCTCTGTCTCCCTCTCTGCCCCTTCCCATTCCTTCTCTCCTTTTCTCTCTATCTCAAAATAAACATCCAAAGAAATTAAATTTGAATTTCCTTGTAACCTGCAGCTCATGGACAAATATTTGAGACTGTTAGAATCCAATGTTTCTCCAGGAACTCCTTACTGTCTTAATGTTAATGCTTTGCTAGAGGGAAAAACCACCTTAACTTGACAATAGCTAGGCTTCTGGTGTTCTGTGAGTCTGTAGCATGTGAAAGTCTCCTTGGAATCTTGCCAGTGGACTTTACCTTCCCCAAGCCTATGGTATATAACCATCACTCTTCACAACCCCAGTGCGGGCAGCTCTTCTTGCCCACAGGAAGATTCACCTTTTGGCACCAAAGAAGTCTTCAAGAATTCTGTCCTGGCCGTCAGCTCTGAACCCGACAAACCCCACCATCACGCCCCAACAGTTTATCACGCAAAACGTGAGAGCCCTGTCTGCAAGCTCTCTACATTCTTACCTCAGATAGGTCGAGTCTTTGGGCCCTCACCTTTTGTCCAAAACTTTACTTCAATGGATAGAGGCAGTGGTAGTTAGGTGATGGTGGTGTCTCTCTGCTAACACTTAAGTGTGTGGAATGGGGCTCTGGTCTTATACACTTTGATCTTTTTCTTGGCTGACCAGCTCAGGTGTTGCTATATGCATAGGAAAACTTCAGCTGCTAGGATTGCAGGCAGTTCAGGAAGCAGGAGGAAAGTGTCAGCAGGGTGACCCTTGTCATGCCAACCATAGCCTGCCAACCACCATCTTCTCAATAAGAAGATGGCAACGTTTTCTCAGTGCTATCAGAAACAGATTTGTCCAAGTTGGCACAGGAAGGGAGTGGGAACTTGCTGTCAATTGCTGGGACAGCTGCATTGTCCCTGACTCCTTACTGCTGATATATTTACTTTGCCTTAAAAGTAAAGCAGGCTGCTTTCTACACAGGCTAACCTCTTGTGCTAGGCCCTTTCCAGCACCCTAGGGCACCTGCTTCCTGTTGGCAATGTACATTTGGCAGGGAAGCCCATGAGGCACCCTTCAGGAAACTTGTAAAAGACTTGACAAAATCATAGGAGAGGTTTCCGGACAACTGGTTAAAAACATAAAAATTATTAAATTTAAAAAAAACAGAAGAAAACTACTAAAAGGAAAAGTATTCACCTCAGGTGAAAATGGAATGAAGCTGGGACTGCTGACATGAGCTCCGTTTCCTAGGCAAGCTTTGTGTCCTGACAGTGAGAAGTGAACACCTGTGGGGTTGCAATGAAAGGAAGCACCAGCCACCAGATCACTGCATTCTGACCTTGAGAACGCAGGAAGGCTTGGGGCTATTGCCTTATCTTCTTTTCAGTGGGTGGAGGCACTCGTGATCTCTGAATGTTGGCTTCTCTGTACTGGCTGGCAGCCATGCCTGTGGAATTCGTTGTGGTCCCAGAGTCCTTGAATAGACCCTCTGCCGTGACCATCTGGGGAAGAACAATATTCATGCTCCAGCTTTGATCTCAAAATGAAGGAACGTCACGGGCTAGTGAGAACAAGGTAACCATCCCACCTCAGGTCAACAGAAGCCTGACAAGCACTCAGGTCTCCATGAAGGAGGGCAATGCGCCCTTAAGAATGGCCACGTGTTAGCGGTGAATGCTGGGCACTCTACGAGTAACAGTTACATGGTTCCTGACTCTGACCTCTGATCTCCATCTCCCCTTGCATCTGCCCTCCCCTCTTACCTTGTGATTTCCCTCATTTCGAAGAGTTTGAAACCCCACGTTGGACCACACCGAAACTGCCATGTACTCAACGCTGTGCAACACCAGTGGGGTGGAACCATTTTTCCACCAACATCTCATTTTACTAATTTAAAAGCGGTTTGGCAAACCATGCAAGGCTTACACGGAAAGGGCCATACGCTCAACTCTATGAAACACTGTGAGTAAATGACAGGTAGTCAGTTTAACTAACGGCTTGTTTCACGAAGTTAGAAGTCTCTGAAAGCCTGAGCGGGGATTATGCATTAAGTGCCATCTGTCCAACACTGTGGGGAAACCATCTTTCAGCTAAGAGCTCGCTTCACTAAGTTAGAAGTGTTTGAAAAAACCCAGGTGAGACTTACAAGGAGAGTGCCATATACTCAAAAGCGTGAAACGGCCTTGTGTCGAAATATCTTCCCAATAACATCGTGGTACACTCAGTGAGAAGGGTTGAAACCCCATACATAGAGTTATAACGAAAAGCCGTTCCCTCCACTTTGTGAGGTGTCATGTTAGAGAAACCATCTTTCAGCCTGCATCTGGTTTCACTACAATGGAAATGGAAAACCCATGCGGGGCATAGGCTGAAAGGGCCATCTACTCTGTCCAACAAACAGTGTGGTGGAAACACCTTTGAAAAGACATCCGTTTTCACTAGGGGAGGAGTGTTTGACGACCTTTGCAGGGCATACACGGAACGTGACACTTATCCCCCTCGGCGTAACACGATGGGGAAACCATCTTTGCAGTGACATCTCCCTTCACTGAGACGGAAAGTTTTGAATACCTAGGCGGACACTATGTGGAAATTTTTATCCACTCAACTCTGCCAATCAGCGCTTTAGGGAAACTATCTTGGAACTAAGGTCTCGTTCACAAAGTTAGATTGTTTGAAACACAATGCAGGGCCTAGGCCTAAAGTGCCCTACACTCAACTCTGTGAAACTCTGTGACGAAGCAGTCTTCAAGTCTTATCTCGTTTCACTACGTTAGAAGTGTTTGGAAAACTATTTGGGGCCTGTGCCGAAAGTGCAATATATTCAACTCTGTCACACTGCACTCTGCAGAAACCATTTTTCACCTGGTTTCTTATATCACTTAGAAGTGTCTACAAACCAATGCGGGAACGATGTGGAAAGTGACGTACACTCGGCTCTGGGACAGAATGCTGTGGAGACACCATCGTTCAACTAACATCTTGTGTCACTGAAATAGCAGAGTTTGACAACCTATGCGGGGATTAGGAGGAAGATAAGTGCTGTATACTCAACCTTGTGGAACATAATTATTGGGAAACCATCTTTCGCCTAACATCTGGTTTCACAAATTTGGACTTGTTTTAAAGCCAAGTGGGGCCTACAGGGAAAGTGCCATACACTCGAGTCAGTGATACACTGAAGGGAACCATCTTTCAGCAAACTGCTTATTTCACTAAAATAGGAGTGTTGGAAACGCATGCAGGGCCCACAGAGAAAGTGACATATACTCAACTTGGGAAACATGATTGGGGAGAGCATCTTTCAACTAACATCTCGTTTCATGAAGTTACAATTGTTTGGAAATGGATGCGGGGCTTAAGCCTAAAGGGCCCTTATACTTCCCTCTGTCAAAGAGCACTTTGGGGAATCCACCTTTCAAAGAACGTCCCATTTCACTGTTAGAAGTGTTTGAAAGTCTTTGTGAGGCTTAGGCAGACAGGAACAGCTGGATTTGGTGATTTTTTTTTTCCTGTTCTCCCATTAGGAAATAGAGGTATCATTGATTTTGAGGTAAGGGCTTTCTGCAACTAGCCGGTGATCAAGTGTTTGGAGCCTCGACCCGATGTAACCCTTCTTGAAAGGGCCCTATCTGTTCTAACTAGGTTCTGAAGTATGGTGAGCATATGGGAATCATGTTTGACTCAGAATATAGGCATGGGTATCCTTCACTGCACTTAACAGACCTGGCCAAGCACTAAGCACTCAGGGACAAGAAGGCCATCCTTCATTTGATTTGAAGTTACTGTTTGCTCTCACATAGCAAAGGACCAAGAGTGGGAACTTAGCACCAATCTTTGGGCTCTGCTTGTATGAAGTGAGTGGAAGTCCAATTGTCCCTGAATGTGACCAAGACCTAGAAAATAGCAAATTGGTAGAAAATGCTACAAAAAAAGACCAGGATCTAAATTACAGAAGGAATGGGGTAATGCTGTTTATGTTTACCTACCTTCATTTCTCTTTGCTGCATGTATAAGGCCAGTCCCTCCCCAAACCTCTGGGACCTCCAACAAACATCCACCCATACCCAACTTGGCACCTTAGGTCTCTGTGGACAGAGTTCTCACGGGAAATTACAAGAGGTCCTGTTGTCAATCTATGCCAGATTCACGAGGGCACAGGAAGAGTCCCCAGTTTAAAGTAGAGGCTATGGTTCTGAGATATTGATTGCAAAGTGCCACCAGCAAGATCTTAGTTTGAAAAAAAAAGAGGGAAAAAATTGACAGAGGGCCAAAGTGCTTCACTACAAAGGAGAGCAGAATTAAGCAGACAAGGGTGTGCATAACACAATCTCTGGAGAAGCTGTGGTTTATAGTTTAAAACCCTTGTGGGTAAAGGCAAAGGGAAACATCCATAGCCTGCACCTGGGTGCCCGTTTTCAAAACATTTGCACTTTTCTTTCAGAGGAGTAAGGCTCCTGACCTTGGCTCCTTTGTATGCCCTAAACTCCAGGGAAATGATTCCTAGAAACAGTGTTCCCGAGGGTGCTATCAGTTTTTTAAGCAAGTACTGGCGCATTTCTCTTTTTAAGGCTTTTAGAGCTGAATTTTCATGCAGAATTGTCTTTCTTTTCTTTTAATTTCTTATTTATTCAACGTTTTTATTTATTTTTGGGACAGAGAGAGACAGAGCATGAACGGGGGAGGGGCAGAGAGAGAGGGAGACACAGAATCGGAAACAGGCTCCAGGCTCCGAGCCATCAGCCCAGAGCCTGACGCGGGGCTCGAACTCACGGACCGCGAGATCGTGACCTGATTGAAGTCAAATGCTTAACTGACTGCGCCACCCAGGCGCCCCTAATTTCTTAAATATTTATTAATTTTGAGATAGTGCACACACATTGGAAGGGCTGACACACACACACAGAATCGGTAACAGGCTGCAGGCTTCAAGCTGTCAGCACAAAGTCTGACATGGAACTCGAATCACAAGCTGTGATGTCACGACATGAGCTGAAACCAAGAGTCCGAATCTTAATTGACTGAGTCATCTACATAACCCGTTTTGCTCTTTTTAAAACTAGAATCTTCCAGGGGAAAATCAGGGCCCATCGTTCAGAACAATTTCCTCTGGTTTTAATTGGGGATTCTGGATGAGTACTTGACAGCAGAATAGTTTGGGCCATGGGAGCCCTGCAACATGCCTTCCTATATCCTATATCGACGTTAGATGTAGGTCAGTGGAAAGTACACAGCACAGAATATTTGTGTGTTGCTAGGGCCAAAGGTGTTGAGAGCAGTTGACCTCACTTCTGGTGCAAGATCAAATGGAGACACTGCATTCTCAGCTTTCTTCCATTCTCATCTAAAAGAAAACTTTAGCTGTCCATAGGGCCATTCCCATCATATTGCTATTTGCTAAGTAGGACTTGGTTTGCAGGCTGGGTGGGCTAGTGAGGCTGTCAATCACACAGTGAGCTCCCAGTGATTGTTGGTGAGTTCTCACGTTGCTTCTGTGCTAACCAAGAGTTATTATTTTCTGACAACCCACAAGAGAGATTGTCCTGCTGTCAGAGAGCACTTAGTGCCTGGCCTCAGATTCTGAAGAACACATTATCCACACATACAAGGTATTTTCCAGGACCTAGTCAGTGCAGACTGCCCTTCAAAACCTAATGCACCACAGGAATGGTTCCAAACACTTGAGCAACAGCCTGGAGCATGGACCCATTACCCCTGAATCTCTGCTGCTTCTATCCCCTGTAGGGAAAGACAGGAAAAACAGCCAAGGCCAGAAGGCTGAATTTGTATGGACCTCAAGAAGAACCCTGATGGATGATAAAGCAATTTCATGAAACTGGAAACAACGAGGGCCAGAGTTCTTCATGTTTAGAGGAACCTGACTGGTGGAAGGCCTGGGTGGCTCGGTTAAGCATCCGACTTCAGCTCAGGTCATGATCTCACGGTCCGTGAGTTCAAGCCCCGCTTTGGGCTCTGTGCTGACAGATTGGAGACTGGAGCCTACTTCAGATTCTGTGTCACCCTCTCTCTGACCCTCCTCCATTCATGCTCTGTCTCTCTCTGTCTCAAAAATAAATAAACATTAAAAAATTAAAAAAAAAATAGAAAAACTTGAATGGCACAGTCATTCAGAAACTGGCTTGCTCAGGACTCACAAGAACAATTTGTGGGCATTTGCTACAGGAGTGCTCCAAAGGATGCTCGTTGGAGCTCTGTTAACAAAAGGTCCACCTTCTCCCTTAAGAAACAGAGGGGATCTTCGGCTTCTGGTGCACTTCTGCCCATTGTATCCATCAATAGGGGCAACAGAGATTGAGTTATGAAGGGTGCTTCCATGTGATGATCAAGAGGTGGGAACGAGGCATTGGTGCAGTGTATATTCAAAAGGCTTTGTGTGTGCTGATCAGGTCGTGGAGCACGCTGATCATGCAAAGACTGTTTTTCTGAATGGGAGAAGCTCCATCCATTATGGTGGGGGATCCGTGTGGCTACTGTAGTTGGCCCAGCACCAAGGGCTCAGGGACAGGGGGCTAGCTGTTTTCTGGGATATCAGACCCTGGAAACACTGCATTGGCTCAGGAAAGCCGTGAAAACTCACCTCCACTCCAGGTCCCTTGGTTGTTGTAGGGGACAGATATAGGGTCGCCGGGTGTGAACTGAGATTATGTTGGGAAAGCAGCAATGGGAGAGGAATGGCAACAAGGTGAGTCAAATCTGTGTATTCAAACTGCATGGGGGACACCGAGGAAGGAGACCACCAACTTCGCTTCCCCATGTCTCACAGAAGAGGCGGGATCCACCCCACCCTCTGGCTTAGCCTACCTGCAAGCATTCTCCCTGTGTGCATGCACAAACCCTGGGTTTGAGGAGAGCCACATCATTCTGAAACCAAATTCAGAAGGGACCAAAGCACCACCTTTATCACCATGAAAAAGGCACCACCAAGCACCCAAGCTGAAAGAAGAGGATACTACTCTGACATCCTATCTCGGAATAGTTTCCATGCAGTCTCTCATCAAAATGGTCAAGGCATGGCAATGGAGACACACACTGCCAGTTCTTCATCACACAGGATTTTTAGAAAATTGAGAATGAAGTACCCAGTGCAGTCTTCTATCACCCAGGTTGTATCCAGAATAAGGCCTGTGAGATTAGGCCAAGGGAGAACTCTGGAGGATGTAATCCTCCAGAGCCATGTCAGAAAGAAGCCTGCCTTCTTAAGGAGTTAAGGATTTCTGGCTTGGTCTATCCCTGCCACTGTTGCTGTCAGCTGATGGAGGCAGCAGTCATTGAGCTGTCTTTGTAAGGTTCTGAAGGCTCTTGCTCACGAAACTGCAACAAGGATGTGGTTCCCTCATTCCTGGCAAGGACTCATCCAATGCTGACCCTCTGCCCATTCGTACTGCCCATGAGCAATGTGTCTGCTTCTCAGAATGAAAGCAACTCAATCATCCAGGTCAGTGAGGCACGCTGGCTCCCCTTCACCCTCCGTAGCACAGCAGGCCAAGCACCAAGCACCCAGGGACCCAAGGCCTTCTTTCCTTTGGTAGAGCCAAGGCTGATAGCCATAACTGAGCACAGAAGCAGAGTGGGAGTTTGCGGCCTACCCAGGGCTGTGAGCTGAGTGATTGATGGCTTCATGGCTCCTATGGGAAAAAAGCTACATTGTCAGAAATACAGCAAGGGATGGAAATGGGTGCCAGATGGGACAAAGCTCGATAATTCCAGTGGTATAGGGGATCTACTTGGAAAGAAATGTCTTGCTCCTTTTGTCCTCGGCCCAGAAGGAGGCCAGCTCCCTGCTTAAATGTCTGGCCCACCCTACACACCAAACATCTGCTGCTGAGTCCTTTCAAACTCTCTGGGCCTATGAATGGCTGCTTACTTCTGAGACACAGTGAAGTAACAAAGAAGGAGCCCTGTGGCAAAACTTCTCCCCAGTCACAAGGACTGGATCAGGCTCCCAGATAAGGAAGGCAGAAGGCAGAGGATAGGACTCTTGAGATGCTGATTCTGAATGGATTGCGGTAAGAACTTTATTTCTACAAGAGAGCAAAGATGTGTCACTTTGGATAAGAAGAGAAAGACCTCTCCAGTGCTTGAAAAGGGATTTCTATGGAGAAGGGGGTGCTGGCACCAGTTCCTGGCAAACTGGCTGACTGTGGAAAGTAGAACAGAGGGCTTAGGCAATAGTGTCCTAGAGCCTCCGTCTGGCAGCCCTCTCACCAACAGGCCTGACTTCCTCCTTCAGAAACACCTGTAGAGCCCTGGGACTTGGTCTGCTTTTCTTGCTTTTCCCAACGGAATGGAGTAAGCAGTGACAGTGCAGTAGCTAGGAGATGACCCCAGCTCTGGTTCCATAGTGTGGAGAGGGACATTGGTGCCATCTGAAGGTAAAGGGCTCTTTCTGGGTGAGCAAATTCTGAAGCTTACTGCTCCTTCATGAACTGTCTGCTTTTCAGAGGGAAGGCAACTCAATCAAGCAGTACATGGAGGCAAGCTGGCTCTCCAACCTCTTGCCAACATCACCCATGTACCAAGCTCAGGAAAAAGAGGGCTATTTTCCTTTGGGATATCTGATCCTCATGGCTGTTACTGAGCACGGGACCCAGTGGGAAACCGATGCCCCTCCATGTGTGCCTACTGAGTGAGTGCCAGCTCAGTGGATCCTGTGAATGAAGAAGCAGTCAGAAACACAGGAAGAGAGAAGGAATGACAGCAGCCATGACAAAAGTGTGTTCAAAATTTCCATCCAATGGGAATGTGATCAGTGTGGAATGGAGATGCTTATCTTCATTTCCCTTAGGCCCAGCAAAAAGGCCAGCTTGTCACCACTACATCAGGCCCAGCCTCCACACACACCTCTTGGCTGGACCCTTCCCAATGCCCTAGATCTCTGGGTGTCCATGTAGTCCTGAAACAAAAATGCCAGAACTACTTTGCCTCCACACATCCCACAGTCACAAAGGCTGCTCCCCATTGGACATCTGCAACTCAGATGTATGGACCCTGGGATGAAAGATGATGCATCAAAAAGCAATGTCAAGAAACTGGACAAACCGAGGGCCACAGTTCTTCATAAAGGATGAGAATTGGATCATGTTTAGAAGAACATGACTAGCACAATATATTCACAAGCTGGCTGGCTCAGGAATCACAAGAACAATTTGGGGTCTTTGGCTATAGGAGTGCTCCAAAGGATCCCCACTGAAACACTGTGAAGAAGAAGCCCACTTTCTCCCTCAAATAGTAGAAGGGAACATTAACTTCTGGTGTGCTTCTGCCAATCGTGTCGAGAGTGACAGCAGTGGCTCTGAGATATGAAGAATGTGCTTCCATGTGACGATGAAGGGGTGGGAATGAGGTCTTGGTGTACTATTTACTCAAAAGGCATTTTGTGCAGTGATCATGTGTTAGAGTGTGTTGCACATTCACAGACTGTTTTGAAAGAGGGTAGTTCCATCCATTAGGGCGGGGAGTCCATGTGTCTATCCTTTCCCATGATACTGTAGCCTGTCCAGTACCAAGAGCTCAGGGACAGCGTTGCTATCTGTCCTCTGGGATATCAGACTATGTGATCCAAACATCTGCTGCTTAGTCCCTTCAAATGCCGCGGGCCTTTGAATGGCTGCTTACTTCTGAAACCCAGTGAATTAATGAAGAAGGAGCCCCATGGTACAACCTCTAACCCAGTCACAAGGACTGAACCAGACTTCCAGGTGGAAGGCAGAGGATAAGACTCTTTGAGACGCTGATTGTGACAGATCATTGGAAGAAAATTGTTTCAACAAGAGAACAAAGGTGTGTCAAAGTGGAAAAGGAGGGCCGGAGTTCTGCAGACCTTGGGTTGGGAAATCTATGGAGAATGGAGTGCCCAAAACAAGCTACTGGCAATCTAGCCCGTAGAAGAAGACACACCAGAGCACTTAGGAAAAGGCGCCCGCTAGTGTTTCCATCTGGGAGCCCTGTCAGCTACAAGCCTGCCTTCTTCCTTCAGAAGGACCTCGAGAGCCCTGGGACTTGGTCTGCTTTTCTTGCTTTTCCCATCATGAAATGGGGTAGGAAGTGACAGTGCCCTAGCTGGGAACTTCCCCAGCTATGGCTCTAAGGTGTGCAAAGGGGTATTGGTGCCCCCTTCACGTATAGGGCTTTTCTGTGCTGACCAGCTTCTGGAGTTTACTGCTCCAGTGTGAATTGTCTGCTATTCAGAAGGAAAACACCTTAGGCAGAACAATGTGGTGAGCTGGCTCCTCTCCCCCCACCCCCCACCCCTCAATTCCAACAGCCAAGCACCAAGATCAGGAATTGGAGGCCTATTCTCCTTTGGAGACCAAGTTTGAAACCCACACCCATCACTGGATGCCTGAGTGCCAGCTCCATGGCTCCTAAGGGTGAATGAAGAGACAGAAACACGGGAATGGCTTCAGCCAGGACCAAAGGTGTTCAATAATTCCATCCTAAGGGAATGCAATCCATATGGATGGGAGATGTTTATCTTCATTTCCACTAAACCCAGCAAGGAAGCCAGCTCCCAGCTAATACATCTGGCCCAGCTTCCCCCAAAACAGCTCTCAGTTGTTTTGGGGGGAGGTTTATGTCCTAGGGCTCTGCATATACATGCAGTTCTGAAACCAAAAAGTCTAGGCTCCTTTGTCTCCACCTTCCCCAGACTCATAAAGACTTTCCCCTTTGGGCATCAGCAAGCTAGAAATAGTAGTACTCTCAAAGACTAAATTTGTACCCACAAGATGAACTGTAATGGATGATACAGCAATGTCATGAAACTGGATAAAATCAGGGCCAGAGTTCTCCCTGTTTAGAAGAACATGAATAGCACAATATATTCACAAGCTGGTTTGCTCAGGATTCACAGGGACTTTTGTGGCCTTTCCCTAGAGGGGTGCTCCAAAGGATGCTTATTGGAGCCCTCTGAGGAAGAAGTCCACATTCTTCCTTAGGAAAGAGACAGGAACTTTGCATTATGGTGTGCTTCTGCATGTCCTATCCATTGAGAGGGGCAGCAGAGATTCTGAGATATGAAGAAGTTTCCATGTGACGATCAAGAGGTGAGAATGAGGGTTTGGCGCAGTGTATAGTCAAAAGACTTTTTGTGTGCTGATCCAGTCATGGATCTCTTTGTTCTTCCGAATGACGGTAGCTCCATCCATTAGGGGCAGGGTACATGAGACTATCCATTCCCAAGATACAGTTGCCTGCCCAGCACCAAGGGCTCAGGGACAGCGGGGGTTGGTGTCCTCTGGGGTATCAGACCCTGTGAGCCCCACATTGTCTCAGGACAGCTTGGAAACTCACCTCCACTCCAGACCCCTTGGTTGGTATAGGGGACAGACACAAGGTCTCTGTGTGTGAACTGAGACCAAATTAGGAAAGCAGAAATAGGAGAGAAATGACAATAAGGGGAGTCAAAGGTGTTCATTCAAATTGGCATGGGGGAAACCAAGGAAAGAGACCACGACCTTGCCTTTCCCTTGTCCACAGAAGGTGGGATCTACCCCCACTCCGCCTTAGCCTACCCACAAGGCATTCTCCCTTGGCACCTGCACATGCCCTGGGTTTGGAGAGGGCCACATCATTATGGAACCATATTGAGAATAGCCTAATGCAACACTTCTATCACCAACACTAAAACACCACCATGCTGAAAGAAGAGGATATTACTCTGAGATACTGTCTCAGAATATTTTCCATGCAAACTTTCATCAAAAGGGCTCAGGGGTGGCAATGGAGTCACACGCTGCCAGAGTTCATCATCACACATGATTTGGAGACACTAGAGAATGAAGTATTCAACACAGTCTCCTATCAACCAGGTTGTATTCAGAATAAGAAAGGCCTGTGGGCTTAGGCTAAGGGAGAACTGTGGAGGATTACACCTGGGAGCCCTGTCAGCAAGAAGCCTGCCTTCTTTCTTTAGGAGCCAGGGATTTCTGGTTTATCCATGCCATGTTTCCCATCAGTTGAGGGAGGCAGCAGTGTTTGAGCTGTAGCTATGGGGTTCTGAGGGCTGTTGCTCAGGAATCTGCAACAAAGACTTGGTTCCATCATTCCTGGCAAAGGCTCTTCTAATGCTGACTCAGTCATGCAGATCAGTGAGGAAAGCTGGATCCCCTTCACCCTCCTTAGCAGAGCAGGCCAAGCACCAAGCACCCAGGAACGCAAGTCCTTCTTTCCTTTGGTAGAGCAGAGCCTCATAGTTCTCCCTGAGTACAGGAGCAGAACGGGAGATTGCAGCCCACCCATTTCTGCCAGGTCAGTGATGGCTCCATGGCACCTAAAAGAAAAGAATACATTCTCAACAACACAGCAAGGGGAAGGAAATTTGCTCCAGGTGAGCCAAACTCACCATTTCAAGTGGGAATGGGGATCCCTTTGGAGAGTTTTTCTCTTCATTTTCCCTCAGCCAGAAGGAGGCCAATTCCCTGCCCAAGTCTCTGTCCAGCATACACACCAAACATCCATTGCTGAGTCCCTTCAAATGCCCTGGGCCTCAGAATGGACACATACTTCTGAAACCCAGTGATTTAATGAAGAAGGGGCCCTGTGGAAAAAACTCTCCCAGGAGAGGAATGGCCCAGAACTGGCCCAGACTCCCAGGTGGAAGAAGATAGGACTCTTGGGACATTGATTCTGAACACACTGTGGGAAAAACCTTGTTTCTACAAGACAGCAACAATGATTCAAGGTGCATGAGAAGGGTCAGAGCTCTTCAGACCTTGGAAGGGGAATTCTATGAAGACAGTGCCCTGCACCAGCTCCTGGCAACCTGGCTATAAGAAACACCAGAGAGCTTGTGCAAAAGCACCATCTAGTGTCTCCATCTGGGAGCTGTGACAGCACCAGGCCCACCTTCCTTCAGAAGGACCAAGGGCACCCTGGGCCTTGGTTGGCTTTTGTTGCTTTTTGCAACATTGAATGGAGTCAGCAGTGACAGTGCTATAGCTTGGAGGTTTCCCCAGCTGTGGCTCCAAAGTGTGGAGTGGGGCATTTGTACCCTCTTACTGTAAGAGGCTCTTGCTGTGTGGACCAGCTTCTGGAGACACCAGCTCCTGTGTGAACTGTCTGCTTTTCAGAAGGAAGACATATCAATCAGGCAGAGCAGAGAGGCGAGCTGACTGTTCCCCCCACCCTTGCTACAAACAGCCAAGCATCAAGGTCAGGGTATGGATCCCCATTCTCCTTTGGGATATTTATCAGATGCTGATGGCTATAACTGAGCATGGAACTGAGTGGGAACCCCACACCCATTCAAGGGTGCCTGCTGAATGAGTGCCAGCGCCAAGACTCCTAAAGGTGAATGGTCAGTCAGAAATACAGAAATGGAGAGGATATTGCTACAGCAAGGATCAAAGGGCATTCAATATTCCATCCAGTGGGAATGCAATCAGTGTGGAATGGAGATGTTTATCTTCATTTCCTCTAGGATGAGCAAGGGGGACATCTCCCCACTAATACATTTGGCCCAGCCTCCCGACACACAGCTCTTGGCTGGACCCCTTCTGATGCCCTAGGTCCTTGGATGTCCAGGTCGTGGAACATGCTTCACTTGCCAGACTGTTCTTTTGATTGAAAGTAGCTCATTCTGTAAGCGATGGGAGTCCAGATAGCTACCCATTCCCACGACACTGTAATCTGCTCACCGCCAAAGGTTCAGGGACAGGGGGAGTAGATGTCCTCTGGGAAATCAGACTCTGAGACCCATGCATCAGGTCAGGAAAGTCTTGGATGCTCACCTCCAAATCGGGGAATCTCGGTTGCTGTAGGGAACAGACACAGAGTCTCCATGTGTGAATGAGAACAAGTTAGAAAAGCAACAATGAGAGAAAATGACTCCAGGGTGAGTCAAAGCTGTGCATTCAAATGGGCACGGGAGAAACTGAGGAAAGAGATCCTGACCTTCTCTCCCCCTTGATGCTGACAGGAAGTGCTATCCACTCCCAATTTCAAGCTTAGCCTACTCACCAGCACTCTCTCTGGGCACGTTCACAGACCCTGGGTATGGGCAGGGCCATATTCTGAAACTGGATTGAGAAGGGCCCAATGCAAAATCCCTATCACCATCACAGACACACCATTAAACCCCCAAGCTGAAATAAGAGGATATTACTCTGGAACACTCTACCAGAATAGTGTCCATGCCAAAAACCTTTCATTAAAAAAGTTCAGGAGGGGCAATGAAGACACACACTGCCAGACTTCTTCACCACACATGGGATTTGGAGAAAGTTGAGAATGAAGTACCACTCGCAGTCTCCTATCAACCAGGTTGTATCCAGAATGAGAAAGGCCTGTGGGATTAGGCCAAAGGCATCCTCTGAAGAACTACACCTGGGAGGTCTGTCAGCAGGAAGCCTGCCTTCTCTCTTTAGGAGGCAGGGATTTCTGGCTTGGTCTATCCATGCCACATTTCCCATCAGTTGAGGGAGGCAGCAGTGTTTGAGCTGTAGCTATGGGGTTCTGAGAGCTCTTGCTTAGGAATCTGCAACAAGGACTTAGTTCAAACTGTGTGCTTCTAATGATAAAGGCACCTCAGTCATCCAGGTCAGTGAGGCAAGCTGGCTCTCCTTTACCCTCCATAACAGAGCAGTCCAAGCACCAAGTACGCCGGGACTCAAGGCCTTCTTTCCTTTGGTGGAGCAGAGCCTGATAGCTCTCCCTGAGCACAGGAACAGAGTGGGAAGTTGCGGCCTAGGCAAGGGTACGAGCTGAGTTAGTGATGACTCCATGGCTCCTAAAGGAG
Organism: Prionailurus bengalensis; assembly: GCF_016509475.1. Lineage (NCBI taxonomy): Eukaryota > Metazoa > Chordata > Mammalia > Carnivora > Felidae > Prionailurus > Prionailurus bengalensis. Next base: position 59,855,024 of record NC_057348.1, on the reverse strand, counting down.
AAAAGTAAAACATTTCTCTCTCAGACACACAGCAAGGGAGATGAAGTTGGTGCCAGGTGGGCCATACCTTGACATTTCCAGTGCGAATGGGGATTCACTTGGACAGATGTCTTGCTTCATTTGCCCTTGGCCCAAAAAGAAGCCAGCTCCCTGTCCAAATCTCTGGCCTAGCCTACTCACCAAACATCCTCTGCTGGGACGCCTTCAAATTCCCTCAGCCTCAGTATGGCCACACACTTCTGAAACCCAGTGAATTAATGAAGAAATAGATTTGTGGCAAAATCTCACCCTCAGTCCCAAGGACTCCACCACACTCCCAGGTGGAAGACAGAAGATAGAACTTTTTAAGACACTTATTCTGAATGGATTGCAGGAAGAACCATGTTTCTACAAGAGATCCAAGATGTGTCAAGGCGAATAAGGTGGGTCAGAGCTCTTCAGAGTGTGGACAAGGAAGTCTATGGGGATGGAAATGCCCATGCCCTGTTCCTGGCAACCTGGCTGTAAGAAGAAGAACACCAGAGGGCTAAGGCAAAAACACCCTCTAGAGTCTCCATCTGGGAGCCCTGTCAACACCAGGCCTGCCTTATTCCTTCAGAAGGACCTAGATAGCCCTGGGACTTGGATGGCTTTTGACACTTTTCACACAATTGCATGGAGTGAACTCTGAGAGTGCTGTAGCTGGGAGGTGTTCCCAGCTCTGGTTCCAAAGTGTGGAGAGAGGCATTGGTACCCTATTCCTGTAAAGGGCTCTTTCTGTGCAGACCAGCTTCTGGAACCTCCTGCTCTTGTGTGAACTGTCTGCTTTTCAGAAGGAAGACATCTCAATCAGGCAGACCAAAGAGGCGATCTGGCTCCACTCTCCCCAACCCTTGCTACAAATAGACAACCACCAAGCTCATTGGTATGAGGAGTACTCTCCTTTGGGATATCCGATGCTGATGGCTATAACTGAGCATGGCATGGAGTGGGAACCAGATGCCCGTCCTTGGGTGTCTGCTGAGTGAGTGTCAGCTCCATGTCTCCTAAGTGTGAATCAAGAGGCAGTCAGAAACACAGGGAAGCTGAGGAGATGGCTGCAGCCAGGACCAAAGGGCATTCGATATTCCCAATGGGAATGTGATCAATGGGGAATGGATATGTTTATCTTCATTTTCCTGAGGCCTAGCAAGGGAGCCAGCTCCTGGCCTATATGTCTGCCCGAGACTCCCCATGCACAGCTCTCGACTGGACCCCTTCTGATGCCCTAGGGCTCTGGATGTCCGTGTAGTCTTGGAACCACAAGGTCAGAGACTCTGGCTCCCCCTGTCACACAGTTTCAAGGGCTGGTCCCCATTGGACATCTGCAGCACGATATAATACTCTAAAAGACGGAGTTTTTATGGACACCAAGATGAAGCTTGATGGATGATAAAGCGATTTTCTGAAACTGGATACAAAACGAGAGCCAGTGTTCTTCATGTTTAGAAGAACCTGGCAAGCACAATTTATTCACAATCTGGCCAGCATAGGAATCAAAAGAACTTTTGGGGTCTTTGGCTATAGGAGTGTTCCAAAGGATGCCCTTTGTGGCCCTGTGAGCTAGAGGCCCACATTCTCCCTTAGGAAGTAGAGCAGAACTTTGAATTCTGGTGGGTTATCGCATCATATTGGTAGAGAGGGTCACCAGTGGCTCTTCAATATGAAGAATGTGCTTCCTTGTGCTTCAATGTGCAAACTTGGGGCACTATTTATTCAAAAGCCTTTTTGTGTGCTGATCATGCCATGGAGCATGGTGTATTTTCACAGACTGTTCTTCTGAATGAGGGTAGCTCCATCTATTAGCGGCAGGGGTCCCCGTGGCTCCCAATCCTATGATACTGTTGTCTGCCCAGCCCCAGGGGAGCAGGGGCATGGGGGCGGTTGTTGTCCTCTTGGACATCAGGCTCTGGGAGCCCTGCATTGGGTCAGAAATGGCTTGGAAACTCACCTACAAACGAGGGATCTCAGTTAGTGGAGGGGACAGACAGTGCATCACACTGTACTTTTTAGGCACATAACACTAGGGCATTTCCTGGTGCTTCTACACAAGAGTTTAAGAATACTTCTGACTACATATCCTCAAGAAGCTTTCTAAGACCCTCTTGCAGCCAAGGGTACTTTTCGGCAGTAAAGCAAAAGTGTCTACACAGAGAGGTGGTGAGGAAAGTGTTATACTCTATATGTATGAAGGACAAGAATGTCACTTGAAGCACAGTGATTCTTTGGGCACTTAAACACGGGGCCTTTCCCTATGGCTAATATAGAATGTTTTTTAAAGTTTTTATTTAAATTCCAGTTAGTTAAAGTGGAATAATAGTTTCAGGTGTAAATTTCGGTTGTTTCACCCTTCCACACAATGCCCGGTGCACAACATAAGGTGTACTCTTTCATTCCCATCTCTTATATAACCCAATCCCCCCACCCATGTTTCCTCAGGTAACTCTCAGTTTGTTTTCTATAGTTAAGAGTATGTTCTTGTTTTGCCACTCTCTTTTTTCCACCATGATTATTTGTTTTGTTTCTTACCATAGGAGTGAAATCGTACGGTATAAGCTTTCTCTGACTGACTTATTTCACTTAGCATAATATCTTCGAGCTCCGTCCAAATCATTGCAAAGGAAATTTTCATTCTCTTTCATGGCTGCTTTATATACACCACATCTCCATTCATTCTTCAGCCAAAGGACGTTTGAGCCCTTTTCATAATTGGCTATTTTTCATTGTGCTGCTAAAAACAGTGGGGTGCCTGTATCCCTTTGAATTCTTATTTTTGTATCCTTTGGGTAAATACCTCATAGCGCAATTGGGTAATACCTCATTGGGTAAATACCTTATAGGGCAACTCTAAGTGTTAAAGGGTAAGCAATTTTTTAATTAATTTATTTGAGAGGGAGAAAGTGAGAGAGTGAGAGATGGGGAAGGGCAGAGATGGAAAGAGAATCCCAAGTGCACTCCATGCTGCCAGTGCAGAGCCCAGTGAGCTCATTGCCATGACTGGGAGATCTTGAGTGGCTATCAAGCGTCAGTGGCCTAACTGACCATGACACCCAGGTGCCCCAGGGCTGTCCTATTCTTAATATTTGATAAAACTGTGTCCTGTTTTCCAGATTTTCTGCACCAGTTTGCATTCCCACCCACAGTGTCAGAGGGTTTCCCGTTCTCCACATCCTTGCCAACACCAGTTGTTCCTTGTGTTGTGAAATTTAGCCCTTCTGACAGATGTGTGGTGATATCTCATTGTAGTATTGATTTGTATTTCCCTGATGATGAGTGATGTTGAACATATTTCCATGTGTCTTTGGGGAAAGATTCACCTTGCGTGTTTCCCTTTGTGCTCCTCTCCCTCCACCTCTTTCCTCAATGAGGGCTCCCTCTCCTCTGCAGCACACTTGATATATTTCTCCCCCTCTCTCTCTGTGCTTCCTACCTTCTTTGATGTGGATTCTTCTCCCCCTGTAGCTGTGGACTTGGTTCTGTCAGTCTTCATGTTGCTTTCTGGGGTATTTAGAATGATTTGCTAGTGATACTAGCTATGTTCAAGGAATGAGGCTACACGGTTGCCATAACTCTTCTAACACACACTAATGTTTCAACAAACTGTGAGATGTATGTGAAAGGCTACATGAAAGACACTTGAGCAGTGTTATTTCAGGCAGTAAACCACAAGGCGTGGGTGATGTCTAGTGGGTGTTTTGAGGAGTACAGGTGTGGTGTGTGTGGTATACATTTGGAGTGGTTTTGGTTCAGTGCAATTCTGTTCTGTATGGATGGCACATATGTTGTATATGTGGTTTGTGTCTGTGTATGGTATTTTTGTGGTGAGCGTGGTGTGTGTATGTTGTGTCGGTGGTTTGTAGTTGGTATGTGTCTTTCTGTGTGCTGTGTGGTATATGTGTTGTGACTGTACTATATATATCATGTGTCTATGCTCCACATATAATGTATGTTCGTGTGTGGTCTTCGTATGACATATGTGTTTTGTATGTGGTACATGTGTGGTTTTGTGGTGTGGCATACGGCTGGAGTTTGTGTAATATGTGTGGTGTGTGTAGTGTGCATAGTGTCTGTATGTCACGTACATATGGATTATCATGGCGTGTTTATTAGGTTTATTGTTTATGTGGTGTCTGTGTAGTATACGTGTGTTTTGTGTGTTACATATTTGGCATGGATGTGGTGTATATATGGAGTGTGTTTGTGTGGTATATGTGTGTAGGGTGTATATGTATGTGTGTGGTATGTGTATTATGTGTAGTAAATAGTGTGTGGAAGATATCTGTGTGATGTGTATGTGCTGTGTATGTGGTGAATGGGGGAAGTGTTTTTGTGGTATTCTTGTGCCATGAGAGGTATGTGTTTGTACTATCTGTTGTCGTGTGTTTGGTGTAGGTGTGGTGTAGTCACATTCGTGTCTATATGTGCATTGTGTGCGATGTCTGTGTAGTTTATGTGTAGAGGAGGGGGCATCTGTCTTCTGTATATGTGGTGTAGGTTTGGAGTGCGTGGTGTGTATGTGGAATGTGTCTCTGTGGTATACGGGAGATGATATGGGGATTGTGTGCTGTATATGTGTTGAGTGTGAGATACTGTGGGAGGGTTATAACTGTGGGTGTGTGGGGCATGTGTGATCTCTTTTGGATAAGTTTGTGGCATATGCATGGTGACTGTGTGGTGTATATGTGGTGTGTGTAATGTATGTATGTGTACATGGTGTATGTGTGATGTAGGTGTGTATGTAGTATTAATGTGGCTAATGCGATGTGCAAGGTGTGTGGTATGTCAGGGTGTGCATGTATGTGTTATAAGTTCTTGAGTGTAGCATACGTGTGGTCGTATGTGGTGTATTTTTCATAAATGTGTTTGCATGTTGTGTATTTGTGTATTGTGGTATGTGTGATACATGTGTGGTGTTTGTGTGTAATTTATGTGTTGTGTGGTTGCATGTATTGTATGTGTGTTATATCTGTGTTATGTGATGTATATATAGTGTTTGATGTCTGTGTGTGGTGTATGTTTGGTGTGTGTTGGTATATCTGTAGTTAGTGTGTGGTATACCTTTCCTAGGTGTGTATATGGTGTGGTGTTGTGAAATAGGCTGTGAGTACAGTGTATGTCGGGACTTTGTGAGTTGAATGTTCTATGTGTGTGTGTGGCATGTGTTGTATGTATTTGGTATATATGTGGTATGTGTGTTACATATTCCTTTGTTTTCACTTGTGGTGTTTGTGGAAATGTTATATGTGAGGAGTCTGTCAAGTATGTTTTGTGTGTGTTGGTGGTAAATTTGTGGCATGCTGGGTGTGTGGTCTGTGTCTTTGGTGTGTGTGCTGCATGTGTGGTGTGAGTGTGAGAAATGAATGTTGTGTGTGGTGTATATTTTGTATGTGTGTTTGCTTGGTATTGTGTGATGGGTGTGGTGTTTATTTGGTGTGTGGGTGTAGAGTGTATGTGTGATGTATGTGTATTATTGTGTTATTAGTGCTTGTGTTCGTGTGGGGGTGGTTTGTGTACTGAGTTCATTATTTTCATGAGCTGTATGGCTTGGTGTGTGTGTGTGATTTGAGTGTGGATTTAGTGTGGTATGTGTGGTATTTGTGACATATATGTGTGGTTTCCCTGTCATGTGTGTGTAGTGTTTGAGTATCAAATGTGTGTCATGTATTAAGTATGTGTGTCGCGTGTGTGTGATATATGTATGTAGTGTGTATGGTATGTGAGACATGTACGGTCTTTGTGGTGTATATGATGTGTGTGCATACTGTTGGTGTGCAGTGTATTTTTGGTTAATAGCTGGTCTATGATTTGTGTGTGGTATACACATGGGTACACTGTATGTGTGATATTTTGTGTGTCTTCTATATGTAGTGTTATCAGTGTGATGTGTGTGGTGTATGTACATTTTGTGTGCTGTGTGTGGTGCATGGGGTAATATATGCCTGGTGTCCATGTGGTGTCCATGTGGTTATATGTTGTTTGTGGTGGCAAACAGATGTGGGAGTTTGTGTGGAATATGTGTGTCGTGTGTGGTGAGAGGTTTTTATGTCATGTGTGGTTTATGTGTGGTATGTGTATGTGGTATATGTGGTGTGTGTGGTATCTGGTAAGGTTGGTTCATGTGAGTTACATGTGTGTATGTGTGGTAGATGTGTCATACCTATGTGTTGAAATTGTGGTCTGTGTGGTATGAGTGGTATAAAGGTTGCATGTCTTTTGTGTGTGTTGTGTGTGTCCTTGGAATATGTGTCTTGTATTTGTAATGTATTTGTGGTGTGTGTGGTAAAAAGGTTTTGTATGTGGTGTGGGTGCATTGTATGCTTGGCTTGTGTTTGTATGGCTTACGTGTGAGGTATGTGTGTTATATATGCAGTATGAGTGTTGCATGTGTTGCATATGGGCAAGTTGTTGTGTGGTGTGTGTGTGCAGTGTGTGTGTGCTGTATGTGCAGTGTTACTTGGTGTGTGAGTTCAGATTGTGTTTGGGACAGATATGTGGTGTGTGCATCATAATAATTCTGTGTGTATTTGTAGTGCATACGTGTGATACATGTGTTGTGTATGAATAATGTTGTGTTTGGGGTATGTATCCTCTGTGTGAGTTTTACATATGCGTGGTGTGTCAGTGGTGTTTGTGTGGTGTATTTATGTGTGTGGAATATATGTAGTGTGTCTGTGGTGTCTGAGGGCTGTGTTTTGTGGCAGTCTTTGTGTTTGTGTAATATACATATTGTCTGTGTCTGCTATATGTGTAGGTTGTGTCTGTGGTAAACATGTGGTCTGTGTATGGAATGTATAGTATATATCTCTTGTGTGTGTTATAATGTGGTGTACATTTGGTCTATGTGCATTCTTTGTAGTGTGTGTACACTGAATGTGGCATATTCATGATAATGGTGGTTGTCACCATGGTGTGTATTTGAAATGTGTTTTGTGGGGTTGTTTCTGGTGTTTCTGGTTTGTGTTATGTGTGTGGTATGTATAATCTGTGGTTTGTATGTTGTAGGTGTTGTATTTCTGATGTGTATGTAAGTGGTGTGTGAATGTGTAGTGTATTTGTCGAGTGTGGATTGTGTTGTGTGGATTATTTTATGGGTGGGGGGTGTGTAGTGCATGTGCCATGTACGTGCTTGGTGTGTGTGTGCTTTCTAGGTGTGGTCTGTGAAGGGTATATGGGTGGTGTCTGGGGGTATATGGGTGGTGCAGCAGTGCTGTATGTGTTTTGTGTGATTTGCATGTGATAAATGTGCGTGGTACATTTTTCTCATGGAAGTGTGGTATGTGTAGTTGCATGTGGTGTATGTACCCTGTGTGTGCTTTCTGTGTGGTGTGGGTGCTGTTTGCAGGATATACTTGAGGTCATGCTGTATGTTTGGTGTGTGTCTATGTGTGGTGTGTGTCTGAGAATGTGGTGTGTGTATCTGATTGGAATGAGTGCTTATGTGTGGTATGCATGGAATGTGCATGTGTTGTATGGGGTGTCTGTAGTACGTACACAGTGTGTGTGTGGTATATGCGTGGTGTGTTCGTGTACTTTATGTGTGTTGAGAACGTGGTATATCTATGTAGTGTGTGTGTCTGTAATAGTGTTGGTGTGTTTGTAGTGTTTGTGTGGTGTGTCTGTGTCCATTGTGTATATGCGGCATGTGTAGTGTATGTCTGTGGATCTACATAAATATGTGGTTATTGTGGTGTGTGTATATGTGTGTGTGTGTATGTTGTAAGTACCTGGTTATTGTGTGATGAATGTGTGGTGTGTTTGTGTTATCTCTGTATGGTGTAAGGGTGCTGTACTTGAGGTGTGTAAAGTGTGTGTTTGTTTATGGCATATGTGTACTGTACATGTAGTGAAGGTGTGATATGTGCTGCATGTGTGGTATATATGTGGCATGTTGTGGTGTAGATGCAGTGTGTATTTGGTATATTTGTGGTGTGCATTCTACAGAGGCAGACTATGTGGTGTGTGTGCAGTGTATTCGTGGTGTAAAGGCTCTTTTTGTGTTGTGGGTATGTGGAATGTGTGGGTGAATTATAGGTGTGGTGTGTATGTGACGTGTGTGGTGTGTTGAGGTATATGTGCAACATGAGCAGTGTGTGGTATGGATTTGGTAAGGTTATTGTGTGTTTTACTTGTGGAGCGAGTGTCCCATATGTGTGGTTATTGTGTGATGTATGTCTGTGATATCTCTTGTTTGGTATAGGTGTGGTGTGTTGGTGTATTGTTATGTGTGTGGTGTGTGTGGTATCTGTTTATAGTGGTTATGATGTCTGATATGTGTGGCATATGTAGTGTGTGTGGTGTGTGTGGAGTGTGTGTGGTGTCTCAGTGCTATGTAGGAGGTTTATGTGTGTTCATGTGAGCTATATGTATGGCATGTGAGTTGTGATGGTGGTATATCTCTGATGCGTTTGTTCTCCATGTAGAGTTGTGTTTATGTGGTATTTGTGTGGCACATATGCTGTGTGTGGTGTTTTTTGGTGTTTGTGCTGTGTATGCACATGTGGTGTGTATGTCTTATGTATTTTGTGTGTGGATATGTGTGGTGTTATTTGTTTTGTAGATTTTCTTGTGTGCATTTGTGTGTATTTGTTTTTTGTCAGTTACATATCTCATGAATGGTATATATGTGGGACATGTGTTGTGTATGTGCTATATTTGTGGTGTATCTGTGTCATGATGGGTGAGTGTGTGCTATTTTGGGTAGTTATGCCTGTGGTATATATCGGTGTGTTTCTAAAATATGTATGGTATGCCTGTGTGTTCAGTACTTGTGTGTATGAGAGTGTGTACTATATGTACGGTTTATATGTGATGGAAGTTTGAAATGTGAGGTATGTGTGGCATGAATGTGGTGTGTGTGTGTGTGTGCACGTGTGTGTTATATATGTGAGGTATATGTCTGGTGTGGGTGTGGTGTATGTGTGTTTCCATGTGACATGTATGGTTTGAGCAGTGCATGTAATGTGTGTGTGTGCGCATGTGAATGTGCAGGTGCATGTGGGAGTGTCTGTGGTGTGTGCTGTGTGCATGTGGTGTATTTGTGGTGTATGGGCAGTGTGGTGTTGTGTATGTATCATGTGTGTGTATTTATGTGTATTGTGTTTCTTGTGCATATACTTTGTGTGTTGAGTATAAGTGATATGACATGCTGTGTATGCATCTTTTATGTGCAGGATATGAGTGGTGTGGGTGTTGTGTACATGTGGTGTGTGTGTAGTTTATGTGCAGTGTGTGGTATATGTGCGATCTTTGTGTTTTTTGTGATGTGTGTAATATATATTTGTGGTGGAATGCAGCATATGGGTGGTGGGATGGAGTGGAAGTGGTGTAGGTGTGGGCTTTGAAGTGTCTTGTGGTGTGCATGGTGTCTGTTTGGTGTGTGTTTGTGTGGTATCAGTGTGGTATGTATGCAGTGTAGGATAGGTGTGTTATGTCTGTGATGTGTGGGAGTAAGTGTGGTGGTGTGAGTTGTGGTATATATGGGATGTGTATGAAGCATGTGCGGAGTTTGTGCATATGGCATCTGTGTTGCTTATCTGTGTGGTGTGTGAGGTGTATGTGTCATGTATCTGATTGTGCTTGCAGCATATGTGGGCATATTGTGTTTCTTATGTGTGGTGTTTACATGTGGTATAAGTGGTAAGTATGTGTTTGTGTGATATGTGTTGGATGTGTGTTAGTGTGGCATAGGTGAATCAAGTGTGTTGTGTGTGTGATGTATAGGTAATATGTGTATGGTAGGGGTAGTGTGTTTTGATGTGTAGAATATGTGTGGTGTATTGTGTAATTTGTGTGCTGTGTCTGTTGTTTTGGTGTGTGAAGTTTGTGTGTGTGGCATATGTGTGGTTTGTATGTGGTGTGCATGTGTGAAGTAGATATGTTGTATACGTGTGGGTTAAGTATAGTGTATATGTGCAATGTGTGTGTGTGCGTTTGTGTTGAGTGTGCATTGCAATGATGTATATGGTGTGTGTGGTATAAATGTGATATGATGTGTTCTAACTATGGTGTGTGTGTGGCATATGTCCATATGTGCTATATATGTGTTGTCGGTTTGGTTTATGTGTGTTACAAATATTAAATACAGGTTATATAAATTCTGTATGTGGTCTATGTTTGCAGTTGGTTGCATGTTTGGTTTGTGTGTAATGTGGGATATACATATGTTTAATGTTTATGGTATATGTGTGCATGTGTTTTGGCTTATAAGTCACATGTGTGTGATGTGTGTGGTATGCATGTCATATGTATGGTTAACAAGTGGTTATATGTGTTGTGTATATATAGTGTGTTTGTGATGTGTGTGCCGAGTTTCCATGTGTGGTATGTTTTTGGTGCGTCTGTGAACTTTTACTGTAGCTTAGTTTTTTGATATGTGGGCATTGGTGTGTATGGCCTACATGTGACAGTTGTGTGGTGTGTGTCTGCCGTTTCTGTGTGAGATATATCTTTTGTATGCGTGGATTAGGTGTGATTTATGTGCAGTGTGTTGTGGTGTGCATTGGTGAGTGTGGTGAAATTGGGGTGAATAGGTTAAGTGTGCATGGTGTATATTTGTCACGTGGATGGTGTATATGTGTGCTATGTGTGGTTTATCCATTGTGCATACATGGTGTAAATCTGTGTTACACTTGTTTGTGTGGTGTGTGTTTGTCTTTGATATTGTGTGGTGTGTTTGTGGTGCCTGTTTAGTGTGTGTGATGGGTATCTGTTGTGTGTTTTATGTTGGGTGATTTGGTTTATATGTATATGTGGTGTGTGTTTGGTATGTGTGCGGTTGGTGATTGTTGTGTGTGTTGAGTGTGGTATATGCAATCCTTGTTTGAAGTGATTGAGTAATGTGTGCGCAAAGGTCTGTGTGTTGTGTGTGGTGTGTGTGTGGTGAGTTTGTAGTTATGTGTTTTTGTGCGTTGAGGGAATAGTGTATGTAAGGAATACATGCATGTCTTAGGCGTGATGTATGTGAGATATGTGTGCAATATGTGTGGTGTCTGAGTGACATGTGTATTTTGTATATTTTGGTGTATTGTGGTGTGTACGTGGTGTGGCGTATGTGAACTGTTTGTGACATATTTGGTTTGTGGGTCACATGTGTGGTGTATGTGTGGTTGTTTGTGGTGTGTGTGTGTGAATCTTTGCATGTGTGGTGTGTCTGTGGTATTGGTACTTATGTGTGTGGTGTGTGTTGCTGAGTGTATGCTATGTGTGTGTGGTATATTTGTGGTATATGTGTAATGTATGTGTTGTGTATTTGTAGTGTGTGTTTGGCCTCGGTGTAAAGGGTTTTTCTTTGTGGTTTATGTGAGTGGTGCATGTGGTATGTGTGGCATAGATATAGAATATGTCTATGTATCTGTAAGGTTTTTTTATTGTGTATTTGTCATATGTGTGATATTTGTGTGTGCAGTGTATCTGTGCTGTGAATGTGGTGTCTGTGTAGTTTGTGTGTACCATATGGGTGGTTATCATATGACATATATACTGTTTGTATGTGTGGTATATATGTTGTGTGTGGCATATGTCCTGTGTGTATTGTGGTTGTACATGCATGTTATATGTGTGGTAATGCTGTAGGTGTAGTGTGTGTGGCATATGAATGTTGTGTGTGTATATTGCTATAGGTGTCCTAATGTTTGGTGTTTGTGTGGCGTGTGTTTGTGACGTGTATAATGTATGTGCTGTGACTTTGTGAATATGTTTTGTGGTGTAAATGCTGAGTCTTGTGTGTGGGATCTGTGAAATATGAGTGTTGTAGGTGTGGTGCATGGGAGGTATGGGTAGTGTGTGTCTTGAAATTGTGATGTACGTTTTGTGTGTGTGGTGTCTATATGGTGCTTCGGTGGAGTATATGTGTTGTGTGTGTATTGCTGTGAAAGAATAGTGTATCTGTGGGATGTAAGTGGGGTGTGTTTTGTGTGTATGGTGCATGTGTTTTCTGTGTGTGTTGTATGTATGGAAAATAAATGAAGTCTGGTATGTGTATATGAAATATGTATTGTGTATGGTGTGCATGTGCTGAGCATGTGTGAGGTATATGCGTGGTGTATTTGTGGTGAAGGTGTGATTTTGTATGTGTGAGTGTGAAATATGTGTTCCTGTGAGTGGTATTTGTGTGGTGTATTTGGGTGTGTGTATGTGTGTGTGTGTTGAATAAGGTGTGGTGTGATGGGTGTGTGTGAATGTGAAGTATGTGTTCCTGTGAGTGGTATTTGTGTGGTGTATTTGAGTGTGTGTGTGTTGAATATGTGCAGTGTGTCTGTAGTGTAGGTGTAGGGTTTGTATATATATTGTGTGTGGATTATCTGTGGTATTCAATGAGTGCGCTGTATGTATAGATCTTAGCGAGTTATGGCGTGATGTATGGGAACTGTTTGATATATATGAGTTGTGAACGTGGTTTATATGTGGAGTAAATGCAGCGTAAGTGGGTTTGTGCAGTGTGTGTATGTGTGTGTTATTTGTGTGGCAGTGATTGACATATGTATGGTATGTGTGTTTAAACACACATGTCTAAGTTGTGGTGTCTTTGTGATGTAGATGTGTGGAGTTGTGTGTGCAAGGTATGTTAGTGAAATATGTTTTCTGTATGTGGTACATATAAGCGTGTGGTATGTGTGGTGTAAAATGGGAGTGGCTATGTTGTGTGTCAAGTATATTTGGCATGGGTGTGGTATACACGGGGTGTGTGGGAGGTATACTTGTTGTGTATACATGGCATATGTCTGTGTTGTATGTGTGTTGTTTGCTGTGTGTGTCATATGTATTCTGTGTCATATGCATTCATCTGTGTCATGTATTCTGTGTGTATAGTATGTGTGGCATGTGCGTGGTGAATGTTTGGCATGTGTGTTGCATGTTTGATGTTTGGCTTAGGTGCTTTCTTTCCCTGTGTGTGGTATCTGTGTTATGTGAGTGGTGTTCCTGTTGTGTGCATGTGGGAACATACGTTGTGTGTCTGTGGTGTGATTTTGCTGTAGAGATTGTATGTATGGTCTTTGTGTGTGGGGGGGTGACTTATGTGGTTATTTTGTGGTATTTGTGTCATGGTGACATATATGTTTATAATATGTGTAGTGTGTGTGTGTTACGTGTGAAGTACGTGTGTTGTAGACAAGCAGTCTCTGCATGTGTGTGTAGTATATGCATGAAAATGGTGTATGTGTCTTTATCTGTGGTATTGGTGGTATGTGTGGTATATGTGGTGTATGCGTTTTGAGTCTCTTCTGTGTATATAATGTATATTTGTTTAACATATGCCTTGTTTGTGTGCTGTCTCTGTGGTGTATTTGTGGCATATGTGTAGTGTGCGTGTCATATATTTGAGGGGTGTAGGGGGCATATGTGTCCTGTGTGAGGGGTATAGCATGCTGTGTGTGTTGATATATGTGTGGGATGCATGGGTTGTACATGTGGAGTTTTGCATGTGGTATCTGTGCAGTGTGTGTGGGCTATGTGTGTGCTGTAAGTGTAGCATTTCTGTGTATGTCTGGCTTGTGTGTCATATGCATGGTGTGTACATGGTATATCATGGATGTTATGGGTATGGTGTGTGCATAAGGTATATGTGTTGTGTTTCTCTGCTGTACATAGTGTATGAGCTGTGAATGTCTGGTGTATGTGTGTGAGTGTGGTATATGTGTGTATGGGAATGGTATTTGTGTGGTGTGAGGCTGTGTGTGATGTCTAGGTTTTGTATCTGTGGTGTGCGCAGTGTGTATTTGTGAATTCTGGGTGCTGTATGTGTGGTGAATGTGACGGGTGCAGGGAAAATATGTATATGTTGTCTGTGGCATTTATTTGGCATGTATTGGATGGTATATGTGTTGGGTGTATCTATGATGTATGGTGGTGTAAGTCAGTTTGATTTCACTGTGTGTTCTTTGTGTACCATGTGTGAGGTCAATGTGTGGTGTGATGGTGTAGGTATGGTGTGGGTGATGTAGAAGTGTCGTGTGCATGTGCTATGCATGTGTTTGGAATAAGTGAGTTTGGTGGTTGTTCTATGTGTGATGTGTGTGTGATATTTGTGTAGTGTGTGAGTGGTGCTTGTGGGATGTCTGGAGTATATGTATATATGTTGTCTGTGCATCGTTTATATCATATGTGTGTTTTATAAATATGTGGTGCTTCGTGTGTATGTGTTATATATTCAGGGTGTAGGCTGACCAGTGTATGTGCATTATACGAGTTCTCTGTTGTGTGTGTGTGTATATGTGCATGTTTCTGGTGAATGTTGATTGGGGCATTGTGTGTGTTACATGTATATATATAGTGTGCTTGGTGAATATGTGCTGGATGTGTGATTTATCTGTGATGAACATGTGGTGTGTGGGGAGCATATACCATGAATCTGTGGTGTGTTCGTTGGTGTGGTACATTTGAATGGTATGTGTGGTGTGTGTGGTGTAGGTGTTATATGTGTGGTGCATGTGTGGTGTGTGTGTATGTGTGTTTGGGTCGATGTGTCATTGTTTGGTGACACTGTTCTCAGTGTGGTGTTTATGGTGTATATGTAATGTGTCTGTTGTGTGCGTGTGATGTGTTTGTAAATTATGTTTCCTAAGTGCGATGCATATGGAGTGTGTGTGCTGTGTGTGCAATGAAATTGTGATTTCCATATTGTGTATCCAAGGTGTATATATGGCATATGTGTGCTCTATATCTATAGTGTATGTCAGTCTGTTTTACATGTGTGTTGTATGAGGTGTGTGTGCAGTAGGTGTGGTGTGTCCTATGTCTGTGTGTTGTGTTTTTGTTTGACATATGTGTGATTAGTGTATGTTTGATGTGTGTTTGTGATATGCGTGGTGTGTGAGTAGTGTTTGGTGTTTGTGAGTGTGTGTAAATGTCTGATTTTGGTACTCTGTGTGTGTTTGTTGGTTTATGTAACTTTGGTGTGTGTGGGTCTGTGTGTGATGTGAGTGTGATGTGTGGTGTGTGTGTTCTGTGTGGTGTGTGTAGTTTGTATCTGGTGAATATGTGAAACATCACTTTGGTGGCATGTGTGTTGTATGTGTACATAGAATATATGTGTGCTGTATTTGTGGTCTATATGTGAAATGTCTATAAAAATGTGTGGAATTTATATGATTTATGTGTAATTCTTGTGTGGTGAAGGGGGGGTGTGTTTGCTGACTATATAATTGTGTATGTGTTGTGGGTGTGATATGTGGCACACATGTCGTGTGGGGTGTGCATATGTGGATTTTGAATTTGTAGTATCTGTAGTGCGTGTGTGTGTGTGTGTGTGTGTGTACAGTTCAGGATTTGGTATGTGTGGAATGTGTAGGGGTTGTGTTTGTTAGGTGGGTGGTGTGTTTATGTATGTGATTTGTGTTTTATGTATGTGATGTATGTGTGTTGTGTATTTACATGTAAATTACTGTGGGTTGTGTACATGTGGTGTGTGTCTTTATGTGATTTATAAGCAGGAAAGACCACATGAGAGTTTTACATAAGTGTGACTGTGTGGTACTTTAGGTATGTTGTGGTTTGATTCATAAGTGTGTTATATGTTGGGAGCTAATGCATCACACAGGAAGTGTGTAAGGATCATGTGCTCTTTCTTGTCTATAATGGTATGTGTCTGGTGTGTGTTTGGTGCCTAGATCTTAGTGTGTGTTAGCTACATGTTGGTTATTTTGTGGTGTAGGTGAAAGAAGATGTTAGTTTGGTGTGTTAGGTGAAAATGGTTTCCACAAAGTGCTGTCTGACAGAGGTGAGTATATGGCATTTTCCGCATAGGCCCTGCATGGGTTTTCAAACACTTCCGACTTAGTTGAACCAGATGTTAGTTGAGAGATGGTATCTCTACAATGATGTTTCACAAAGTTGCATAAATGGTGCTTTCGTTATACTTTCTAGGTCTAGGATTTCAACACTTCTAACAGCGAAATAAGATGTTAGTTGAAAGATGGTTCCCCACAGTGTTGTATCACAGAGTGGAGTATATGTCACTTTCCACATATTTGCTGCATAGGTTTTCAAACACTTCTCAGTGAAAGAAAATATTGGTTGAACGATGGTTTACCAAATGTGCTGTTTGACAGAGATGAGTATATGGCACCTTGTGCATAAGCCCTGCATAGGTTTTCAAACACATAACTTAGTCAAACGAGATGTTAGTTCAAAGAGAGTTTCCCCACAGTGTTCTTTCACAGAGTTGTGTATATGGCACCTTGGTGTAGGCACCACATGCATTTTCAAACACCTCTAACTTATTGAAACAAGATACTATTTGAAAGATGGTTTCCCCAAAGTCTGTTTGACAGAGCTGAGTATATGGCACTTTCTGCATAGGCTGCACACAGGTATTCAAACACGTCTAACTTTATGAAACGAGATGTTAGTTGAAAGAAGGTTTCTCCACAGTGTTGTTTCACAAAGTTGAGTATATGACACTTTCCTCATAGCCCTGCATAGGTTTTGAAACACTTCTTAGAGAAACCAGATGTTAGTTGAAAGATGGTTTCCCCACACTGTTGTTTCACAGAGTTGAGTATATGACACTTTCCATATAGGCCCCACATAGTTTTCAAAGAGATCTAACTTAGTGAAACCAGATTCTAGTTGAAAGATGGTTTCCCCACTGTGTTGTTTCCCAGAGTTGAGTATATGGAACTTTGTGTGTAGATGTCGCATATGTTTCCATACACATGACTTTGTGAAATGAGATGTTAGTTGAAACATAGTTTCTCCACATGTTGTATGACAGAGTTAAATATATGCCACTTTAACATAAGCCCTGCATAGGTTTTCAAAAACTTCTAACTTAGTGAAAAAAGATGTTAGTTTTAAGACAGTTTCCCCAACTCGTGGAGTGGTGTGGCACTTGTCAAGGCTACTTGCACACTGCCAGGCTTCTGGTGCTGCTTTGATGGGATCTGGTGTATTAGCTTGGGTGGATCTGCGAGGTGCACAGGGGCAGGAGGGGCAGGCTTAGCTTGCTTTGCTGTTGGTGGTCCGCTGCAGGAGGGGCCCTGCAGCACCAGAAGGCAGACCCATTGGAAGGATGGATCCCCAGGAGCACAGCGTTGGGTGTTTGCCTGGTGCAAGCAAGTTCGGTGATGGGAACTGGTTCCCTTTGGGATTACGGCTGGGAATGGGAGAGGGAGATGGTGCTTGCCAGTGCCTTTGTTCCCCTGCCAAGCAGAGCTCTCTATTCTCAGGCTCAACAACTCTCCCTCCCAGTGTCCTCTTGCCTTCCTGCTCTCCAAGCAGAGCTGTTGACTTTTCACATTCCAGATAAGTCCCTCTGGCTGTCAGAACTCACGAAGTCCAGCCCCTCTGCTTTTGCAAGCCAGACTTCAGGGGCTCTGCCTTGCCAGGTGGGCTGCCCCTCCACTGCCCCGGCTGCCTCCCACCAGTCCATGTAGTGCACACCACCTCTCTGCCCTTCCTACCCTCTTCCGTGGGTCTCTGGTCTATGCTCGGTCCAGAGAGTCTGTTCTTTCAGTCTTCTGGTAGTTTTCTGGGTTATTTAGGCAGATGCGGGTGGAATCTAAGTGATCAGCAGGACGAGGTGAGCCCAGTGTCCTCCTACGCCACCATCTTCCTTGCAAACCTAATTTTTTTCAAAGAATCAGCTCCAAGCTGCATTGATCTGTTCTATTATTTCTATATCACTCAATTCTCCTCTACTTATTATTTCTCTTCTTCTTGTGGCCATAGGCTTCATTATTCTTTTTCTAGCTCATTTATGTGTGAGTTTAGGCTATTTTAGACTTGGGCCTGTATTGCTATATACTTCTCTGTTAGGATGGCTTTTTCTGAGTCCTAAAGGTGTTGTACTGTTGTATTTTCATTTGTTTCCATGCATTCTTTAAATTTCTTCTTTGATTTCCTGGTTGGCCAATTCCTTGTTTAATAGCATGTTGTTTAAACTCTGTGTATTTGTGGCCTATCCAAACGTTTCTCTTGTGGTTGTCTTCAATTTCATAGTGTTATGGTCAGAAAACAGGCATGTTGTGGCTGGATGGCTCAGTCAGTTAGGCGTCCGACTTCAGGTCATGATCTCACCGTTTGTGGGTTTGAGCCCTGTGTTAGGCTTTGTGCTGACTGCTTAGACCCTGGAGCCTGCTTCGGATTCTGTGTCTCCCTCTATCTCTGCCCTTCCCCTGCTCATGCTCTGTCTCTCTCTCTGTCTCTCTGTCTCTGTCTCTCTCTTAAAAATAAACACTGGGGTTCCTGGGTGGCTCAGTTGGTTACGTGTCCGACTTCAGCTCAGGTCTCATGATTTCATGGCTTGTGAATCTGAGCCCTGCATCTGGCTCTTTGGTGGCAGCTCACAGCCTGCAGCCCGTTTTGGATTCTCTCTCCCTCTTTCTCTGCCCCTTCCCCACTCACACTTTGTCTCTCTCAAAAATAAACATTAAATTTTTTTAAATAACTAAACATTAAAAAAATAAAAAAGGAAGCAGGCATGTTATGATCTGAATCTTTTTGCACTTGTTGAGGCCCAATTTGTGACATAGTATGTGGTCTATTCTGGAGAATGTCCCATATGCTTTTGAAAAGAATGTCAAAATGTTAGGATGTTATCTTCTGAATATATCTCTTAAACCCATCTGGCCCAGTTTGTTATTCAATGACAATTCCTTGTTGTTTTCTGCTTAGATGATCTGTCCAGTGATGGAAGTGAGGTGTCAACATCCACCACAATTATTGTATCAATATCATTGGTTTACTTAATGTTGTTATTGTTTTATATATCTGGGTGCTCCCACCTTGGGTGCATAAATACTTAAAAATTTTACATCTTTTTGTTGTATAGAAACCTTTGTTATAATGTGCCTTTTGTCATGTCTTGTCACTATCGTTGGTTTAAAATCTAGTTTGCCTGATACAAGTATCATTACTCCTACTTTATTTGCACCTATATTTTCGTGATCAGTGTTACTCCATTCCTTCACTTTCAATCTGCAGGAGTCTTTAAGTCTAAAATGAGTCTCTTGTAGGCCGTACAGATCTTGTTTTTGTTCTTGTTTATCCATTCTGACACCCTGTCTTTTGATTAGATCATCTTGATTAGATCATTCAGGGTAATTATTGCTAGATATGTATTTAGTGTCATTTTATTACTCATTTTGTTATTGTTTTTGGACAATTTCTCTGTTGCTTTCTTGTCTTTATCAGTTTTCTTCTTTCCTTTCCACTCAGAGTCCCCTTTATTATTTATTTCAGGGCAGGTTTAGTGGTAACAGACACCTTTAGATTCTGTTCAACTGGGAAATTTTTCATCTCTTTCTATGCAAAATGATAGCCATGCAAGATAGAGTGTTCTTGGCTGAATATTTTTCCCCTTCAGCACTTCGAATCACTTAGATCTCTGGCCATGACATCATCTTGATCTTTCATTTGAGATGAGTTCCATTGTTTAGGAATTTTGCCTTTAATTGCCTTTAATCAGTCAGGTACTGTGTGGAATGAGAAATTTGATTCAGTGTTTTCATATTTCATTGCAAACAGTGGTACTAATTATGATGATAAGAACATCAGCAGTAATTTGGAGTACCACAAACTCTAGGAATTTCCATCTTGCTAAAGTCCATCCTGTGCTGGACTTCAGTGAGGGCCAATCTATTCTTAACTCCATTTTCTTTTCAACCAAAAAACCATCTGGTCGTCCTTCTGGGAGCAGGCACCAAGTGACAGCCAGCTGTTGAGAAAGTCACTAGTAAGTATCCTAGGACCTCACTGGGATGACTGAACTCATGCACACAGCCTCCAAAAGTAGACCTCCAGCAGCATGTCCAGATATGCTCCCATGAACATTTCCCATGGAATTCTAAAAAAAACTATAAACGGGTGACAGGTAAACAGAACAACCTGTGAAGATGGCACTAGAGTGGGTCTGTGACCCAAGGTGATGAGAGTGGGCCACCAGGTGACTGTGGGCCCAAGGCTTCAAGTACTCATTGATGGCAAGACAGGTAGGCTCCTCACAGCCATCCTGAGAAGGGCCCCAGCTCTGGAGAGGGGACTTGTAGTAATTTTGATGTTCTCACGACTGGAATCTATGTGGAAAGGTGGGAGTTCTGGTGCCTCCCTTGTACCTCCATAGCAGGTCCCCAGCTCTAGGTGAGGTTTGGAAATATTGGGAAATGAAAAATGACTACTGGAACCATAAAGAAGGGCACAGGAGCCAGACCTATGTCTTCTTGTGCCCAGCAGCCCCAGTAGGACCCTGTGTGCAGAAGGTCCTAGAGCATGTGGGTTGACCTTTGCCTGCCACCCCAGTGACCTGGAATCACAATGCTGGCCTAGCCCTGCACCCTTCTCCAGAGCCACCCTCAGGTGGGTGGATAGTGCACCAATCCTCCGACACCACAGTAATGATCCTGCTAGTGATGCCAGGCTCCTGAACCTCTGCTTCCCTTTCTGCACTGAAATCTTATCTCTTGCCCATTTCCCTGGAGCTCTGAAGGACAAAGCTACCTAAAAGCATCCACCAAGTGTCCACAGCACCTGAGCAATCATGATCAGGAAGGACATGGATCACTTCTTCTTGAGCCTCGGATCTCCTTCCCAAGCCAAGGACACATGGAGTGTCTCAAGCATGATCCTTGGTGCCTCTGAAGCAAACCTCATGGCCTGCAAGGTGTGACCATGGAAGCCTTGGAAATGGACTTGGAAATGTTTTCTAGGAGGTCTTGGGTACAGTAATTTTTGGAGAGATGTTTGCTAAAAAGGTTAGAGTCTCCTCAGTAGATTCTCATGCCTACTGGGACTACTTCCAGGCTCTGGAGGTACATAAAAAATTTCCCAATACCATGGGAAAGGAGAGGAGGAAATCCCTTCAGAGGCTTCTCAGAGCAGGAAGAGTTGTTCCCAGGCTCCAAGTGGCCTTGAGAAATCTACAGGGGCATGGGCAGGCACGGACTGCAAAATTGAAACCATGAAAGTACTTGAAGAATTTTGTCTTTATCATATTTATTTCATAATTCCAGTGTGGAGAACTTTCCAAAAATTTTTAAAACCACTTAGAAGTCACAAGGGAAAGACTGATAAGCTTGACCATACAAAATATTTGTAATAAATAATTATTAAGTGGGACCAGGGAAGTAAATTGCAGCACATCCATACAATGCAATACTATCCATTTTTGGTTTATTTATATCATTATAATGAGATAGATCTGTAGGTTCTGAGATAGAAACATGTTCATGAACTGCTAAATGAATATAGCAAGTGCTAGAATTGTCAAAGTGTAGACAGAAAAAAAAAACATATGGAACTTTTTCAAACTTCTATGGAAAGGCAGGGAATTGGAATAGCTTAAGCATTTGTGAAGGACAAGAATAAAGTCTTTCCTATATCCTGGTGTCAACAGTCAAAAACAACACTGGCTTCATAAACTATAAGCCACACTTCCTCCTGTCTGCTGTCTCCTACTTACAGTCCTCTGGCAGGCAGCTGACATCCCAGCCCCTCCAACTCCCAGCTCCTTTAAGGCCCAAGTGAACTGGGAGCCAGTAGGACCCTGAATCTTCAGGGTCCCTGTTTCCTCAGCCTTTCCCTTCATACTGGGAGCCCCAGGCAATTCATTCATCTGCCTCAGCCGTCCAGGTCTGGTGCTACATGTCCCGACCTACACTAAGTGTAGTCCTTCAGTCCAGGAGCTTTGGGCTGCCTTCCCAAGGGAAGTTTATTCCTTTGCAGAGCACATAGGAGGGAAGGGTTAACTTTTTGCACCTGGACCCACCATATAGACATTGTGTGCTTTCAACTACCAGTAACCCAAACTTACAGAAGTCTTGGGTTTGTTGGCACAGCCATGGCCACAATAGCAAGTTCAGGAGTGCCAGAAGGAAAGGGGAGATACACACACACACACACACACACACACACCCTGATGGTTAATTGGTACTCTTGCCAGGGCCTGCAGTGGTGGCAGCAGAAAAGTATTCTTTTAGTTAAAGCAAACTAGCTAAATTTTATTTGCTATTTACTTTAAGGTGAGGACTGGCAAAGTGATAGATCCTGAGGTTTAGAGTAATCATAATAAGTATCACTGTTGTTACTCATCACTCTTGTCATTGTTACCATTCTTTGTAGTTAATTGTGGTTGACTGTATAAAACTTATCTATCCATTGATAGCGTACGATTTATTGAAAGCAGTGCAAGAGGGGGTTTCAGTACATGGAATTTTCTGTATTTTTCAGAACGTGAATTGCTCGCTCCAACCTAAGAAGCCCTAACCCACAACATGAAGCAGCCAGCCTTGGAGTTCCTCTCATTTTTAGTCCTGATTCTAAGCTAGGAAAGCTAACTAATCACATAAAATGCCTTCTAGCCAATCTCTTTCCTGTTTCCCCAGTCACAACCTCTGATCAGGCTGTACATTCCTTTTCACCCCCAGAAAACTTTCTACTTCTCCCTATGCCTTTGAGTCTCTTCCAAAAGAGCACATGGTCATGGCTGAGTCCCTTGCTATTTAGAGCAAGCTCTGAATGAACAGTGTGTGTTCTCATTTGGGTGGTCTTTACTGATGTCTAGAGAGGTTAGTAGACAGGGACCAAATAAAGCGCCCAGAATATATATGTTTTATGAGTTAACTTTTTTTCCCAAATGAGTTATTTATTTATCCATACAGCTTAAAAAAACTGAGATATAATTCACATACCACAAAACCTACTCTTTAAAAGTGCACAATTAAGTTATTTACAGTCTATTCAGGAAGTTATGCAAACCGTCATCATTGTCTAATTCCAGAACATTATCACCACCTCAAAAAGGAACCCAGGTTCAGGGCATCTAGTGTGTATCATGGCGGTCATATTTAACAATACTCTGTTGTAAACGAGAAAGTTAACTGTAAAAGTAGAGCTTTAATGTTCTCATCATAATGACAACACCAAAATGACAATTATGTGAAAAAAGGATGCCTTCACTAATCTTACAGTGATAACCATTTCACAATACGTACATGTATCAAATCATCACATTGTACATCTTACACTATACAATGTTATATGTCAACCATATTTCAGTAAAGTTGGAGTGGGGAAGAGAAACCCAGCCCTGATTAAATGATCACTTCCTTTTCCACCCCCCTCCCAACCCCTGGCAATCACCAATATGCTTTTTTTCCCTCTATGGATTTGCCTATTCTGAATATTTTAAGTAAATGGAATAAAATATGTAGCCATGTACGTCTGCCTTCTTTCTTATGCTTAGCATCATGTATCTAAGGCTCACCCATTTTTTAACATATACCAGTGCTTTATTACTCACCTTAGTATTTTATGTACATAATATTAAAAATATATATGTACACCGACATATATATATTCATGTGCCACTAAGTCCCTTATTTTTAAATTGTGGAAAATATACTAACAAAACACTGGTCGTTGCAACACTTAAGGCTTCTGGGGGCCTGGAAAAAGGAAAGCTCTGAGCCAGAAACTCAGTCCCTGGACTAGGGAGTATGGGGGCTGTCAGTGGTGGGGGTGGTAGACACCACAGAGGGAGCTCTGCTGAGGGGGTAGGTGGTGGCAGCGGCCTGCACTAGCTGTGTGGAATAAAAACAAAGAGAAAGAATCACCAAAAGCAAGGAAAAGTGGAAAAAGTTCAAGACAAGGACAAGACATAATAGAATCAGGGCTGTGCTATTTACAAGTTGTACCTACAGAGCTTGAAATTATATCTGAAAAATACTGAAGTTTTGGGCCCTTCACTACTTCCTCATAAGGAAGTATGCCAGAGACAACATGGCACACCGAGCATGATGGTTGACAAATCACTGTCAGTTATTTTGCAGGAATACAAATTGAGGCACTTCAGTTCCTCTAAACTATGAGTTGAACCTGACTTCTTTATTGTTGTTCATGTCCTTAGTCTTCATCTGAATTCTTCACTGCTGGTTCCATCCACTCACCAGACATGATAGACTCATGCAGGTGCATTAGATGGCCATGACACCTTTTTTCCACTCCTATATCTCAATGTTACTCTCACCTGGAATATTTTAACCTGAACAATTCAGATCGGTTTGCTGTTCCCATGTTGCTTTTCAGACCAGTTTAATATCACATCATCTTCACAGCTAGTGCTTGCTCACGTTGGCCTGTGAACTCACCTTTGTTAGGACAGTTGACACATTCAGGGCTACACAGCCTGAGAGATGGGCAGAACAGGCGCCTGTCCTGGGAAGAGTAGCCAGGTTTGGGAAATAATCCCCAGAGAGAAAACATTAGAGAACTTGGCATAGCACTGAGATAGAGATAACCAGTCAAGAACGGGAAAGGTCCTTGTACTAAAATCCTGGCTGGCTATATTCTAGCCTCACAGAAAACAAAGAGGCAAGTGGCTTACACTGCAGGACATTTTTTTGGATAGAACAAGGGAAATTTGATGACATGGGGTTTTTAGTAAGATGAAGTCTGGCAGTAAAGGATAGTGTAAGGCAGAGTGGTAGAGGGAACGAACAGTCTTTCATCCTGGGGGTTATATAATAAAAATGCCGACTCGTGATTGCCATAAACAATGTCATCTAGCTTCTGTGGTCCTACTTCTTCATCGCTAAAAGTAAAAGACTTAGAGATTTAGCCATTTTTAACTATGTGAAATAGACTAGGTGTGACACTTCTTGAAAGAAGTTTCCCCTGCAAGATATGTGGCAGAATATATCTTTCAATGTAACAAAATATTATTGAAGGTCATAACTGCTGCTGTGCAACTTTAGTTTTTCTCTAGAAGTTTCTGCCCCCTGAATGGTGCTCATTGTTATATTTTTCTTTCTTTTATGTTTCAAATGGAGCATTTAAATTTGACTTGCTTATCCACACAGATCCTGGAAATAAGAGCTTCAGCCCAGCAAAAATTTTTTTTTAAAAGACTCAATACAGTGCCACTAAGTACTACATTCCTGCCCTGCCACAACTAGCCCCACCCACTCAAAGACAGCAGCACACTCAGAAGACAGCAGCCCAGCCCTTCTTAGGAATCCACTATGCCACCTACCCTCTGGTTATTAGAAGGCCAGCAGGGAGCCAGTCCTGGCAGTGCTCTCCTACCCATGGGAGTACCAGGGGCCTCCAACATCCTGCTCTCACATCTGAGACTCTTCGGGCCCACCCCTGGCCTTGCTCCTGAGACCCGCCCAGATCCAGCATATTCAGGAGCCGGGTGTGGCCAGAGGCATCTGGCTGTGGAGCCCAAGGTCATTGGAGCCCCTTCTGGCCCTCAGTGCAGCCCAGCCCTGGCCCTAACTGCCCCTTTTGCCCAACTCCAACTTGCCTTAACCAAACCACAACCATCATCACAGCCAGAAGAACCAACCAGGCCATGCTGCCCTTCCTGGAGTCCCATGTGCCACCCACCCACCCAAACCAGGACCCAGTTAAAGCTATCCTTTCAACAGCAGCCAAAAATGAGAGCTTCAGAGGGAGGGGGGCTCTGAAGAGGAGTGCAGCTCCTGAAAAGGAGGGTGGCCATGCATGGCCTGGGTCAGGACAGGAGGCAGTGCCCTGGGGCTGGCAGTCACCTGAAGGTCCTGAGAAGTGCCATCTCTTGAGGAGGGTTCCACTCTGATTCCTGCCCAGCCTCAAAGTGCAACTGGGATGTGTTTCTGTGTTTCTCTTTTTGCTTTTGAGTTTTGTCTTTATGTCAAGTGACCCTGGACTTGCTGAGAGTGGCTCGCTGTTTCCTGAGAGTGACTCACTGTTTCCTGAGAGCAGCAGCAATAAGAGAGACAGTAGGGCCTGAGGTCTGGATCACTCTGTCTCCTCAAGACTGGACGGGCTTTTACTTGCTCTAGGGGGAAGATGTCTGTCCCTTGGTAAAGTAGCCTGAGTATCATGAAAAGAAGGGCTGTTTCTTCATAAGTTGGAGCCTCATCCCAGGGCTTAGATGGTTGGGGTACCAAGCGAATTGCTTGGGGCTCCCAGGATTCCATGGGGGAAGAGGTTATAGGGAGCCCCTGGTTGGCCCTGGGTCTGGGTAAGGTTCGAAGAGGAAAGGCTGGGATGCTGTCTGCCCACCCAGTGGTGGGGGGACAGAGATGGCTACAAGGACTGAAGAGGGTAGGTGAAGTTTGGGGGTTGGAGGTAGGGAGGGAAAGAGGCAGGAGGTGTCTGGAGGGAGCCTCACTTGAGGTGGTGACAGCAGCAGCAGAAAAGGGTGGGAGGCATAAGCCTACAGCACCCTATTTTCCCAGGCAGTCTCCCATCCATGTTCAGGCTTGGGTAACTGAAGTGTCTGGGAGAAAAGCAAAGTGGCTCATTTTCTGTGCTAAACCTGAACTTCCTGCCCTTCTCTTCCTCCTTCATGCATTGCTCCACCCAGGCCCTCCTTAAACACTGGTCATACTTGTGGCTTCTGCTCTGTGGATGACACTAACAGGACAGGGTGGAACCACAGTTTCAGCTTCACAGTGACCAGTGCAGGTGCCTGGCCAGCCCTGCCTCTGATACCACATCTGGTGCAGCACCACTGTGAGGTGGCCACTGGCAGATTCACTTAGGCTAGGAACTGAGCCTGCAAAGGCCCAAATGACTTGCCTAAGGCCAGTAGAAGGATTAAAACTTAGGTGTGGTGACCCCTAAAGCTGTGTCTAAAGAACAGACCATCTACCACAGAAACAGGTTGTAGAAGAGTAAACGGGTCATGGTGAGGTGGGGGTTGGCTCTTGCCTGGATTGGTCTGTTTCCTCACTTCCTTCCTACTGCCTGGAAGCCCTGTACTTCCATCTCCTTCTAAACATCCTGCACTTTCCTATTGTCCTGTCCAGTCTGAGATAGAACAGAGGGATCTCTGCCTCTGGAGTGAAGATTAAGTTTATTATTCAGATGTAGAGTCATGTAAAAGGCTGACAAAATTAAAATTTAACATAAAAATCATGTAGAATGCTAATGGTTTGGATGAGATGAAGATGGTAGGAGGTCTCTCAGACTCCTGTTAGTGATTGAGGCTTGGTCCAGGACGGATGGAGAAGGGAGAAGAATCTCACCTTTGGTGAACTTGACCCACATAGAGCCTCTGTTAAAAATTTCATCTATTCAGTGTTTTATCCATAATCACATTTTTCTGAGCCCCTTTCCGCATCTGGCCCAGAGTCCTCATAGAGCTCACAGGCTGGAGACATCATCAGAGTGTGAACACAGCACTTGTACCTGCACAACCTGCGTGACATGCAGCTTTTGGTTGCCAAGGTAGCTATTTCAAAGATATCCATTGTGAATAAACCCATTGACAGTTGTTTGACACAGTTACTAGGGAAACAGCTAGATGAGAAACCAGGTCACTGCAACTATGAAGTTCCCCTTTTATTAAGCCCTGGGTAACTGACCACTTGAGTGACTTCCTTCTTATACTTTAATCCCTACAATTTTCCAATAAAGAGTGAACCTTGAAACCCTAGACACCCCTCCTGAGACTTCAATAAAGGCACACTCCCAAGTCTGCTTTTCTCTCCCTACCTGAGACCCTAATGTGCGGCCCTTGGGTGTGCTGTGTACCCTCCAGGACCTGTGAGTATTTTTTTTTTTCAAAGTTCCTTGGTGGTTTATGCTGTGGTGCATCTTGCAATCATAAGAAACACAAGGGCCAGTCCAGCCTCAACACTGGCTCTGGATGGGGAAATGCCTGTGGGTGCTCATCACAAGTAGTACATGCCCAGGTGAGTGCCTCAGGCACTCCTGATAGCATCACTATCAATTGACTGAGACTGACAATAAACAGACTAAGGAACTCAAGTGAGACCATAGAGGCCTGCAGGAGAGAGCGAGGCCTAAGATGGTCTTCATGAAGGAAGTGCCATCTGAGTTGGGTCTACAAGATGAGCCAGGGGCAGCCACTGAGCTGGAACAAAACCATGACAAATGGATGAACAAATGAATGAATGAATGGCTATCCATCTAACAGAGAATGAAGCAGGGAAGCTCACCCATGCTGAGGGCTGAAACACAGTGCACACTGGGTGTGTTAGTCCATTCAGGTTGCTATAACAAAATACAGCAGACTGGATAACTTAGAAAAAGCAACCCTATTTGGAGGCTGAAAGTCAAGATCATGGTACCAGCATGGTTGGGTAAGGGACCTTTTCCTGGTTCATATCTGGTAGCTTCTTGCTATGTCTTCGCAAGGTGGAAGAGACTAGGTGTCAGTGTGGAGTCTTTTTATAGAAGCAAGAATCTCATTCATGAAAGCTCTGGGCTCATTACCTAAACACGTTCCAAGGACCCCAGCTTCTAACAATTTCACATTGGGCATTAGGATTTCAACATATGAATTTGGAGCAGGGGAGGGGGCAGGGAATAAACATTCAGATCATAGCACAGACAGAATGGTGGTGAGACCTATGGTGTAATGCCTGCCTCACTCACTTAGGGAAAGAATGTGGCACTGATGCTTTGGAGGGGAGACAGTGAACACAGCATGTTAGAAGGGGTATGTGCTACAGAAGAAAAATGGGGACTCAGGAAGCTTATAAGTGGGCTGGAGTGGACAGGAGGGGGCTAGGAACAGCAGGGGCAGGGGACAGTCATGTTGAAGAGATTGCACAGGATATCGTGCCCACTGTGAGGACTTTTCCTCCAGGTGGGGCAGCTTGTGCTGAGCAGGGGTGGGGCTGAATGCCCTGAAGGTATGAAGTGGGTAATAGCTAGGGAGACTTGGGGTGGGGGAGGCTGTCACTATAGATTGTGCAGGCAGGGAAGCCTTCTCTTAGGAAGTGACATGTGAGCTGATATGTATCTCTTGTATGGACCATGTTTCTAGCTTGCTAAATCTGGTGTTTTAGCATGTGCATCTGCCTACATGTGTACACTGGACATGCCTTGTTGTAAACAACCCATTGATATGTCTGAGTCACTTCATCTAGGCCTCCAGCCTTCCTGCTCACCATTTCTTTTTTCTTTTTTTTTTTCAGACAAAATAGACTTTTTTTTAATTTTTTAATATATGGAATTTATTGTCAAGTTGGTTTCCATACAACACCCAGTGCTCATCACAAAAGGTGCTCTCCTCAATACCCATCACCCACCCTCCCCTCCCTCCCACCCCCCATCAACCCTCAGTTTGTTCTCAGTTTTTAAGAGTCTCTTATGCTTTGGCTCTCTTCCACTCTAAGTGCCCCTATGTATCAGTACTCCTGTATCCCTTGGGTAAATTCCTAGCAGTGCTATTGCTGGGTCATAGGGTAGGTCTATTTTTAATTTTCTGAGGAACCTCTACACTGTTTTCCAGAGTGGCTGCACCAATTTGCACTCCCACCAACAGTGCAAGAGGGTTCCCGTTTCTCCACATCCTCGCCAGCATCTAGAGTCTCCTGATCTGTTCATTTTGGCCACTCTGACTGGCGTGAGGTGATATCTGAGTGTGGTTTTGGTTTGTATTTCCCTGATGAGGAGTGATGTTGAGCATCTTTTCTTGTGCCTGTTGGCCATCAAGATGTCTTCTTTAGAGAAGTGTCTATTCATGTTTTCTGCCCATTTCTTCACTGGGTTATTTGTTTTTCAGGTGTGGAGTTTGGTGAGCTCTTTATAGATTTTGGATACTAGCCCTTTATCCGATATGTCATTTGCAAATATCTTTTCCCATTCCGTTGGTTGGCTTTTAGTCTTGTTGATTGTTTCCTTTGCTGTGCAGAAGCTTTTTATCTTCATAAGGTCCCAGTAATTCATTTTTGCTTTTAATTCCCTTGCCTTTGGGGATGTGTCGAGTAAGAGATTGCTACGGCTGAGGTCAGAGAGGTCTTTTCCTGCTGTGTCCTCTAGGGTTTTGATGGTTTCCTGTCTCACATTCAGGTCCTTTATCCATTTTGAGTTTATTTTTGTGAATGGTGTGAGAAAGTGGTCTAGTTTCAACCTTCTGCATGTTGCTGTCCAGTTCTCCCAGCACCATTTGTTAAAGAGACTGTCTTTTTTCCACTGGATGTTTTTTCCTGCTTTGTCAAAGATTAGTTGGCCATACGTTTGTGGGTCTAGTTCTGGTGTTTCTATTCTATTCCATTGGTCTATCTGTCTGTTTTTGTGCCACATGCTCACCATTTCAACCTAGAGGAATCATTCTCCAAGGGGTATCCTTTTCAAATACAAACCAATCCATCCTGTGTCCACAACTCCAACCACTTCATCTATCAGACTCTCACACTTGGGGCCACTATCCACCTGCCCTAATAATGCCAGGGCCATGTACCAGAAAACTAGGGACAACCTCTATGTTCCAGAGTCCTGAAAGTATTCAAGCCAGCCAGTCCTAAGCCTGCTTACCTTTCCTACCTGTTCCTTTCTAAGAAAACTAGAATAAGGAACTTTCTCACATTTTCCCACCTACTCCCTCTGCCTCCTGACCACCATGGCACATGTGGCCCTGTACGGTGTGATCTGCCCCCCCTCTTGGAGCTTTGAGTAAAAACTGTCTTTTCAATAAAAGGCCATCTCCTGATATGTTTACCTTACTATAACACACTTATGAATATACAATATTTTAAAATAGTGAATGTCAAGAGACCTCCTTGGCACTTTGAAGAGTGGACAAAGGAGTAAACTATACATCTTTTCATAATATTCTCAAGTTTAATACATTAAAATATATTAGAGTTCCTTTCCCCCATAAAGTTTCAGACTTCATAAGAATGGAGGGCATATAGGAAATTATATGGATGAGACCAAGCATCTGGGGAAGAGACTGGGAATGCACAAGTGATAGAAGAAAGAACAAGATGAAACCCCCTGGAAGATATTAGCTCCAGACTTATTTGGGAACACCAATCTTCCAGAGAATTTCCAGAGAAGTGCCTGGAGAGGGGATGGTGGGAGCTGAACTTGGCTGTTCACCCTATGGAAGGAAGGGCTGAGAATTTCAGAGGGCTGTGGTTCTAGGAGCAGCCTGGCCCAAAGGAACCACACAGAAAACTCTTCCCCAAGACTGCTGTCCTGGTTAGAATAAGGTTCAGCTGCTGTCAAAGAGGTCCCTCGCATGAGTTTGCATCTCTCTCCTGCTTGGTCTAGAGGCAGACAATCCAGGGCTGGCCTGGTAGGGCTGCTCCAGGAAGCCCCTCTCCCTGAATCCCTGTCATCCCAGAGGAGTTGCCCTTGTCCACACAGGCCAGGATGGAGCTCACATTCCAGCAGCAGGACAGGGAGAGAAGCAGAAAGTGCCTGATTCTCTCTGCTAGGAGACATCCCAGAAGTACAAATCACTTTGCTTCCCATCCAGGGGGGAAATCCTGGTCACACAACCAGCCCTGCCACAGAGGATGCTGGGAAATTTATAGTCTGGGCAGCCATATGCGCAGTTCAAAGTCAGATGTCTGGTTACTTGCAGTAGTGGATAATGCCACCGGGAGCCACATGTACATGTCTGCCACATCCCTTTAAAAAACGTTCCCTCCCACCACCCAACCACCCCATATCCCGAGATCATGTTTTATAAGAGATTGTCCATGAGATAAATTGCATTAATTCATAATTCAAGAACCAGTTGAAAATCATAGGCCAGTGGATGCTTTTCATTAGATTTGCTAGCAAATTGCTAGTGTAACCCCATTACGAACTCTGAAGCTTTTTGGCTGGCAAAGGTGACTGGGCCAGAGAGTGGGAGAATAATAGCAAAGTACCAAATGATAAGAACCATATGGTCCTGTCAATAGATGCAGAAAAAGCATTTGACAAAATACAGCATCTTTTCTTGATGAAAACCCTCAAGAAAGTTGGGATAGAAGGAACATACTTAAACATCACAGAAGCCATTTCTGAAAAGCCCAGAGCTAATGTCATCCTCAATGGGGAAAAACTGAGAGCTTTCCGCCTGAGATCAGGAACATGACTGGGATGTCCACTCTCACCTCTATTGTTTAACATAGTATTGGAAGTCCTAGCATCAGCAATCCAGACAACAAAATGAAACAAAAGACATCAAAATTGGCAAAGATGAAGTCAAATTTTCACTTTTCACAGATGAAATGATACTCTACATGGAAAACCCGACAGACTCCACCAAAAGTCTGCAAGAACTGATACATGAGTTCAGCAAAGTCTCAGGGTACAAAATTAATGTACACAAATTGGTTGAATTTTTATACACCAATAATGAAGCAACAGAAAGAGAAAGAAACATCCCATTCACAATTGCACCAAGAACCATAAAATACCTAGGAATAAACCTAACCAAAGATGTAAAAGATCTGTATGCTGAAAACTATAGAAAGCTTATGAAGGAAATTGAAGAAGATACAATGAAATGGAAAAACATTCCATGCTCAGAGATTGGAAGAATAAATATTGTTAAAATGTCAATAATACCCAGAGCAATCTATACATTCACAGCAATACCAACCAAAATTGCACCAGCATTCTTCTCAAAGCTGGAACAAACATTCTTAAAATTTGTATGGAACCACAAAAGACCCGAATAGCCAAAGTAATATTGAAGAAGAAAACCAAAATGACAGGCATCACAATCCCAGACTTTGGTCTCTACTACAAAGCTGTAATCATCAAGACAGTATGGTATTTGCACAAAAACACATAGACCAATGGAATAGAATAGAGACCCTAGAATTGGACCCACAAATGTATGGACAACTAATCTTTGACAAAGCAGGAAAGAGTACCCAATGGAAAAAAAAAACCAGTCTCTTTAACAAATGGTGCTGGGAGAACTGGACAACAACATGCAGAAGAATGAAACTAGACCACTTTCTTACACCATACATACAAATAAACTCAAAATGGATGAAGGATATGAATGTGAGACAAGAAACCATCAAAACCCTAGAGGAGAAAGCAGGGAAAAACCTCTTTTACCTCAGCTGCAGCAATTTCTTACTTGACACATCTCCAAAGGCAAGGGAATTAAAAACAAAAATGAACTATTGGGACCTCATCAAGATAAAAAGCTTCTTCATTACAAAGGAATCAACAAAACTAAAAGGCAACTGATGGAATGGGAAGAGATATTTGCAAATGACACATCAAATAAAAGGCTAGTATCTAACATCTATAAAGAACTCACCAAATTCCACACCCAAAAAACAAACAATCCAGTGAAAATGGGCAGAAGACATGAATAGACACTTTTCCAAAGAAGATATCCAGATGGCCAACAGACACATGAAAAGATGCTCACAGTCACTCATCATCAGGGAAATACAAATGAAAACTACAATGAGATATCACCTGACACCAGTCAGAATAGCTAAAATGAACAAATCAGGAGACTATAAATGCTGGAGAGGATGTGGAGAAACAGGAACCCTCTTGCATTGCTGGTGGGACTGCAAACTGGTGCAGCCACTCTGGAAAACAGTGTGGAGACCCCTCAAAAAATTAAAAATAGAACTACCCTATGACCCGGAAATAGCACTGCTAGGAATCTACCCAAAGGATACAGGAGTGCTGATGCACAGGGGCACATGTACCACAATGTTTACATCAGCAGTATCAACAATAGCCAAAGTATGGAAAGAGCCCAAATGTCCATCGATGGATCAATGGATAAAGAAGATGTGGTTTATATATATAATGGAATACTACTTGGCAATGAGAAAGAATGTAATCTGGTCATTTGAAGCAATGTGGATGGAACTGGAGGGTATTATGCCCTCCAGGGTGAAATAAGCCAGGCAGAGAAAGACAGATACTATACATTTTCACTTATATGTGGATCTTGAGAAACTTAACAGAAGACCATGGGGGAGGGGAAGAGGGAAAAAAAAAGTTACAGATTGGGAGGGAGGCAAACCATAATAGACTCTTAAGGACTGAGAACAAACTAAGGGTAGATGGGGGGTGTGGGAGAGGGGAAAGTTGGTGATGGGCAGGGAGGAGGGCACTTGCTGGGATGAGCAGTGGGTGTTGTATAGAAACCAATTTGACAATAAATTATACTCAAAAAATAAAAATAAATAAAAATTTCTCCATTAAAAAAAAAGACTTACATGTAAGTCAAGAAACCACAAATCTCCTAGAAAAAACATAAGCAGTAAGCTCTTGAACATCATTCTGAACAGTATGTATGTATGTATTTTGGATCTGCCTTCTCACACAAGGGAAACAGAAGCAAAAATGAACAACTTTGATGACATCAAACTAAAAAGCTTTTGCACAGCAAAGGAAACCAATAATGAAATGAAAAGGCAATACACTGAATGGAAGAAGATATTTGCAAATGCTGCAAATACGGGACTTAACATCCAAAATAGATAAAGAACTCACACAACTCAATAAAAAGTAAACAATCCAGGGGCGCCTGAGTGGCTCAGTAGGTTGAGCATCCGACTTTGGTCAGGTCATGATCTCGTGGTCTGTGAGTTCGAGCCCCGTGTCAGGCTCTGTGCTGACAGCTCAGATCCTGGAGCCTGTTTCAGATTCTGTGTCTCCCTCTCTCTCTGCTCCCCCCCACTCATGCTCTGTCTCTCTCTGTCAAACATAAATAAACATTAAAAAAGTAAACAATCCAATTTAAAAATGAGCACAGCACCTGCATAGATATTTTTCCAAAGAAGACATACTCATGATCAACAGGCACATGAAAAGATGGTCAATATCACTAATCATCAGAGAAATGCAAATCAAAAGCACAATGAAATATCACCTCATACCTGTCAGAATGGCTATTATCAAAAAAGATAAGAAATAGCAAGTATTGGCGAGGATACGGGGAAAAGGGAATGCTCATGTGCTGTTGGTGGGAATGTAAATTGGTGCAGCCACTGTGGAAAACAGTGTGATGGTTCCTCAAAAAAATTAAAAATAGAACTACCAATCCATCAATTACAGTCTTCGGTATTATTTTAAGAAAACAGAAATACTACTTCCAAGAGATCTATGTCTCCCAATGTTTATTGCAGCATTATTGACAATAGCCAAGATATGAAAGCAACCCAACTGTTCATCAATAGATGAGTGGATAAAGAAGAATGTAATATACATATACACAATGAAGTATTACATTAAAAAAGAATGAGGGGCGCCTGGGTGGCACAGTCGGTTAAGCGTCCTACTTCAGCCAGGTCACGATCTCGCGGTCCGTGAGTTTGAGCCCTGCATCAGGCTCTGGGCGGATGGCTCAGAGCCTGGAGCCTGTTTCCAATTCTGTGTCTCCCTCTCTCTCTGCCCCTCCCCCGTTCATGCTCTGTCTCTGTCCAAAAAAATAAATAAATAAAAATAAAAAAGAATAAAAGAATGAAATCTTCCTATTTGTGACAAATGGGTGAATCTGGAGGACATTATGCCAAGCGGAATAAGTCAGTGAAAGACATACCATATGATTTCACTTATATGTGGAATTTCTAAAAAATGAAACAAATAAAACAGAATCTCATTCATAGACACAGAGAATAATCTGGTAGTTGACAGAGGGGAGAGGATGGTGGTAGACAAAATGGGGAAAGGGTGATCTTCCAGTTACAAAGGTACAAGCTCCCAGTTATAAAATAAAATAAGACGTGGGGATGCAACATACATAATGGGGAATATAGTTTATAACGTGTAACAACTCTGTATGGTGACAGAGGGTAGGTAGTGTTACCATGGTGTTAATTTTGCATGTATATAAATGTTAAACTACATTTTGTACATTTGAAACTCATATAATATTGTATGTTAACTATACTTCAATAAAAAAATAAAATACACAATTATAAAATAATCAAAGATGCTGACAAAGATTAATGTACAAAATGTTCACTGTGGTGTTAAGTATAATGGCCAAAAATTAGAAGCAATTTAAATGTCTTATCAATAAGATAATCAGGTATGTATTGTACTATATAATAATTACCATACTGCTTAAAAATCATGTTTCTGAAGAAGCTTTGGCACTGTGGGGAGATACAATGAGCTTAGAAATGAGCTTTCTAATGAGGCCTGCTAAACTTCTTAGGTCCCAAAGGGGACTCTCAGTCTTGTTCAACAAATCTTATATCTGACCCATCTTCACTCTCAGTAAAAACTACCACTGTCTTCGCAGTTTGAGTCAATAATCTAAAAATCGTTCTTGATTGTTTTCTTCCTCTGTCACTGGACAGTCATTTCCTAGGCCAGTTTTGCAGAAACTACCTTCTAAGACCTCCAGGCCACCCCCTCCTTCCCCCTCTAGTCCTCTTCTCTCCTATCCTCTCCACTTCTCCATTCCTTTGTGCCTTGCCCTTCCTAACCCCCAAATTCCCAGTACACTAGGTCTCCTTTTTTTGGATGACCACAGTGACCTACTTCTCCTAGGGAGGGGCTCTGGCTCCCATTCTCCCACCCAGAGCCCACAGCAGCCAGATGTGTCTTGCCCAATAGAAGTCGACTATATCAATCCCTGCCGGACCCCTGGCAGAAGTGGATCCCCTGCTCTTCAGAACAAAACCCAAACCCTTTCCCGTGAAACTGAGTTTTGACTAATGAGGGATATCAGCAGAAGCCACTGGCCTAGCAGCCAGGCCCACAGCTCACAGGAGAAAGTTTTATTAGCAGAGCGCTTCACCATCAGAGCTGACTGCTTTCCAGGCCCTGAGCTGTGGGATGTTCATTTTTAGAGACACATAGCAAAATGCATCAGTGGGGTGGTCCTGTACACAAAGGGTGCTAGTCCAATCCCTCCCTCCCTACTCTCACTCTCTATCTCTGATCCGATTAACCTAACACTCCAGCTTCCTTCTGTCTGGAATGCCCCTTCTCCATTTCTTGTGTCAAACCCATACACCTGGGGCCCACCACCTCCTTCAGGAAGCCACCCTGATACCTCCAGCAGCAGATGAACATGTGTTGTGCTTTGAATATCCCTCACCTTGCACCTATGAACAGGTGACTGTACTGTAGTTATGTCCCTGCCTTGTCTTCCCAACTGGCCCATGAATTCTTCAGGTGGGATCTATGTGTGGTTTATCTTGGGGGGGTGGCAATGTCATTTGGCTGAATGTCCAGCATATGGGCTTCTCAGAGAGGAAGCCACATAGGCAATGTATCTGTGGGAAAGTGAATGATTCAGTGTGTGCAAGTGCAGGGTGATGGTGAAAAGGTCTTCATGGGGACAGGTAAGAGAGTCCTAAAAGCCCACTAAATGACTGGGACTTGCCCTGAAGGGGAGAAGAGCCATGGATGGATTCTAAGGAGAGCAAAACTGGTTGACCACACACTGAATTGTCATCATAAAGAAAACCAACACTGTGGGCGGGGGGGAGCCACAAGATCCCCACCCTGTCACTAGTACTTTTTCTTGCTTCTCCAGGCCCTGCTCTAAGGGTGTATGGAGCATCTTCTCTGGTCAGATGCAAGGACCATCCCTGGGCAGGGTCACAGCATGTTGAAAGACTGTGCACACAGTGCAGCTGGGTGTCACCAAAGCAGTCAGGGGACCTCTTGGAGATTCCTCATGTTTCTTAGAAGCCCACAGGGTAGCTCCCTGATAGCTATCTGAAACCACAAATTCACTGCCAAAAAATGTAAATAGCTGTTTTATGGAAACCAGGCTGATGGTAACTGGCTCCCTTTGGAATATTGGCTGGGGGATGGGAGAGGGAGATGGCGCTTGCCAGCACCTTTGTTCCCCCACTGAGCTGAACTCTGTCTTCCAGGGCTCAACAACTCTCCCTCCCAGCGTCCTCTTGCCCTCCCTGCTCTCCAAGAGCAGAGTTGTTTACTTTTAACATTCCAGATGTTAAGTCCCGCTGACTGTCAGAACCCATGGAGTCCAGCCCCTCTGCTTTTGCAAGGGGCTCTGCCTTGCCCAGCGGGCTGCCCCTCCACGACCTCGGCTCCCTCCCACCAGTCCGTGTAGCAGGCATTGCCTCTCCACCCTTCCTACCCTCTTCCATGGGCCTCTTGTCTACACTTGGCTCCGGAGAGTCCGTTCTGATAGTCTTCTGGCGGTTTTCTGGGTTATTAGGCAGATGCGGGTGGAATCTAAGCGATCAGCAGGACGAGGTGAGCCCAGTGTCCTCCTAAGCTGCCATCTTTCCAGGTCCTCTCAATTCTAATTTACAGATTAGAAAACAGGGGGAAAAAGAACAACTTGTGTAAGTGACAAAGGTTGGACTCAAACCCAGTGAGACTAGCTCTAGACTCTGCGCTCTCAAGCAATTCATTTCACTATTGTACTGCCTCTCCCTATATAATTTATAAACCTGTGTGTGTACATTCTAAACGAATATGTGTATGCTTAGGGGGTTGATATATATGGATGTATATACAAATATAGAAGTGTGAGGTATGTGTGTGTGTATAGAGGTTACATGCCTCAGTGACACCATACTGAGAACACTCAATAAAATAGGCATTTTGCAAATCAGTGGCATTGAGAATGGACTGCAGGGAACAGCACCTGAAGTAAGTAGGGCAGCAAAGAGGCTGGGACACTGAGGTGCTCTTGAGGCTACCACAGTGCTGACTGACCATGTCACGAAAGATGTGGACTAGGTCACCAAGAAAAAGGAGAGGACTGGGGTCTGGAGGGCACAGAGAGACCAAACATGCAGGCAGGGACTGAATCAGACTGGGATAGGCACTCTGGTTTAAGAGACAGCCATCCTGGGGCCGGGCAAGGTCCAGGTGGATTCTGGGAGTGAGCTGGTGGTCACTGGTGCTGTGACATCATTAGGAACTAGACAGCTGGGTACTGGAAGGGTCTTTGAGAACTCCAGACTGGGGCAGGGCCAAACAGGTGATGGAATGCAGTGGGATGGTGGGGACTGTGGCAAACCAGAGAACGTGGCCACCTAGAGGCAGCTGCAACCACCCACTGTGCCATGAGAGGAAGTGGGGCCAATGCTGTGAGAGTTGCCAAGTTTTCAACAGAAAACAGAAATTCAGACTTTTACATGAAATCTCTTGATTTTAGTGTTGGTTTAAAAAGAATTTAGGGGCGGCTGGGTGGCTCAGTCTGTTAAGCGTCCGACTTCAGCTCAGGTCATGATCTTGTGGTGCGTGAGTTTGAGCCCCACAACAGGCTCTGTGCTGACAGCTCAGAGCCTGGAGCCTGCTTTGGATTCTGTGTCTCCCTCTTTCTGCCCCTCCCCTGTTCACACTCTCTCCCTAAAATGAAAAAAAAAGCATTACAAAAAATTTAGGGATAGTTGGCTCAGTTAAGCATCCAACTCTTGATTTCAGCTCAGGTCATGATCTCATGGTTCACGGGTTTGAGCCCCACATTGGACTCTACACTGACAGTGTGGAGCCTGCTTGGGATTCTCTCCCCGCCCCCCCCCCCCCCGCCTCTCCCACACTTGCTGTTTCTCACACTCAAAATAAATAAATCAACTTTAAAAATACTTAAAAAAAATTTAAATCACCCGACTTACTGCTAAGTAGTAGAACTGGGACTTAAATTCATGAGGGGCAGGGCCTAGGTTACCAGGCACAGACACCGTGGAGCACTGAGTGTGGCACAGGCCAGGAACTGTCACACACATCAGCCCTGCTTCTCCCAGCCTGCCTCACTCTAGAAAGCCTTTGTTCTCTGCTGACTGCTAACTAATAGGACTGATCTAGCCAGTTATGAATTAGAATAATCTTAGGGACTATGCCTTTCCAGGAAGAACCTCTGGAGACCACACCAATGAAAGTAATGACAGTAGAAGAACAGGAAAGTCAGGGTACACTGGCAACTATTTTGTCTGATAGGTAACTCCCAGTTCCTCACTCTGTGGAATTCTGGTAGGGCTGCAAATCAAGGTGCCCTGCCTCCCCTCCAAGAGTGATGACAATGCAAGTCAGGTGAGCCAAACAAAGAATGTTCTCCCTCAGGGAACAGGAACTGGAACAGGAGTAGACCTGACATTAGGATCAATTGTTAGAGGCCGATGTGGACATTGACAATGAAATCTCTCTTTTTTCTAAGAACACATGTATTAAGTTGAAATTAAATGCCAAGGGCCATCTTCCCCTCTAGGTATAGAATCCTACCTGAAAATAAATCATAGATGAGTGACAGAGAAAAAGCCAGCATCCTGCTAATCATTTAAGCACCTGGATCATGCCATGCCTGAAATCTAACCCCTTACATATTTCAATTATATGAGCTAATAAATTGTCTTTTTTAAGCTTAACCTGGGTTAAATTTAGTCCCTGTCACCAGTAACTAAAAGAATCTTACTCAATTTGTAGAAAAATGGTATTTAAGAAGAGGACGTCCTGTCCCTTGTCCCTCAAGCTGGATTCAAAGTGTAGAGGCCTACTCTTCAGGGATGGCATTCAACAGTGCCCCTGACACCACCATTCCCATTTATTTCCCTCTTACCTGGAAATAGTTCAAAAGCACACCAGCCCCAGACAGTCCCGGTCCTGCAAACATGAAGGGCACCATCACCTGAAGGCCAAGGGACAAGGCAGTCTCCCTGCTGAACTCAGACCCCAGTGGTTCAGGGACCACCATGTGGCTCTCAGACACACTCATAGGTCCATCATCTGAGGCTCCAGTCTTCCAGGGCTGAAGGCGTGTGGCAGAGCCAGGTCCTCTGGCCTCTGCTGTCAGATCTCTGTCCCATCCATGTGAGCAGAGCTGAACCCCTGGCAGCCTTAACCTGGGAGACACAAAGCAACAACGGCTGATCAGCAGTTCCTGACTGCCATACAGCTGACACCCTTTAAGCCCTCAGGCCCTTCTGTCCAGCAGAGGCTGGCATCATTCTACCCAATCAATAGCCCCTTCATGTGTTGGGATGAGCACTGGGTGTTGTATATAAACCAATTTGACAGTAAATTATATTTAAAAAAAATAGTCCCTTGCTCAGGGACTGCTCCACACGGTCTCCTGCAACCTCAATTCAAACAGTTTTTATTTAATATGCACAGGTTTGGGGTGCCTGGGTGGCTCAGTCGGTTAAGCGTCCGACTTCAGCTCAGGTCACAATCTCACGGTCTGTGAGTTCAAGCCCCATGTCGGGCTCTGGGATGATGGCTCAGAGCCTGGAGTCTGCTTCTGATTCTGTGTCTTCCTCTCTCTCTGCCCCTCCCCCGTTCATGCTCTGTTTCTGTCTCAAAAATAAATAAACGTTTAAAAAAATATGCACAGGTTTGAGAAAAATAACATATCAAAGAAGAAAGCGCTAAATATTTATGAATTAGAGTCATCAAAACTGGTGGTATAGGGAACTCTGAAAATTCTTCCCTCCAGAGAAGAACAAGATAGCTAGCAAAAAATATCAGAATCCACTTTTCAGAACTCTGGAAATTCACCAAAGGCTTGGAGCAATGCAGAAGTATTTACTCAATAAAAAAATGCTGAATCCTCAGCAAGAATAGCCACATTGTAGTATCCATGGTGTTTGTGATGTTTTTACTGTGCCTTAGTCCCACTCCTGCTCTGTGGCTCTGCAGCACCCTTAAAAACCAATATCCTGGAGAGAGCAGAATGGGCTGGAGCTCCTTCAAAGCCTCATTCTCAAAGAACTGTCATCATTTGACCTATCAGGTTGTTCACCGGAAAATGTCACTTACAGTCTATCTATATTTCACCTGCCTTATTTTTTTTTTATTTTTAACATTTATTTATTTTTCAGAGACAGAGTATGAATGGGTGGAGGGACAGAGAGAGGGAGACAGAATCTGAAGCAGGCTCCAGGCTCTGAGATGTCAGCACAGCACTTGACACTGGGCTCGAACCCATGAGTGAGATCATGACCTGAGCCCAGGTCAGCAGCTTAACCAACTTAGCCACCCAGGCGCTCCTCACCTGACTTATAAAATTCACTTCGTGTAAAAAGCCTTTTCCCTGGGGGACATTTGTGGAAAACAATCACAGGCACTTCACAACTGCCTAAAGCAGTGGGTAATAGCTGAGGTAAATAATATGCAAACCAAAAGCCTAAAAGGAAAAGCTGGGGAATGAGATGCCTAAATTTTGAAAAGTTCCTAAAAATTCCTGGGAATCTAAAAGGCCACTCATAGTGATCTGGGCATATGCTCAGGAAATAGCTGAGAAAGCTTGAAACTGTAACCCCCCCCCCCAGCTGATCTGGAGGCTCTGCATAAGCACACCATGAAGGCTAAGGCAGGGCAGTGAATGACAGCACTATGTACTGAAGGTGTGCCCCAACAGGCACACAGAGCCTCCAGGCAAAGACTGGGGGACTCATCACTTCCACACATGGCATTCAAGGAAATCTCTATCCAAGAATTGCCTGACCACAGATCAGAGTCCTCAGGGGTGAAGTACAACACAGAATACAAACCAAAGAAGTCACTTAGAAAAGTCGCTAAACCAACAATAGCTACAGAAAGCAGCAATAACAAGAATCCCTGAGAAGGGGGAGAACCTTATTTCCAGAGTCATCACCTTATAGAATTTTAAGCGTCCAGTTTTCAACAAAAAATAGGCATGCAAGAAAACATGATAGTATGACATATGCATAGGGAAAAAGCAATTAATAAAAAATATGCGGAGGAAGCCCAAATATTGACTAACTAGACGGAAACCTGAAATCAGCTATTTTAAATATGTTCGAAGAACTTAAACCATCCCTGAAGAACTAAATAAAGTACAAAAAAAACGAAGTCTAACCAAAATGGAGAATATCAAGGAGGAGATAACTATTTTAAAGAAGAACTAACTCAAAATTCTGGAGTTATAAAATATAATGGCCCTAGAGGAGTGCAATGGCTGATCTGAGCAGGGAGAATAAAGAACCACTGAACTGAAAGCTACGTCAACAGAAACCATCCAATCTGAAGAAAAGAAACAAAACAGAATGAAGAAAAATGAATAAGTCCCCAGGGCCCATGGGACAGCATCAAGCACGCCTGCATGTATAACGGGAGTCTCAGAAAGGGACGAAAGAATAAAGGAGTCCAAAATAATATTGGAAGACATAATGTGCGAAAGCTTTCCAATTATGATCAAACTTCCATATTCAAGAAGCTCAACAAATCACAAGAATACAAGAACACAAATTACAAGAGATTCACCACAAGACACATCATTATCAATCTGCCAAAAGTCAAAGATAGAGACAGAATCTTGAAAGCGGGGAGGTGACTCTTCTTGCACAAGGACTCCTCAGGAAGATTAACAGCATACTTTTCATTGGAGTCCATGGAGGCCAGAGGCAGTGGGATGACATGTTCCAAGTGCTGAAGGAATAAGAACTTCAACCAAGAGTTCTGATAAGCAGAAAAAGGATCCTTCAAAAATGAAGGACAAATTAAGAGATTCCCAGATGAACAAAAATCAAGAGAATGTGCCACTGGTGTGCACCTGCCCTACAGGAAAGACCAAGACCAAGAGGCTGAAATGAAAGGACCTAGATAGTACTTTAAATTCATATAAAGAGTACTAGGCAAAGGTAACTACATAGGCAAATTAAAAAAAAAAAGTATAGGGGTACCTGAGTGGTTCAGTCAGTTGAGCATCTGACTGCAGCTCAGGTCATGATCTCACGGCTCGTGAGTTCAAGCCCTGCATCAGGCTCTGTGCTGACAACTCAGAGCCTGGAGCCTGCTTCAGATTGTGTCTCCCTCTCTCTGCCCTTTCCCCAATCATGCTCTGTCTCTATCTCTCAAAAATAAACATTAAAAAAAAATTTTTAATAGCCAAAGGAAAGAAAGTATAAATGCACTGTTGTTAGTAACTCCTTTTTCTCATCCAATTTAAAGACAACTGCATAATTCAGTAATTATAAATCACCATATATGGGTACAGAATAATAAAAAATGTAATTTGTATGACAGGAGGAGCACAAAGGAGAGCACAGAGCTATATAGGAACAAAGTTTCATATATTAGTAACATTAAGTTGCTATTAATTTAATTTTTT
The DNA here is from genome assembly GCF_016509475.1 of Prionailurus bengalensis. Taxonomy (NCBI): domain Eukaryota; kingdom Metazoa; phylum Chordata; class Mammalia; order Carnivora; family Felidae; genus Prionailurus; species Prionailurus bengalensis. The sequence continues at coordinate 59,811,325 of NC_057348.1, read as the reverse complement.
TAATGTTTATTTCTGAGGCAGAGAGAGGCAGAGCATGAGTGGGGGAGGGTCAGAGAGAGAGGGAGACACAGAATCAGAAGCAGGCTCCAGGCTCCAGGCTCTGAGCTGGCAGCACAGAGCCTGACATGGGGCTCAAACTCACAAACCGTGAGATCATGACCTGAGCCGAAGCCGGTCGCTTAACCGACTGAGCCACCCAGGCGCCCCAAATTGCTATTAATTTAAATTGCAATGTTATCTAAGGTGGGAATTGTAATCCTCAAAGCAATCACTAAGAAAATAACTAAAAAATATATATTTTAAAAATAACAATGGAATAAAAATAATACACTAGAAAATATACATCTAATACAAAAGAAGATAGTAATGAAGGATAGAGGAACAGAAAGAAACCATAAGATATAGAAACAAATGGCAAAATGGCAGATAGAAATCCTATCTTATCAGTAATTATACTAAACATAAATGGATAGGTTGAAAGTAAAAAGGCTTTAAAAGACATACCAGGCAAAGAGTAACCAAAAAAAAGGTAGGGGGGAGGGTGGGAATGACTTTCCTAGCATCAGGCAAAATAGACATTAAAACAAAATTGTTATTACAGATAAAGAAGGGCATTTGATAATGGTAAATGGGTCAATATTATCAAAAAACATACTAATTATACACACCTAACAATATAGCCCCAAAGTACATGAGGCAAAACCTGACAGAATTGAAGGGAGAGAAATACAATTCAATAATAGAAGACTTCAACACTCTACTTTCAATAATCTACTGAACAATTAGAAGATGGACAAAAAAGGGAAGACTGGAACACTATAAACAAATTAGATCATACATCTATACACCATTCCACCCAACAGCAGCAGAATACACATTCTTATCAAGGTATACAGAACATTCATTAGGATAAACCACACATCATAGAAAAAACATACAAAATGTAATAAAATTACAAATAAATAACAAAAGAAAATTCAGAAAATCCACAAATTTGTGTAAACAACACACCCAAATAATTAATGGGTCAAAGAAGAAATCATAAGGGAATCATAAAATTATTTGAGGAGAATTAAAATGAAAATATAACATACCAAAACTTACGGGATGCTGGAAATAAAGTGTTTCAAATTTATATATGAAAAAGCCAAAAATAAAAGAGAAAAGCTTATATTACTAAATTGATCTTTCATCTTAAGAAAAATGAAAAAGAAGACTAAACCAACACAAAAAAAGTAGAGGGTAGGAAGCAATAAAGATTAGAGTGGTAATAAATGGAATAGAGAATGGAAAAACCATATAGAAAATCAACAAAACCAACAGTTGGGTCTCTGGAAAGATTGAAAAAAATACACAAACCTGTAGCTAAACTGACCAAGAAAGACAGAGGGTGTAAATACTTAAAAGGGAACACTACTTCCAAATTTACAAATATAAAAATAATTGTTCTGTAGTGTCGTGGTTATCACATTCACCTGACAAATATAAAAATAATTATGAAGGAATACTATGAACAATTGTATGCAACACATTAGAAAATCTAGATGCAATGGACAATTTCCTAGAAACACACTAACAAACTAATTCAAGAAGAAATAAAAAATTTAAAAGACCTATAACAATTAAAAGATCGAATTAGCAATACAAAAAATTTCTCACAAAGTCCAAGACCAGATAGCTTCACTGGTAAAGTTTACCAAGCATTTAAAAAAGAATTAACACCATCCTTTATACACTCCCAAAGAAACTGATGACATGGGAACACTTCCCAAGTTGTTCTGAGAACTGTTTTGCCTGATACCAAACTCAGACAAAGATAACTTAAGAAAACTACAGACCAATATAAGAGCCTTATGCATACATACACAAAAACCATCAACAAAATACTAACAAACTGATTTATGCGGCATATAAAAAGGCTTATATGATGACCAAGTGGGATTTATCCCAGGAATGCAAAGTTGGTTCAATATGTGAAAATCAATGTATTACCCCATATTAATAGAATGGAGGGGGAAAAAAAAACATGATTCACTCAATAGATCAGAAAAAGCATTCAGCAATATCCAACACTGTTTCACGATAAAAATACTAAAAAAAATCACTAGGAATTTAAGGGAATTATTTCAATCTGATAAAGGCTATCTACAAGAAACCCACAGTTAACAAACTTAATGGTGAAAGTTTGAAATCATCCCCCTTAACTTTAGGCCTTTGCCACTCCTATCCTATTGCATTGTATTTGAAGTCATAACCAGCACAATTAGGCAAAAAATGAAATAAAAGTCATCCCAACTGGAATGGAAGAAATAAAACTAACTCTGTTTACAGATGACAATATCTCGTACATAGAACATTCTAAGGAATACACACACACACACACACACAGCTAATAAGTTCAGCAAGGCTGTAGGATACAGGGTCAATACACTAGCAATGAACAATCTAATAAACTAAGAAAACAATTGCATCTGCCATAGCACCAAAAAGAATTAAATACTTAAGGATAAAAGTAACAAAAATGTGCAAAAACTTTTACCCTGAAAACTATAAAGCACTGTTGAAAGGAATTTTTAACAACCTAACAAAATGAAAAGATAACCTGTGCTCATGGACTGAATGACTTATATTTTTAAGATGGTGATATTTCTCAAACTGATCTACAAATCCAGTGCAATTCCTATCAAAATTACATTGATCTTCTTCACAGAAAATGACAAGCTAATCCTAAAATCCATGTGGAAATGCAAGAGCCAGAATTTTAAACAATCTTGACAAAATGAATACACTTCCTGATTTCAAAACTCACTATAAAGCTACAATAATCAAGACAGTATAGTACTGGTATAAGAATCAAAATATAGATCAGTGAAATAGAGTTGAGAATCCATAAATAAACCCATGTAACTGTGTTCAATTGATTTTCAGCCAGGATGCCAAGGCTATTTAATGGTAAGAGAAAAGTCTCTTCAACAATGGTGCCAAAATAACTGGATATCCACATGCAAAATCATGTGTTTAGACACCTACCTCAAACCATATACAAAAACTAACACAAAATGGTCCAAAGCCCTAAACCTAACAGCTAAAAGCTACAAAACACTTACAAGAAAATATAGGTATAAGTTTTAGTGACTTTGGATTAGGTAATGGTTTCTTAGACACAATATCTAAAGTAAAAGCAACTAAAGAAAAATTAAATAAATTGGATGTTATCAAAATCTAAGTTTTGTGGGACACTACTAATAAAGTGAAAAGACAACCCATAGAAACAGAGATAATATTTGCCATATAATCTGAAAAGGGTCTAGTATCCTGATATATCAAGAACACTTATAACTCAACAATAAATCCAATTTAAAAACTGGCAAAGGAGTTGAATGGACAATAAGCACATTAAAAGATGCTCAACATCAGTTGTTAGAAAAATGCAAGTCAAAAACACATAAGATGGCTCAAAAACAGACTCAGATAAATGAAACAGAATAGAGAATCCAGAAATGTACCTACCAACATATGGTCAACTAATCTTTGACAAAGCAGGAAAGAATATCCAATGGAATAAAGACAGTCTCTTCAGCAAGTGGTGCTGGGAAAACTGGACAGGCACATGCAGAAAAATGAACCTGGACCACTTTCTTACACCATATACAAAAATAAACTCAAAATTGATGAAAGACCTAAGCATAAGACATGAAGCCATCAAAATCCTAGAGGAGAAAGTGGGCAAAAACCTCATTGATCTTGGCCACAGCAACTTCTTCCTCAACACATCTCCAGAGGCAAGAGAAACAAAAGCAAAAATGAACTACTGGGACCTCATCAAAATAAAAAGCTTCTGCACAGTGAAGGAAATAATCAGCAAAACTAAAAGGCAACTGATGGGATGGGAGAAGATATTTGCAAGTGCCATTATCAGATAAAGGGCTAGTATCCAAAATCTATAAAGAACTGCTCAAACTCAACACCCAAAAAACAAATAATCCCATGAAGAAATGGGCAGAAGACACGAATAGACACTTCTCCAAAGAAGATATACAGATGGCCAACCGACATATGAAAAAATGCTCAACATCACTCATCATCAGGGAAATACAGATCAAAACCACAATGAGATACCACCTCACATCTGTCAGAATGGCTAACATTAACAACTCAGGCAACAAAAGATGTTGACAAGGATGCAGAGAAAGAGGATCTCCTTTGCACTGTGGATGGGAATGCAAACTGCTGAAGCCACTCAGGAAAACACTATGAAGGTTCCTCAAAAAATTAAAAACAGAACTACCCTATGACCCAGAAATTGCACTGCTAGGTATTTATCCAAGGGGTACAGGTATGCTGTTTCAAAGGGGCACATGTATGCCAATGTTTACAGCAGCACCATCAACAATAGCCAAAGTATGGAAAGAGCCCAAATGTCCATCGATGGATGAGTGGATAAAGAAGATGTGGTGTATATATATATATACACACATACACACACACACAAATGGAGTATTACTCAGAAATAAAAAAACAATGAAATCTTGCCATTTGCAACTACATGGATGGAATTAGAGGATATTATGCTAAGTGAAATTAGAGAAAGAGAAATATCATGTGACTTCACTAATATGAGGACTTTAAGACACAGAAGAGATGAACACAAGGGAAGGGAAGCAAAAATAATATAAAAACAGGGAAGGGGACAAAACATAAGAGACTCTTAAATATGGAGAACAAACAGAGGGTTACTGGAGGGGTTGTGGGAGGGGGGATGGGCTAAATGGGTAAGGGGCATTAAGGAATCTACTCCTGAAATAATTGTTCCACCATGTGCTAACTTGGATGTAAATTTTAAAAAATTAAATTTAATTTAAAAATAAATAAAACAAATTTTAAAAAACAAACACAAGACACCACTTAGCATAATGTTTTCAAGGTTCACCCATGTTGTTATATGAATACTTCATTTCTTTTTATGGCCAAAAAATATTCCACTGTATGGACAGAACATATTTGGTTTATCCATTCATCAGGTGATGGACAATTGAACCCTTTTTTTTTTTTTTTTTTTACTTTTTTGCTATTATATGTAGATCTTTGTGTGAACATGAATCTTCTGTTCTCCTGAATTATACATTTCGAAGGGGCGAATTTTGTGGCATGTGATTTGTATCTCAATAAAAAATTCATGAATTACTTATGGAATAAGGCCAAGAAGCAGAACACTAGCAGCTTCCCAAAATATCTGAGCCCCTACCGATAACCCTTATTCCTTATCACCGGGGCGACTGTACAAACTCTGGAGAGGATCACTCCTCACTTTCTGTTTCATCCTTATTTAGTGTTACCAACTAAGAGTACAGCCCTAAACAACAGTGTTCTGCTTGCTTTGCAATTTAGATCAATAAAGTCACAGTCCACGTATTCTTTCCAGGTCTGGTGTCTTTTACCTGACATGAAAATTCTTGCATTCAGCCAAGCTGAATTGTAGAACCACAATCCATCTATTCTACTCCTGAAGGACCATCCTAAAGTACTCTCCTTTCAAAAATAAATACGTGATTGGTTTTTTTTAACACAAAAGTAATATGTTCGTAAGAAATATAATTTTAAAAATACAAAAAGGTACAAATAAGGGAGGTTAAATCACTGACAATGTTACTGCCCCCAAATAATTAATGCTAAATATAATGTATATTCTTCCAGTGTGTACACACACACACATAATTTTTTTAAATCAATGTCCTAGATCCTGGGTAGTTTTATTTAATAAAATGTAAACATCCATCCAACCCTATTTTTAGCACAGATATAATTTTTATGTAATTTCTCATGCCATCCTTGATAGTGTTGGAGAAGTGGATAAAGTACACCAAAGATGGCTGATGGAGCAAAAACAAGCTCTGGTCTCTACCTTAGAGACCCCTCCTCTGGTTTCTTCTTCCTTTGTTTGCTGTGTGCAAATAACACCCCCCCCACCCCCCAGTATGGAGGCTGATAACTGTAAATTACCCTTCCCACTTGCATTTGGGGCTCAGATCTTTGGAGAAATGGTCTCCTCTGAGCCCGCCGGTGTTAAATAAATCTCCAATCCACCACGATCTCCGAGTGCCACTTGGTTTTTCTACCAGCATTCCAGCCTGGTTCTGTAACATACTTGGTTCCCTGACAGGGAAACCCAACCGCACTGGCCCACTGTTGCCATTGGTTTGGGAGAATGGTGAGGTGGTGATGGAATGAAGGGTCGCAAGGAAGAGTGCATGCCCTGCCTGAATTTTGGCAGTCTCCTCGGTTGCCTTGGGCCGGCCCTCACTCCGCCATTCCCACTGGACTTGAGGAGACTTGGCAGGTGAGGACCTGGACCTGATGTCAGAACTGGTAAGTCTGAGGACCAATCTAATCAGGCCCACTTGCAAGAGTAGAAGGGGGATATGATCACTCCCCAAGACTTCAGAAGTCTCACAGGTAGGGATTCTGTGGGAGGGAATGTAATAACCTCTGGTGTGTATGTGAGTGTGTATGTGCAACTCAGTCTAGCTTGCCTGCTGAGTTAGATTCTGTGGCTCCACAGGCGGGCGCCCTTGGGGTCCCCAGGGGCCGGGACCTGTGGGGCTGAGCATCGCCTGGGTTCCTTCGGGACACGGCCAGGCAGGCATCTGGCTGGTCTCCTCATTGGAGGGGGCGCCCCTGTCCCTCTGTCTTTGGGACTCTGCCTCATGACAGCATTGTGGGGTCAGGATGGAGCAAGGAGAGCCAGGAAAAGGTTTTAGCTGCTTTATCTGAAGAGTCACCCAGGGAGCCAAAGAAGTGACCCACTGCTCCCCTAATGTTCTGCCTCTTCATGACTCATTAGGTTCCCTCCCCCTCCCCTGAGCTTGAAACTCTTCCCATTTCTCCTCCCCTTCTGGACCATAGAACCCTCCTCCACAAGGACCAGTAGCCAGATTGCAAATTTGCCCAGGTGCAGGCGCTCTCCAGATGCCGGTCCACATCTGCCAGTGTCAGGAGGCTCTCTGGAGGATCAGAGCAGGGGGTTGAGGCGGCCATAAATATGAACCTACTGCAAGGGGAAAGGTCATTAAAAAGAATAAGTGTCCCAACCAGGGAAAGTCCCAAAAACCAATCCAAAATCAGGAGGAACCTCCAGAAGGGGAACTTATTGGTCTAGCCAAGATAGAACAAGACTAAACGGGGACACTGACTCTCCCTGTTCCTCTGCTTAATAGATGTGTGGGATTCTCTTCATTTCCCAGGTTAATGGCTACAATTAGAGCCAACTGTGGTTAGTCTGTCTCGGGACAGGGATTTTAAGGAATATTCCCAAGCAGTTGCTGCTTCTGCTTTCCCCTCCCCCTCATGTTTCTGCACCAACTTGGGTGTGGTCCTATACCATCCTCAGTGTCTCAGGCACCATTGGTTCCTCCTCCCACCCTCCAAGTCAAGGAGCAAAGTGCACCCCCCCTTGGACCACCCAGTTCAGATATCTCCACTGGCACCCCAAATGAAAACTGACAATGGGGAAAAATTGATTGACTTTTAGGTGGACGCAGGTGAAACATATGCGATGTTTAAACTAATTTAAGTTTATTGGACCTGTCTTTAAAGTTATTGGCAAAGTTCAAATAAGCTCATGTTATCTCTTTGCAATTTGTTAATGATAGTTAATTTTGACTGTCTCAAATTTTTCATGGGTAATTGTTAAGATAACTTTCAAGGGCCTTGTTAACCTGAAACTTTCCAAATAGGATGGAATGCTAAAGCATTGATTACTGAACATAGGTTTGTGTTTTTAAACTTCTTATTGCTGAGAAATTAAGGCTATTTGGACCTATTGGAAAACATGCTTTGTACTTAATTGGTTCATGAATTTACCATCTAAAAAAATTCTGATGTAAACACTTCTCAATTGGTTACTAAGTCCTCCACTGGAGACTAAGGTTTCCTAAGAGTTAAAATTCTGCTGAATGTACTTAATACTGATGAAAATAAAGAAAACAACACTGTATGTAGGAAAATAGGAGGTATATAAGAAAGATATAAGGAATGGAAATACAGTTTCGTTGAGGGTAGAAGAAAGTAATTTTGTCCTAAATGAGACTGGTTATTTGGAAAGAAATGGCTTTGGGACAAAATTTAGAAGCAAAAGAAAGTTATAGAAGGTTTAGATGAATGGAACCTTATTTTATTTATTTTTGTTTGTTTTTAATATATGAAATTTATTGTCAAATTGGTTTCCATACAACACCCAGTGCTCATCCCAAAAGGTGCCCTCCTCAATACCCATCACCCACCCTCCCCTCCCTCCCACCCCCCATCAACCCTCAGTTTGTTCTCAGTTTTTAACAGTCTCTTATGCTTTGGCTCTTTCCCACTCTAACCTCTTTTTTTTTTTCTTCCCCTCCCCCATGGGTTTCTGTTAAGTTTCTCAGGATCCACATAAGAGTGAAACCATATGGTATCTGTCTTTCTCTGTATGGCTTATTTCACTTAGCATCACACTCTCCAGTTCCATCCACGTTGCTACAAAAGGCCATATTTCATTTTTTCTCATTGCCACGTAGTATTCCATTGTGTATATAAACCACAATTTCTTTATCCATTCATCAGTTGATGGACATTTAGGCTCTTTCCATAATTTGGCTATTGTTGAGAGTGCTGCTATGAACATTGGGGTACAAGTGGCCCTATGCATCAGTACTCCTGTATCCCTTGGATAAATTCCTAGCAGTGCTATTGCTGGGTCATAGGGTAGGTCTATTTTTAATTTTCTGAGGAACCTCCACACTGCTTTCCAGAGCGGCTGCACCAATTTGCATTCCCACCAACAGTGCAAGAGGGTTCCCGTTTCTCCACATCCTCTCCAGCATCTATAGTCTCCTGATTTGTTCATTTTGGCCACTCTGACTGGCGTGAGGTGATACCTGAGTGTGGTTTTGATTTGTATTTCCCTGATGAGGAGCGACATTGAACATCTTTTCATGTGCCTGTTGGCCATCCGGATGTCTTCTTTAGAGAAGTGTCTATTCATGTTTTCTGCCCATTTCTTCACTGGGTTATTTGTTTTTCGGGTGTGGAGTTTGGTGAGCTCTTTATAGATTTTGGATACTAGCCCTTTGTCCGATATGTCATTTGCAAATATCTTTTCCCATTCCGTTGGTTGCCTTTTAGTTTTGTTGGTTGTTTCCTTTGCTGTGCAGAAGCTTTTTATCTTCATAAGGTCCCAGTAATTCACTTTTGCTTTTAATTCCCTTGCCTTTGGGGATGTGTCGAGTAAGAGATTGCTACGGCTGAGGTCAGAGAGGTCTTTTCCTGCTTTCTCCTCTAAGGTTTTGATGGTTTCCTGTCTCACATTCAGGTCCTTTATCCATTTTGAGTTTATTTTTGTGAATGGTGTGAGAAAGTGGTCTAGTTTCAACCTTCTGCATGTTGCTGTCCAGTTCTCCCAGCACCATTTGTTAAAGAGACTGTCTTTTTTCCATTGGATGTTCTTTCCTGCTTTGTCAAAGATGAGTTGGCCATACGTTTGTGGGTCTAGTTCTGGGGTTTCTATTCTATTCCATTGGTCTATGTGTCTGTTTTTGTGCCAATACCATGCTGTCTTGATGATGACAGCTTTGTAGTAGAGGCTAAAGTCTGGGATTGTGATGCCTCCTGCTTTGGTCTTCTTCTTCAAAATTACTTTGGCTATTCGGGGCCTTTTGTGGTTCCATATGAATTTTAGGATTGCTTGTTCTAGTTTCGAGAAGAATGCTGGTGCAATTTTGATTGGGATTGCATTGAATGTGTAGATAGCTTTGGGTAGTATTGACATTTTGACAATATTTATTCTTCCAATCCATGAGCAGGGAATGTCTTTCCATTTCTTTAAATCTTCTTCAATTACCTTCATAAGCTTTCTATAGTTTTCAGCATACAGATCTTTTACATCTTTGGTTAGATTTATTCCTAGGTATTTTATGCTTCTTGGTGCAATTGTGAATGGGATCAGTTTCTTTATTTGTCTTTCTGTTGCTTCATTGTTAGTGTATAAGAATGCAACTGATTTCTGTACATTGATTTTGTATCCTGCAACTTTGCTGAATTCATGTATCAGTTCTAGCAGACTTTTGGTGGAGTCTATCGGATTTTCCATGTATAATATCATGTCATCTGCAAAAAGCGAAAGCTTGACTTCATCTTTGCCAATTTTGATGCCTTTGATTTCCTTTTGTTGTCTGATTGCTGATGCTAGAACTTCCAGCACTATGTTAAACAACAGCGGTGAGAGTGGACATCCCTGTCGTGTTCCTGATCTCAGGGAAAAAGCTCTCACTTTTTCCCCGTTGAGGATGATGTTAGCTGTGGGCTTTTCATAAATGGCTTTTATGATCTTTAAGTATGTTCCTTCTATCCCGACTTTCTCAAGGGTTTTTATTAAGAAAGGGTGCTGGATTTTGTCAAAGGCCTTTTCTGCATCGATTGACAGGATCATATGGTTCTTCTCTTTTATTTTGTTAATGTGATGTATCACGTTGATTGATTTGCGAATGTTGAACCAGCCCTGCATCCCAGGAATGAATCCCACTTGGTCATGGTGAATAATTCTTTTTATATGCCGTTGAATTCGATTTGCTAGTATCTTATTGAGAATTTTTGCATCCATATTCATCAGGGATATTGGCCTATAGTTCTCTTTTTTTACTGGGTCTCTGTCTGGTTTAGGAATCAAAGTAATACTGGCTTCATAGAATGAGTCTGGAAGTTTTCCTTCCCTTTCTATTTCTTGGAAAAGCTTGAGAAGGATAGGTATTATCTCTCCTTTAAACGTCTGGTAGAACTCCCCTGGGAAGCCATCTGGTCCTGGACTCTTATTTGTTGGGAGATTTTTGATAACCGATTCCATTTCTTCGCTGGTTATGGGTCTGTTCAAGCTTTCTATTTCCTCCTGATTGAGTTTTGGAAGCGTGTGGGTGTTTAGGAATTTGTCCATTTCTTCCAGGTTGTCCAATTTGTTGGCATATAATTTTTCATAGTATTCCCTGATAATTGTTTGTATCTCTGAGGGATTGGTTGTAACAATTCCATTTTCATTCATGATTTTATCTATTTGGGTCATCTCCCTTTTCTTTTTGAGAAGCCTGGCTAGAGGTTTGTCAATTTTGTTTATTTTTTCAAAAAACCAACTCTTGGTTTCGTTGATCTGCTCTACAGTTTTTTTAGATTCTATATTGTTTATTTCTGCTCTGATCTTTATTATTTCTCTTCTTCTGCTGGGTTTAGGCTGCCTTTGCTGTTCTGCTTCTATTTCCTTTAGGTGTGCTGTTAGATTTTGTATTTGGGATTTTTCTTGTTTCTTGAGATAGGCCTGGATTGCAATGTATTTTCCTCTCAGGACTGCCTTCGCTGCGTCCCAAAGCGTTTGGATTGTTGTATTTTCATTTTCGTTTGTTTCCATATTTTTTTTAATTTCTTCTCTAATTGCCTGGTTGACCCACTCATTCGTTAGTAGGGTGTTCTTTAACCTCCATGCTTTTGGAGGTTTTCCAGACTTTTTCCTGTGGTTGATTTCAAGCTTCATAGCATTGTGGTCTGAAAGTATGCATGGTATAATTTCAATTCTTGTAAACTTATGAAGGGCTGTTTTGTGACCCAGTATAGGATCTATCTTGGAGAATGTTCCATGTGCACTCGAGAAGAAAGTATATTCTGTTGCTTTGGGATGCAGAGTTCTAAATATATCTGTCAAGTCCATCTGATCCAATGTCTCATTCAGGGCCCTTGTTTCTTTATTGACCGTGTGTCTAGATGATCTATCCATTTCTGTAAGTGGGGTGTTAAAGTCCCCTGCAATTACCACATTCGTATCAATAAGGTTGCTTATGTTTATGAGTAATTGTTTTATATATTTGGGGGCTCCAGTATTTGGTGCATAGACATTTATAATTGTTAGCTCTTCCTGATGGATAGACCCTGTAATTATTATATAATGCCCTTCTTCATCTCTTGTTACAGCCTTTAATTTAAAGTCTAGTTTGTCTGATATAAGTATGGCTACTCCAGCTTTCTTTTGGCTTCCAGTAGCATGATAAATAGTTCTCCATCCCCTCACTCTCAATCTAAAGGTGTCCTCAGGTCTAAAATGAGTCTCTTGTAGACAGCAAATAGATGGGTCTTGTTTTTTTTATCCATTCTGATACCCTATGTCTTTTGGTTGGCGCATTTAATCCATTTACATTCAGTGTTATTATAGAAAGATACGGGTTTAGAGTCATTGTGATGTCTGTATGTTTTTTGCTTGTAGTGATGTCTCTGGTACTTTGTCTCACAGGGTCCCCCTTAGGATCTCTTGTAGGGCTGGTTTAGTGGTGACAAATTCCTTCAGTTTTTGTTTGTTTGGGAAGACCTTTATCTCTCCTTCTATTCTAAATGACAGACTGGCTGGATAAAGGATTCTCGGCTGCATATTTTTTCTCTTTAGCACACTGAAGATATCGTGCCATTTCTTTCTGGCCTGCCAAGTTTCAAAAGAGAGATCAGTCACGAGTCTTATAGGTCTCCCTTTATACGTGAGGGCACGTTTATCCCTTGCTGCTTTCAGAATTTTCTCTTTATCCTTGTATTTTGCCAGTTTCACTATGATATGTCGTGCAGAAGATCGATTCAAGTTACGTCTGAAGGGAGTTCTCTGTGCCTCTTGGATTTCAATGCCTTTTTCCTTCCCCAGTTCAGGGAAGTTCTCAGCTATTATTTCTTCAAGTACCCTTCAGCACCTTTCCCTCTCTCTTCCTCCTCTGGGATACCAATTATGCGTATATTATTTCTTTTTAGTGTATCACTTAGTTCTCTAATTTTCCCCTCATACTCCTGGATTTTTTTATCTCTCTTTCTCTCAGCTTCCTCTTTTTCCATAACTTTATCTTCTAGTTCACCTATTCTCTCCTCTGCCTCTTCAATCCGAGCTGTCGTTGTTTCCATTTTGTTTTGCATTTCATTTAAAGCCCTTTTCAGCTCCTCGTGACTGTTCCTTAGTCCCTTGATCTCTGTAGCAAGAGATTCTCTGCTGTCCTCTATACTGTTTTCAAGCCCAGCGATTAATTTTATGACTATTATTCTAAATTCACTTTCTGTTATATTATTTAAATCCTTTTTGATCAGTTCATTAGCTGTTGTTATTTCCTGGAGATTCTTCTGAGGGGAATTCTTCCGCTTGGTCATTTTGGATAGTCCCTGGAGTGCTGAGGACCTGCAGGGCACTTCCCCTGTGCTGTGGTGTATAACTGGAGTTGGTGGGCGGGGCCGCAGTCCGACCTGATGTCTGCCCCCAGCCCACCGCTGGGGCCACAGTCAGACTGGTGTGTGCCTTCTCTTCCCCTCTCCTAGGGCTGGGATTCACTGTGGGGTGGCGTGGCCCATCTGGGCTACTTGCACACTGCCAGGCTTGTGATGCTGGGGATCTGGCGTATTAGCTGGGGTGGGTAGGCAAGGTGCATGGGGGCAGGAGGGGCAGGCTTAGCTCGCTTCTCCTTAGGTGATCCACTTCAGGAGGGGCCCTTCTTCCGTGGGCCTCTCGTCTGCGCTTGGCTCCGGTGACTCCATTCTTCTAATCCTCTGGTGGTTTTCTGGGTTATTTAGGCAGGTGTAGGTGGAATCTAAGTGATCAGCAGGACGCGCGGTGAGCCCAGCGTCCTCCTACGCCGCCATCTTCCCTCTCTCCTCGCCAAAATAATTTCATTGAAACGAGGATTATTTTCAGTTCCCCTATATGGGCGATCTGGAGAGGAGAGCTTGATCCAGCGAGACCAGATAGAATGTTCTAACAAAACCTCCAGAGTAATTAACAGGCGTTATCTACCCAAGGAATGGAACAAATAGGAAGTTCAGGTTCTAAGGAGCTGCCTTGTTTGTGCCAGTGGCCCCACGCTAGCTCTTCATTAATTGCACCACCTGGGATGCTGATAGCGAACTGAGCTTTGGAACATTTCAGGCCTAGCATGGAATGCAGTTTTTACACAAGTGTCTTGTGGTTCAGAAATCCGATTTCACAGCTTATCTTCCATTAGATGAAAGTGTTTACGGTGTGTCTGGAGCTGGAGTAAGTTCCTGCGGGTGCCCAAGAGCACGGGCCTCCTCTCTCCTCTCATTGATTTGCTGATGCCTGCACTGACACAGCGGTGAGGTACCGGGGAGAGAGCGAATGGAATTTTAAAAGTATACTGGTATAAGGTTGAAATTCTGCTTTTATTTCTGCTAAAATGACAAAGTTTTCTTGAATTGTTCATCTGCTCTTGATAAGACAACGCAAAAAAAGGTTTATCCTCCAGGAAAATCAAAGTTTTAGGTCTCCTCTCTATCAGGTCTTTGATTACTTAGTTAAAACTTCTCAATGTTAAAGGACCTAGGTTTTGATAACAACTGTATAATGCTATACATTCTCCTTTGAGATCTTTTATTGCCACTTTGGTTGAATAAATAAAATTGTAAGATTTGTAATGATCTTTAATCCTATTTAGGATGCATTTATGACTTCTGGGGTTTTAACAAACTTCTCAGGATTTAAATGGTAAATGAAGTCTTCTTGACCAATTAGGCCCTTTTATTTGGGATGCTAAGTTACTTGGAAAAGCACTGTCATACAATGGTAAACCTTAGGTTATTGCACAGGTAAATGTAGTAACTGCCCAAATATATGCAATTCCTAAAGTTTTAATGTTTTGATATAAGGTCAACAATATTCTGATTACTTGAGATGTTATGTGTCACAGAAATAACCACATTTCTTTGTCAATTGCATCATAATGAACTCTCATCAGATCTTTAACGATGTCTATTTCTGAGATTTTGTCATTTATAATTGTTCTTATTCTCTCACAAAACGTATATCATCTTCAAGGAGATTTATTCAAAGGACTTTGTGGATAAATACAGGTATCTGACATCTTAAAATTAATACTAAAATGGGTAAGAATTTCCAGAACTAAAAAGCTGCATTCAAATTGAACAAGAATTAGGAACATGGGATTAAATGAACTGAGGAAATTTAGTTTTATGATTCTTGTTGAAAATATCGTTGGTTCTCTAATATTTCATCTCCCAGATTAAGGAAACTTTCTCTTAAGATATCTATGATATACAAAAATGTCATAAAGTATGCATTTGTAAACTGAAGCATTTATCTTTTTCTCTACATAACTCCCCTGAAATTCAAAACTCTCAATGAGTATTCTTTCTTTTATGGGAATTACAATTTTTTGCATAAGTTCAATAATAATCTGTTCACGCAACAGGTCATCATTGGAAATACTGGTTATTTTACCAAGGCTTTGACTGGAATGTCATATTTGAGGATGACATTCATAGACTCAGATATGACCAGACAGCTTTAAGGAATTAGGGTTGGCTTTATAAAACATGGAGCCATAAAGCCCCTTGGAAATGTTGGCCTGGTGCCTTGCTTACAGAGTTCCCAGCAGCCTCAACAGGTAGGTAAAGACGGCCACTTCCTGGCAGGTGCAGGAAACTCAGGATATCTTGGGGACCTCACAAAGAGGAATCTGCCCAATTCTACAGGTATTGCAGGTATTTGGCTTGGCTCCTGGCCTGGATAGGCTACTAAAAATTCAACCCAGAGATTGGTTATAAAAAGCTCCAACAAAGAAAATTTACAAGATCCTCATGACCAATCGCTATTCTTGCTGAGCTTATGTAAATAATTAGGTCAGATTTGTTAAGACTGGACTTGTTCTACAGATGCATTGGTCTCTATTTAGCTATCTCTGGAAAGGGAGGGGGGTGTGTGTGTCTTTAGAGAACAACTGTTTCAACAATGCACCGTTAAGAATGTTAAATTCTAGTCATGATCACCTTTAAATGTTTGGTTTTTGCCTAAACAACTTGAGGTAAACGTCAGAAAATTGTCAAACTATTTCATGTATAGGAAATTTTCTGTGCTTGTTATTCTATGGGGATAAAAATAACACCCCATGGGCATATGATTATTTAAACAACTGGAAAACAGGATGGATCTCTAAATATGCAAACCATATCTTTCCTAAACCTGATCTGACAGTTACCAGAAATCCACCCTTTCCAAAACTTGGAGATAGACTTTACAGACATACAACCAAATAGAGGATTGAGTTTCAGGTATCACCCCCCATGGGCCCATCACTCCAGAGCTAAGAAGGACAACTCAGAAGAACCCACAACCTGGTGAAGTGATCCAGATCCAGTCAACCCGCTTAAACTGACCCTCAAAAGGGAGACTGGCCCTTGAGACCTCCAGCCCTGCTCCAGACACACCCCAGAAGCTGGCTGGCCTGTGCATGGCAGAAGCTTGAGGAATCAATGCGTGAACCTAGCCCGGGGGTTTGGATGCAACTCTGCCAGCCCTTGCCCCTTACTGGTGTCATAGCCCTGATCTTACTTCTTACCATTGGGCTGATAGACACTGCACCAACAAGCTGGACATGGCACAAAAAGATGCATTCTGGGCCTTGCATACCTCCTCTGGATGGGAGGATTAGTAAGTATTGCCTGTATGTTAGGATAACCTCTCTCACCCTCACAACTGCCACTTACCCACTTTGCCCCCAGGATTGTTATATGACAATAAGGGGGGCAAGGGCATCCAGCGCCTTCACCTCCCTCCACAAAGATCACTACAGGGGAAAAACACGCACTGTCAGTCCCCCGGTGTCCCAAGGACTAAGTATTGGATCATAGAGATAACCTGAAATGTCAGGAACCCATGTCACAACAAGGGCCTCTGGAGAGGGAAGTGAGCTTGCTACACTTACCTTCCTCAATGGGGGAATCTCAGATGGGGGAGGGGTGCAAGACAGGGCCCTTCAAACAGTTATAAAGGATAGGGGAATGCAAGCCATAAAGGCGGCCACTCCCCTGGCAGCCTACCAAGGCGTGAACTTTTTAGCCCTCAGTCAGATGCTTACCAATTCCCCACTCCAGCGTTGGGCCAACACTACTCTACAAGTCCTCCATAAAATAGATATTCACATACAAATCTGCTGGATGTGCTTGCCCCCTCAGCCGGAGGGCTTAACTTAGCCACTCCCATCCCTTTGACCTGGGAAGCTCCTGAAAATCTCAAAACCAATACCTCTGTCTTAATTGGACCCCTGGCCACTGGGATCTATTTCAAATGCCGACAATCTAATCTGTACAGTCCCTGAAGGTATGAATGGTACCTCTCTATGTGGAAGAAATATAACCTTAAAGAGGAATGCAACCCTATGTTCAACCCCTGGGGTGGTCCATCTGTGTTCTAAATCGGCCTACTGATGCCTAGAGCACAACTGGACTCAGCTTTGTTATTCTGTCTTCCCAACCCCAGAAGTATCTGTATACACTGAAGATCAGCTCTTAATAGCCTGTAGCCCCATGTCCTGGGCTAAATGGGCAGTCCTGCTACCCGTTCTGATAGGCACAGGAATTGCGACAGGAACAGGAACTGGAAGAGGGGGCATAGGTTCATCCATAGGACTATACCATAGACTATCTGAAGAGCTAAGTGAAGACATTGAATGGGTGGCAGATTCTCTGGTAACCTTACAGAGCCAAATAAACTCTCTGGTGGCACTGACCCTCCAAAACAGGCGAGCCCTTGACCTTCTTACTTCAGAAAAAGGAGGGACTTGCATCTTTCCAGGGGAGGGATGTTGCTATCGCATAAACCAGTCAGGAATAGTTACAACAAAGGTTAAGGAGCTCAAGGAAAGAATTCAACATAGACCACAGGAAACTATCAATCAATGGAAAGGATGGGACCTCACGGATTGGGCATCCTGGCTTCCTGCCCTGGTGGGGCCCCTCCTCTCCATAATTTTACTTGGACCCATTGGCCCCTGTATACTGAATGCCGTGGTAGGTTTTATTGAAAACACTGTTGCTCGCCAAACAACTGCACGTATCTTAGTCTTCTGAGAGCACCAACCTGTAAAACTGAAAGATGATGCCTATTAAAAGTTTTTTAAAGGGCACCAAAGGGGGGAATGTTGGACAAGTGAATAAAGTATGCCAAAGATGGCCGACGGAGCTAAAACAGACTCTGGTCTCTAGCTTCGAGACCCCTCCTCTGGGTTCTTCTTCCTTTGTTTGCTGTGTGCGCCAAAACCCCCACCCACAGATATGGAAGCTGACAACTATAAATTACCCTCCCCACTTGCATTCAGTGCTCAGATCTTTGGAGAGACAGTCTCCTCTGAACCCACTGGTGTTAAATAAATCTCCAATGCACCAAGATCTCCGAGTGCCACTTGGTTTTTCCGCCAGTGTTCCAGCCTGGTTCCGTAACACACTTGGTTTCCTGATCAGGAAACCCAACCACGCTGGCCCATTGTTGCCACCTGTTTGGGAGAATGGCAAGGTGGTGACAGAGCGAGGGATTGCAAGGGAGAAGGTGTGCCCTGCCTGGATTTCAGCAGTCTCCTTCTCGGTTGCCTTGGGCTGGCCCCACTCCCTTGTTCCCGCTGGACTCAAAGACAACTGGTAGGTGAGGACTTGGACCCAACATCGGAACCAGTAAGGCTGGGGCCCCAAAGAAGTCAGGCCCACCCAAGTGCCTGGAAGAGGGACGTGATCAATCTCCGGAGGCCCTAATAGGTCTCACAGGTAGAAAATTTTGTGGGAGGCAATGTAATAGACTCTGGTGTGTGTGTGTGTGTGTGTGTGTGTGTGAGAGAGAGAGAGAGAGAGAGAGAGGGAGAGAGACAGAGACAGAGACAGAGAAGGAGAATGAGCGGCTTGGCTAGGCTTGCCATCCAAGTTCGAGTTTGTGGCTCCATGGACAGGCACCCTTAAGGTCCCCAAAAGTCTACGGAGTCTGAATGGGCTCTCCTGTGTCGTGGTGAGAGTATAAGGTCTGGGGCAGTATTGGATCAGATTCTGATCACAAGTCACAAAGCTGAGTCCGCTACGGCCAAACCTCACCTAACGTTTCCCTCAGGAACATGACCAGAGGAGTATCTGATTAGCCCTCTCATCTGAAGGTCATCTCATTTGTCTGTGTTTGTGACACTGAACACGAGATAGGAATTAATAATGGGATCAAAACAGAGTAAGCCTCTGCTTTTAGAGGTCATGCTCAAAAATTTTAAAAAGGGATTTTCAGGTGATTATGGGGTGAAAATGACACCCACGAAGTTAAGGACCTTTTGTGAACTAGAATGGCCCATATTCAATGTAGGATGGCCCCCAGAAGGGACATTAGATGCTCAGATGGTGCAGTGGGTTGGGCTAATAGTCACTGGGAACCCAGGCCACTCTGATCAGTTTCCATACATCGACTCCTGGCTTGAAATTGCCCAAAATCCCCCGCCTTGGGTGCGATTCATCGTTAGCAAACAGAACCAGGCACAGGTTTTAGCCACTTTATCCGGAGGCTCACCCAGGGAGCCAACGAAGCAACCTGCCACTCCTCTAAGATTCAAAGGAGACACGAAGGAAGATATTGTCTTTCCACCTCCTTATGACTCATCAAGCTCCTGCCCTGCTCCCCCTGAGCCTGAAACTCCTCCCCCATCTGTCTTTCCACCGAGGCCACTGGCTGCTCTCGCTGCTGCTGCCAAAGTCGCCGCCAAGCAATGGGCGCCACCACTGCTGCCGCTGCCGCCACCACAGTCGGCGCCACCCATCTCCCTACCCCTCTCACACCCGGAGAATCCTCCCCAACAGGGGCCAGCAGCCAAACTCTGCCCCAGACCCAGACCTAATGCTCTCCAAATGCCTGTAAGGGAGATGAGAGAGCCTGAAAGACAGAATGAGGATGGAACCGTCCAGCCCAGCCATTCCATGATGTATTATCAACCTTTCTCTACAACCGACCTCCTCAATTGGAAACACAACACTCCATCATACTCTGAAAAGCCTCAAGCAATGGCCGACTTGGAGTCCCTCTTCCAGACCCGCCAACGGACTTGGGAATATTGTCACAGTTACTCCGTACTCTGTTTAATACAGAAGAAAGAAGAAAGAAGAAAGAAGAAAGAAGAAGGAGGACGAGGAGGACGAGGAGGACGAGGAGGACGAGGAGGAGGGAAACACAACACTACCTAGAAGATCACGCACCGCCGGGGATCAATGACCCTGCTGTCTGGGCTCAAGCTGCCATGTGTGAAGAACACCCAACATGGGATTTCACCACAGAAGAGGGACAGGTTCACATCTGATGATACCAGGAAGCCCTCCTTCGGGGAGTCCTAGTTGGAGCCAAAAAGCCCATGAACATGACTCAAACATCAAACCCAGTCACACAGCACCCTGGGGAGTCTCCCAGAGACTACAATGAAAGATTATGTGAAGCATGCCATGTATACACCCCATTTGACCCCAAGGCACCAGAAAGTCAACAGATGGTAAATACCTCCTTTGGGGCACAGGCTTCCCCAGATATCAGAAGAAAACTCCAGAAGTTGGAAGGCTTTGCTGGGATGAATATCACTCAGCTGATAGAGGTCGCCAATAAGTTTTCATGAGCAGAGAAGTCACAGCTGAAAGAGAAGCAGAGAGAAGACTAAGAAGCCACCCTTTTCGCAGCAGAACCAAAAGGAACAGACGCTGCGAAGGTGGGAAGACCCCAACCACCAAAAGGGCGGAAGCCCAGAGCCCCCTTAGCAAGGGACCGATGTGCATACTGCAAAGAGAAGGGACACTAGGAGAATGAATGTCCGAATCGGAAGGGATACTCAAAACCCAGCCAATATTGGGAGGAACCTCGAGGTGAGAACCTCGTTGGTCTGGCCAGGGTAGAATAGGACTGAGGGGGGCCGGGCTCTTTCTCTCCTGGCCCCCATGAGCCCACGATCGAAATGAAGGTAGGGGGCCAAACAATAACTTTCATGGTTGACCCTGGGGCTGAACACTCCGTTGTTACTTCCCCTGTGGCACCCTTAAGCCAAAAGGCAGCAGCCATACTTGGGGCTACTGGGACACGGGTGATACAGCAGCTCTTCTGTCAAGCTCAACAATGTGGACTTGGGGGGTCACAAGGTCCGGCATGAGTTCCTCTACTTACCTGACTGCTCAAGTCCTCTCCTGGGCCAGGATCTGCTCTCCAAACTTGGGGCCCAGATAACTTTTGAACCCACTGGATGCACTCACCTCCAATTAAACCCAAGGCAGAAGGAAACCCTGGTCTTGGCGATTACCCTGCCAAGCGAAGAAGAATGAAGACTATTCTAAAACCCAGGCCTTATTCTGTAACCCCTCAGAATTCAGGCTCACATTCCCCTCCGTATGGGTTGAAGATAACCCACCTGGACTAGCTTGGAATTGGGCCCCCATCATTGTTGACCTGATCCCTGGAGCCCAACCTCAGAGACAAAGGCAGTACCCCCTCCCACTCAAGACTAGAATGGGTATACAAGAGCACCTGACCAAGCTCAGAGAAGCAGGTATTCGAATTGAGTGCCAGTTGGCTTGGAATACCCTGCTCTTGCCAGTCAAGAAGCCAGGAGGAGGAGACCGACCAGTACAGGATCTGAAGGCCATTAACAAAGTGACTGTTTCCTTACGCCCAGTGGTTCCGAACCCATATATTCTCCTCAGCCAAATTCCGGGGTCAGCCAGATGGTTTACATGCCTCGACCTAAAGGATGCTTTCTTCTGCCTCCACCTGGCTCCTCAAAGTCAACCATTGTTTGCCTTTCAGTGGATTGAGCCCATTACAGGGTGCCAGATGCAGCTGACCTGGATAGACACAACTTCCCCAAGGTTTCAAGAACTCGCCCACTCTTTTTGGGGAAGCACTAGCTGCAGACCTCGCCAACGTTCTGAGGGAAACCACAGGGTGTGTCCTCCTCCAATACATAGACCACCTCCTCCTTGCCAGCGACACTCAAGACAACTGTATGAAAGGTACCAAGGCCCTCCTGCAGCTCCTATCCTACTTGGGGTACCCGACCTCTTGGAAAAAGGCACAGATTTGTCAGCAGCAGGTCTGCTACTTAGGCTTCCTCCTCACAAAAGGAAAAAGAGAACTAGGACTGGAAAGGAAGGACGTTATCACTACACCACCACAGCCCCAAACAAAACTAGGCTTGCATGAATTTTTAGGGGCCGCGGGGTTCTGTCGCATTTGGATCCCTGCATCCTCAGCCATAGCGAGGCCCCTCTATGACCTGTTGGGAGGGCCAGACCGGGAGCCCCTTGCATGGACTGAGGAAGCAAGGACCATTTTCACAGAAATAAAGTTGGCTCTGGGATGAGCCCCAGCCCTGAGTTTGTCTGACACAGAAAGGCCCTTTATCCTCTTTGTGCATGAAAAGGAATAAACATCCCTTGGAGCGCTCACTCAGGGTATGGGGCCTTGGCAACGGCCAGTAGCCTACCTGTCAAAAAAACTTGATCCCGTGGCTGCAGGATGGCCACCGTGCCTCAGAGCGCTGGCAGCCACAGTCCTGCTCATCAAGGAGGCAGACAAACTCACACTGGGACAAACACTTAATGTTAAGGTTCCACACGCGGTCGTGTCCCTCACAAGCGCTCAAGGATATCGTTTCCTCTCCAATTCTCAGCTGACACAATACCAAGGCCTTCTCTATGAAAACCCAGGGTCACTCTTGAAACAGTAAGAACATCAACCTGGCCACCTTCCTTCCCACGGAGGAGGGAGAACCCGACCATGACTGTTCCAAAGTAGTGGATAAAGTCTACACCGGCCACTCGCACCTCCAAGATCAGGTTTAACAAGCCCAGAGATCACCCTGTTCAGCGATGGGAGCAGCTATTTACAAGAGGGCAGCCGAAGAGCAGGATATGCGGTGACCACAACCACCGACGTTCTGGAAGCCAAGGCCTTGCCGGAAGGATGGTCAGTACAACAAGCTGAACTGTACGCCTTAACCTGGTTCCTCATCCTTAGCAAAGGTAAACAAGTTAACATCTATACTGATTCCCATGAAGCTGATGCCTTTGCTACTGTGCAGGTGCACGGGGCCGGCTATAAGGAAAGAGGCCTCCTTACCGCTGTAGGGAAAATGATCCAAAGCAAGGAAGAAATACTAAAGCTTCTTGAGGCCACCCGGCTGCCAGACAAGGTAGCCATCCTACACCATAAGGGACATCAGAAAGGAGACAACCCCATAACTCAAGGAAGTCACCCAGCTGACAAAACAGCCTGAGCGGCCACCTGTGGTGACCCGGGTGAAGCTCCTGCCTACATTATGACTCTAGCACCCCAGAGGGAAGCCTCCCCTCCCCTGTATACCAAAGAAGAAATAAGTTGGGCCTCGACAGAAGGGGGCACACTAAGCAAAGAGGGATGGTGGGTCATGCCAAATGGACACATCTTTGTCCCCTTTGTTTTCTGTGGGAAATCACCTAGTGAAGGAACATCACCAACTCACACACCTAGGAAAAACTGCACTAGAGGCCCTCCTCCAAAAGAACAACTCTGTCAGCCAGCTGCCAGCATTATGCCGAGCTTTCAGTGAACAGGGTGGAACGTGTGCCAAAAACAATGCTTCATCTGTCCCCATGGCCCCTGCCTGGCACGTGATGGATAGGGGCCACCCCTTTCAAAGACTTAGAGGTGGACTTTACTGACATACAACCAAATAAAGGTTTCAGGTACCTTCTTGTAATAATCTGCACATATTTGGGATGGGTCGAAGCATTCCAGACCAGAATGGAAGGAAGTCACAAGGTGGTCAAAGCTCTTCTACAGGAGATTGTGCCTTGGTTTGGTCTACCCTTAACCATACACAGTGATAATGGGCCTGCATTTGTGGCAGACATTATACAAACCCTAACAAAATCCCTCAGTGTTACCTGGAAACTGTGCACTGCTTACCAACCTCAGAGCTCAGGGAAAGTAGAGCGGATGAATCGCACCCTCAAGGAAACCCTGGCTAAGTTCCACCAAGAGATTAATCTCCCATGGCCAGATTTACTACTGCTGGCCCTCCTGTGTGCCAGGTTTTTCCGCCAGCGTTCTAGTCTGGTTCCATACAGATTCACTAGGGCATGAGAGACTCAAGGACTTGAGACTTGCCCACTGTGGTGTCCCCCCCACCCCTCCTGCATGTGACTTTAGCCCCTGCTCCTTTTCATCCCTTCTCCTCTTTCCTGATAAAGTTTAGTCCATCCTGCACAGAAGAGCTGCTATCAAGTATGATGCCCTGCTCTCATTTCCGAAAATGGCCGCACTGGTGCTGACCCCTTCCTGCAACATCTACAGGAACTCTGACAAATACCTTCCCCCTAAAGCCCTTAAAACATTCTGCCCACCTCCCCCTTGTTAAAAGGCTCTTCTGGAGCTTTCCTGTGTTCAGCACTCTACAATAAAGTCTAGGTTAATTGTGCTGGGACTGATTTTGTTTCTCCTGGGCTCCTAGTGTGTGCATGTCAAGAAGCCTTTGATTGCTGAGGCATCCATGTCAAAGGCAGCCAGCTCCTAGCAAACCAACCCCACAAGGTCACCCACACCCATAAAGCTCCCCTTTTAGCAAGTCCTGGGTAATCTAGATCACTGACTGCTTGAGTGACTCTGCTTCTCCCTTCCCTTATCCTACTTCTTGTTCTCATGTTTTAAGCCATCTGATAATCAGTGAACCCATGAAACCCTAATTATCTCATCCCAACAAATGCAGAGCCCCAGGCCCACGCATCCTCCCTCCCTCTCCACCTGAGACTATACTGTGTGGCTGTGTGGCCCTCGCACGTGCCATGGACCTGCCAGGACCTGTGAGTAATAAATCTTGTTCTCCAAAGTTCCCTGATGATTTTGCTGAGGCTCTTCCTACAATATAACAAGAACCACAAGGGCTGATCCAGCTTCATCAATGGCTCCAGGAGGGGAACCCACTGGGGGATCATCACAAGTAGTATAGGCCCAGCGGGCATTCCTGGCCTGTAGCATCACTGTGGAAAGGCTGAGATGCCTTCTTCCAGCTTAGGGTTGTCAGATTTCGCAGGTAAAATGGGACATACTTATGCTGAAAAGTGAGTCACTGATTCTCTCAAATTCTGTGTTTTATCTGGCAGCCCTTCCCAGGTTTCCATGCATGCCTCATTTTGTCCTACTCCACGGGTGTCCTGTCTCTTTTCCTGGTGTGGCTTCTTCCTCTGATCTCTAACGCTGACACTCCAGACTCTCCTCACTTGTTTTCTGTCTACAGCCTGTGTGTGGACCTCCCCCAGTCCCATAGCCTGAAGTAACAATGATATGCTGCTACTACCTCCCAATCACATCTCCCAGCTCGGCCCTCAGCCCAGGATCCAGACACGGAGAGCCAACTTCCCACTCAGCGGTCTGAGAGGCATCTCGGGCACCCTCGGTCTAACACAGAGCTCCCAGTATCCTCATTCCACCTCTCAATCTCATCTTTCCCATGAAAGGCATCACAGCCACCCAGCCAGTCAACACAAGAGGTGCGGATATAAACAGAAAGGGCTTGGGGTACAGAAGGTATGGATGTAATCCTCTGGACTTTATATGTATGTCTATATTGTTCAGAATTCTTTCCAATGGATGTGCACATTTAAAAAAAAAGAAAAGGGGCGCCTGGGTGGCGCAGTCGGTTAAGCGTCCGACTTCAGCCAGGTCACGATCTCGCGGTCCGTGAGTTCCAGCCCCGCGTCGGGCTCTGGGCTGATGGCTCAGAGCCTGGAGCCTGTTTCCGATTCTGTGTCTCCCTCTCTCTCTGCCCCTCCCCCGTTCATGCTCTGTCTCTCTCTGTCCCAAAAATAAAAATAAACGCTGAAAAAAAATTTTTTTTAAAAAAAGAAAAAAACACCTTTATTTTTTAGAGCAGTCTTAGGTTCACAGAGAAATTGAGAGGAATGTACACAGAGTTCCCATATATCCCTGCCCCCAACATCCCACACGAGACAGGAGCATGTTACAACTGATGAACCCACACTGGCACATCATGATCACCCCAAGTCCAGTTTACAGTAGGGGTCATTCCTGTGTTGTACAGTCGATGGGTTTGGGCAAATGTAGAATGACATGCATCCATCATTATATCACACACAGTAGTTACACTGCCCTAAAAATCCTCTGTGCTCCACCTATTCATCCCTCTCCTCTTTTGGTGCATGAATGATTTATCATCCATTCAACAAATGTTTTCTTCCTTCCTTTTATGCAAGGAGTTTTCTAGGCACCAAGAATGCAGTGGAAAGCAAGACAGATAAAGTCCTGCTCTCAGGAAATTTTGTATTCTAGAGGCAGAGACAGAAATAAACAAGAGAACAAGTAAGTGAACAAGATAAATTAAATACTGTGAATTGACAGGGACTATCCTGGGAAAGTGTAGGGTAGGGTGTGGATGGAGGATCAAAGACTCAAGAAGAGAGGGTGACATTTTAATGAACCCTAAGTATAAAAAAATTTCCCCTGTGCAGGGGTGCCTGGCTGGCTCAGTCAGAAAAGCATCCAGCTCTTGATCTCGGGTTGCAAGTTTGAGCCCCACACTGGGTGTGGTGATTACTAAAAAATACATAAATAAAACTTAAAAAAAAAAAGCCAACTGTGCAAAGATCTAGGAGAGGAGCCCTGCAAGCAGACAACAGCGAGTACAGAGGCACTGAGGTAGGGCAAATTTGGTGCTTCCAAGGAAGGAAAGGCAAAGAGGCCAACAAGTCTGGAGTATGTAGATACAAGAGGATGGCAGGAAAGGAGGACAAGGCAGCTGGTCACGTAGGGTCTTACAGGCAGAGCAAGGAGTACATGCTTCTTCCTCAGAGTGACTGTTTATGTTTTCAAAAGACAACTCTGTTGCTTCCCCCACTAAAAAGGGATCAGGGCCCCTGAGTGACCCTAGATCACCCCCGTGAAGCCAAAGATACACCCCAGCAATCCACAGAACATTGAGAAATGATAAATCACTGTCTGTTTAAGTCCCTAGGTTTGGCAGTACTTTGTTATGCATCAAAAGATAACTGACAATGTTCCCAGCTCTGTGATTTCATTTACAGTTTAGCTGCCCTCCTCTGGGGGTAAGAGATGGTGCTGAGCTGAGGACTGCCAATGTGGGAGAAAAATCTTAGCTGCCCGTGACACTATGTACTTCAAAGATAGTTGGCTACAGAGCATCAAACCGCTGGAAGTCCATGTGAACTCTACCTTAAAACAAGATGTATTTTCTGGCTCTGACACTTCTAAAAGTAGTCCAAAGCAACAACATGTTCCCCTAGCCTGGGGGCCATGTATCTCTGCACTCAGATTTTCATGTCTAATACTCAAAACAGGACTCTTGGAGGACAATGAATCCCATAACTTGGGGCAGGAGAAAAATTGAGACGGCTCTGGAACCCTCTGGGGTTGCTAGAAAATAAGATGCTTTCAAAGGTGTCAGAGGAGGGACTAAAATGACAAAGGAACAAAATTGTAAACAGACTACCACTGTCAATCGGTGACAACTTCAGCATCTAATAATAATATAGTATAGTTACCACTTCACAAGTTGAGTCTGCAAAGGACCATGAGTTCATTATGATATCAAAACAGAAAAGTTAAATTAATACAAAATGTATAAAGCCAATAATGAATAAAATAAATCAGCAGACAAAATCATTCACTAATTAAAATCAACAAAGGATGAGATACAGCCTACCAGAGAATCCTTCCTTTGTTGACTTTAGTCAGCTGCTTTTGACAACTTAATCACAACTGCTTCACTTCAGGAAGACTCACGCATATAAGCAGGAAGGAGGGGAAAAGTCAAGACAGCACTGGGAAAAGCAGGAACCAGAGGAAGGGGAGGAGAAATCACCCAACACCACAGTCACAGGATAACCAGGGAGCGGGAAGGCTCACTGGCTGAAGGGCACAGATCAGACAAGATAACCAATTAAAAAGAGGCCCAATGGGGAGCCTGGGTGGCTCAGTATGCTGTGTCTGACTTCAGCTCAAGTCATGGTCTCACAGCTATGAGTTCAAGCCCCAGGTCAGGCTGTGTGCTGAAGGCTCGGAGCCTGGAGACTGCTTCACATTCTGTGTCTCCCTCCCTCTTTGCCCCTCCCCTGCTCGTGCTCCATCTGTCTCTCTCTCAAAAATAAACACTAAAAAAAGAGGCCCAAAAGCTTTCACAAACACTAGACAATTAGAGAAGCATGAACCACAAAGCTTCATTCTCTCCTCCCAAAATGAGTAAAACCCTCTGGATGACTCACTCATGGCCGTGAGATTCAGACAGAATACAAATGAGTTTCCAAATACACCAAGAAACCAGGTAGGCACCAGGAGGCAAGTGCCAGCAGCCGAGCTAAACTGAAGGGTTCCCTGACTGCTAAGAAAGAGGCCTCCTCTCAAGGTGTAGGGCAGAGCTATGAGGACCACACAGAACAGTTCCAGAAGAAACTTGTGTGAGGGAAGCACACTGAAGAATGCACTCTAAACTCATCAAATGTGCACCAGAGGCCCAGTGTGGTCAGCACCCAGCATGCATTCCCACCTACCCTGTGCCCATTACAGTGTGGGGCCTCCGTGATTCCCCAGCAGGGACCCCACAACCCTGTGGATGGTAGTCAAAGGCACTCAGCTTCCTTGGGAACATGGGTGTGTGTCAGAAGGAGAATGTGTTCAGATGTCATTTGCATCGACAGAAATGAGTACAGATGAACACACCAGGTCCTGAAGGACAGGCCTGCTGGTGAAGGCGGCCTCTGTCGGGAGAGTGGGCTGTGGATGCAGGAAAACCCTGTCCTGTAGCCCCCAGAGACGGGGAGACCTGGGGGGGGGGGGGTGGCACTGACTCCAGGGCAGAGGTTCCCACCCAGCCTTTCCCCCAGAGGACACAATATGGAGACAGTGCCCCAGGACAGGCCCCCACAACAAAGAACTACCCTGCCAACGTGTCAGAGTGTGGAGTGAGAGCCCTGCACAGCCCGTGTGCTTGGAGCCCCTTCCTCGGGCGCAGGCCTTGAGAAGGGCTGGGCAGGGGGACCTGGGGCCACCTGGCTGCCAGTCACAGGAATCCGTAAGGTCATTGCTCTTGCAGATGCCTCCTGGGGAGTCTGTACCCATCAGACTGAGGAGGACACTGATGCGCAGCCTCCCCGTGAGTCAGGGAGAAGCTGGCCTTGAATCTAGGGCCTTTGGGCACCCTGGGGCCAGCACATCAGGTCTGAGACCTGGTCACCAGGACCTCATACAAACTAGTGCTCACCGCAAGGCAAGAGACAAGGCCAGTCCTAACTCTTCACTGCACGGCCAAAATGCTGGAACCAATCGGCTCCACTCAGCTGCCCACTACCTGCTGTGAGGCCAAACTACCTCTGGACTTTACAGGAGACCTGGTTCAGTGGGAGCACCCTGGAGCCTACCTTGAGGGTCTGAATCCCAGCTCTTCCTCTTCCTAGATGCTGGTCCTTGGAAAAGTGAAATTTCTGTGCCTCGTCTGTTAAATGGGGACAAGAGCACCAACTCTGTGAAGATTAAATGTAATAATGCACTTGCATCACAGGACACCTGGCTGGTTCTCCCACTTCAAATCCCTCAAAGCTCTAATGTTTCAGACCAGTGCCTCTTAAATTATAGCGGCATCAGAATCAGCTGGAATACCCACCTGGGTAGTTTCTGATAAGTAGGTGGGAGGACAGCAGGCCTAGTAAGCCAAGATACTGGCTATGCGGGAGAGAGAGCCTCAGAAATACCTGAAGACTTGCCCAACCCTTAGTCTGGATTCCCCTCCCCTCTGCCCTCCCCCCCCCCCCCCCCCCCCCCCCCCCCGACACCAAACCCACCTTGGGCCCTGGGTTTGTCTCCCTCCATCCCAGGTCCGTCATCCAGGACCCAGCCCTGGGCCCTTACCTGGATACCTCCCCAAGCGCCCCCTCTGCCCGAGGCCCCCCTGGGACCACTTTCTCTTCCCCTTCCCGTTTTCCCTTACTTTCGCCTATTTGCAGGCCCCTGGCGTCCCACCGGATTCCCCCAGCTCTGGGTTCACGTCCTCTTCTGCGTTGCCCAGGCCCCGGACTTTCCAGGTGTGCCCCACCGCATCCCGAGGTCCCCCTCCAAAGGCCCTGGGTTTACTCCCTCTACTGCTCATCCCCCACTCTGCGCCCCAACCCCAGCGCTTCCCCAGGGCCGGGCCTCCTCAGTGTGACATCTCCACACACCCAGACCGCCCCCTTTGGACTCCATCGCCGCTTTACCCCAGACTTCCCGCACCCCTGCCCAGGCCCGCTTGGGGCGCAGCGCCACGCTTACCCGATCCCCTCCCGGGCAGCAGCGTGCAGGAGGCGAGCAGAAGGCGCGCGGGGCAAGAGGAGGGCTCGATGAGGAAACAGGGAACGCCAGATCTTCAGGCCAACTTGCCTGGCGGTTTCAGGACCCGGCGAAAGCGTGACGGGGCGGGACTGGGCGGGGCTACCTGGAGGCGGGGCCCTGTCGCCCAGGGCCCGAGGGGAGGTGGGGAGGGGGTGTCCCCAGCTCCAAGGTCTCGCTGCTCAACTCACAGCGCGCCAGAAGTCAGGGCCACGCAGACTCTGCCCCCTGGGACCCTGGAACTTGGCCTTTGTGGTGGGGACACGTGGAGCCAGAAGTCTTTCTGGGCTGTAAACCCGATTGTTTCCTGAGCGTGCCAAGCTCCTCTCCTCCTTTGCTGCAGTTAATGCTCGAAACAAGCCCTTAGGGGGAAGTCGTGTGCTGAGGCCTGGTTTACAAAGAAGGAAACCGAGTCTAGGGCTGTAAAACCACCCAGGAGGAAAGGGGGCTTGAGGATCCCGTCTGTAAAGGGTGTGTGAAGACTGGCCATTCTTAAGGAACAGCTGCTTCGCCTGCCGCCAGAGCTCCATCAGCTCTCCAGGACAGCGTTTTGTTCTTGTGTTTTAACTTCTTTATTATGAGAAATGCTCACTCACGCCAAAAGTAGAATAATAAAATGGTCCCACAAACCAATAGGCCAGCTTCCATCATGGTCTGCATCTTGCGCTTTTTTTCCCCCATCTATATCCCTCCCCCTACACACACACTTTTTTTTTTCCTGGAGTAGTTTTAAAGCATTCTGGCAGACATATTTCACCTTTAAATTCTTGAGCATGTTTCTCCAATCATTAAGGTTTTTTTTTTTTTTCAAACATCCTCAATAATACCAGTATCACACCCAACAAAGTTAGCAATACCCAGTCCAGTTCTATTTTTCCTAATTGACTCAAAACAGTCTTAACTGTTGGCCTCTTCTGACCAACATCTAAAGAGGGATGAAAGATTTTGGGGGGACACAGCCTCAGGCAAAGTTCATCCTCATGGTTTTTGCAAAAAACCTGTTCATGACCACAGAGCCGGAACATCAGTGGAACCAGACGAAAGTCCAAAATGAATGGAAACACAAGGGCATGTGACTGCTAGATATTTAAGATTTAGTCCTATGCTATATTATTTCAGCAAAAGACAAATCTGCATGTTAAACACAAAGGTATATATATATATATATATTCTACAGGTTTACAGACACCCTGATTTTCAGCAGGTGTCCTGTCCTATATCTGGGTTGGGTACTGCCTGCACACCTCCTTACCCACCTAGGCTTCCGGGGGCCAGCCATCCTCTGGCACCTCCTGCCCTCCCCAAGGAAAGAGGATTCATGTCTACTGGTAGCCAGTAATCCTGCCCTAAACTTTCCAGACAATGCTCCAGCTCCCAGTCCTGGGAATTCTGAATGGCTCCAAGCCCACTGCTAGGATATATACTCAGATCAGTGCCCCAGAGAATGAACCAGTTGTGGGGCATGACCTGTGTCTTTATACAAGAATCCAAGAATTCTACATTTGAACCTGACCTCCCAAGTTGCTATGGAAGTACATTTGTTAAGGCCAGAAAACAGAATAGACTCTATTTTACAGCTATGTTTTCCTTGCATATGTATTTAAACATATGGTTTGTGGGGGCCCCATTTGTGTTTTTTTTAACTTTTTTTTTTTTACTTTTATTTTTGAGAGACAGAGCACGAGCAGGAGAGGGGCAGAGAGAGAGGGAGACACAGAATGTAAAGCAGGCTCCAGGCTCTGAGCTGTCAGCATGGAGTCCGATGCGGGGCTTGAACCCAGGAACCTGAGCCGAAGACAGATGCTTAACTGATCCACCCAGGTGCCCCCGTGGGCCCCCGTTTGTAATCTTGCCTTGTAAATTTTGAAGTGGGCTTATCTTGTGTCAATATACTTATGAGTATAAGAAACATTTTATTTTCTACTTACCTCTAATGCAAGAAAAATAAACCATCAAAAGCATGAGGATAAATGGCAACTAACAGTTGACTTCAGTAGTAAAGAAACCACAGGGAGAATGTAGCACTCTTGCAAAGGGGGCAGCCCCAGCCAAGTTCCAAAGGACAATTGCAATACCCTGACACAGGACCCATTCTTCAGGGCCTTGGTAAGTGGCCAGCAGTGTGCACCAAATCCTGCAAACTAGCTCATGCCCCATTCTTTCCCCCTCACTAACAGGCATCTAGAAGTGCCCAGAGTGCTGCCTTAGGAGTCCACAGGCCTGGCTGAACTTTTGGCAGTGAGTAGCTTTACAAAGAGATACTACACCAAAACTGTAGTCCTGGGATGGAAATTTAAGATATATAGACACAAAAGACATTTGTAAATGATAAAATGTTGGCAGATATTATGGACTGAGTTGTGTTGTTCCCTACCCTGAATTTGTATATTAAAGTCCTAACTCGCAATGTGACCGTACTTGAGGATAATACCTATAAGGATGTTATAAAGGTTAAATGGGGGGCACCTGGGTGGCTCAGTCGTTTGAGCTTCCGACTTTGGCTCAGGTCATGATCTCACAATCGTGAGTTCGAGCCTCTCATCAGGTTCTGTGCTGACAAGGCAGAGACTGCTTGGGATTCTCTGTCTCCCCCTCTCTCTGCCCCTCCCCTGCTCATTCCCCCTCCCCTCTCTCAAAAGTAAATAAACACTTTTTGAAAAGTTTAAGGGGCTCTTGGGTGGCTAAGTCGGTTAAGCGGCTGACTTCAGCTCAGGTCATGATCTCATGATTCCTGACTTCAAGCCCCACATCAGGCTCTGTGCTGACAGCTTGGAGCCTGGAGCCTGCTTTGGATTCTGTGTCTAACTCTCTCTCTGCCCCTGCCCTGCTCTCTCTCTCTCTCTCTCAAAAATAAATAAACATTTTTTAAGTTTAAAAATAATTTCACAAGCTGAGCTTAGGAAAGATGTGAACCTCAGTCTTCTCATCTGTAAAGTGGAGTTAATGTTAGTACCTGCCTCAAAAGGTTGAGGGCGACAGGAAGCAATCCATGTAAAGTCCTCACATCTAGTGCCTCACATGTAGCAAGGGCTCAATTCATGTTTCCTGCTACTATGTTTACTGTTACCATTAATGTCCTAACAGGACAAATCACAAGCAGGGGTGATTCTAGGCACATGGATGGACCGTTGTAGCAGGCTTGGGGTACAAGGAGGGCCTTACCCTGCTCACAGCTTTCTCATGCCTGTTCGTTTCCTGCTGTTGCTCTGCCACCATACCGTCCATCCTTCGTTCCCAACCAGTCCTTGTCTTCCCCAAATGGCCTTCAGCCTGGAGGCAGCAGCCCCAGTTCAAATCCTTCCCAGCCCCCTGCTCCACCGCTGCACTGTCCCCCACAGTCTCAGAGGCCCGTATGATGGGCTGGCCAAGCCCTGACTGCCTCACTTCCCAGAGTGGAAGGCCATCGCCCGGCCTCGCAGACTGACCCCACAAAGACATACTATAGATACTACAAATCACTTTGGAGTTTAGGAACGTCACCTTCTTTCCACAATCCCACCAACACCTGTGCTGCCACTCAGCCATCCTTTCAGAAACCACACCTTGCAGCAAGGTCAGCCTCCTACCTGGTCCTGCCCTGCAGTGGTTGCCCTCTGCAATGACTCCCTTAGCCTCTGCTCAGGCTTGTCCTCCCCTGGGAAGTGTCAAACACATGCCCCTCAGCCTCTTTCCTTGGAATCCCCCAACACCTCTTAACTATGTCATTGTGCTATATTAGGTGGGATATTTTTGCCTCTCAGACTGTGAATTCCCCAAGGGAAGAGACCCTGTTCATCTCTGAACATCTCCACTAGTACATAGTAGACACTTGTTTTAGGTTGCCCCCACTCCCAGCCCCCAGAAGTGACCTTGAGATGAGGATTCAAGTGCAAGGAGTTTATCTGGGAGATGATCCCAGAAAATGTTGGTGGGAGAGGGAGGAGGTGAAGCAGGGAAAGGAGGGCAGCCAATGAAGTTTCGTTACCAAGCAAGTTACCTCCGTGGGCATCTGGAGCTCAGTCCTGCCTGGAATTCTGGGAGCCTCAGAGATACTGCCCCTGAAGGGTGTACAAATCCTAACTCCCACCTATCTTTACATGAGGACTACTTCCAGGGGACAATAGTGCCCCGGTCCTTCAGGCCTGATGGACTGTCAGGCAAGGTGGGCCAAGTGGCTCCCACGGCAGAGAAGGCTTTCCTGGGAATTGCTGCGGGCCCACATTAAGAAGTCAGGCAGGTGTGCCCGGGGCTGGAGATGGAACCTGAGTGGGGCAGTGGCGGGGACATCTGCAGCACTGGAAAGACATTTGCTGATTGCAGAATAAATAAAAAGGTGCAATGATAGAGGGCAAAGGGTGCCTGCCAGCCACTTACTCCAGGTGCAGATTGCCATCTGCAAATCAGTGCTGACCTCTGGATCAAGCCTGTGAGGGGAATATCTCCTACCTTTTATATGGATGAGGAAACTGAGGTCCTAAAGAGTTCCTCCACTTGCTGCTGGAGGTCACAGCCCTGAGAGGCATAGCCAGAATTCAAACTCCATTCCAATTAAATATAAAGATGACATTTTCCATTCCATCAACCAAGCTGCGTCTATCACACAAGGGAACAAGAGAATGAAGGCATGAACGGATGAGTGCTTTATAAATAGGGGGAGGCTCTGATTCATCTAGTGTTCTGGCTCAAAGATGACTACTGACTGAATTAGCTGCTCTTTGATTTATAATCAAATTTACACAGGAAACTATAAAATTCCAAGTAAGAAATCTGTTGTCTGGTGAGGAAGATATCTTAAAATCAGGGCCTGCCCCTCACCACCCCTGCTTGGCATGCTGAATAATCCAGGGCTGGTTTAATTGCCCTCCACCCCAGCCTGCCCACCCACACCCAAAGGCCATTCCTGGGCTTCACACACACGTGGAGAAGTGAGCTATTGTTATTGTTGGTCTTGCCAAATCCATGACCCCATGACTCAGTGACAGCAGGATGAAGCACACGGGCCTCAAGGTGGGACAGGACTGCAGCAGTTCTCTCTGCCCTAGGCCCGGACCACCACCCTTGGGTCGAGAGCTGCCAGGAAGGAAGACAGCGCCACTACTCAAAACCCTCTTGTAATTTGCATAAACATGAACAAAAATATTTATGCTCAGTCAGCTAAGCGTTCAACTCTTGATTTTGGCTCAGGTCATCATTTCATGGTTTGTGAGTTCGAGCCCCACGTTGGGCTCTACGCTGACAGCACAGAACCTGCTTGGGAGTCGCTCTCTCTTCCTCTCCCTCTGCCCCTCCCCTGTTCATGCTCTCACTCCCCCTCTCACAAAGTAAATTAAAAAACTTAAAAACACTGTTCATGCTATAATGGAAACAGTACCTTGCACTTTACTAGGACTTTCCAACACATGCTTACATCCATGATATCATTGAATCATTGTGACAGACCTGGGGGCAGGCAGAACACACATTTTCCATTCCCATTTTCCAATGAGGAAACTGAGACTTGCCCCTAGAGAGTGTCTGGCAGTGCTGGACTTACAATGTGAGGGATGATCATGCCTCTGTTAGAAAACCTCCCTACAGCAGACCCAGGAGTCTTCTCCACCCCCAAAATGGCTTAACAGCCAGAGATGTTCTTGTCTTTGTTGAGATTCATGCAAGCAGACTTACAGTGCCCCGGTAGGGGCATGGACTCAGGTGTGCCTCAGTGAAGCTGCTGGTTTTCCCTCCGGGTAGGAATGTCACAGCAACTGGGCTCACATCCAGGCCCCTGACAGCCTGGGGACGCAGGAGGGAATAGCCCCACGAAGGAGGATAGCACACTCAGCTGCTGACACCTCAAGGGTTATAGGAACCTCAAAACAACCCCTGGGCTACTGGGAAGAAGCCTCAGGGCCCCAGAAGGAGGGCTAAGTTCACTGCATCTGCCAATAAAAATAGTCCCACAAGTTTCGCTGACTTCACTTTGAAGAGCAGGTGGCAAAGGGGAAAAGACTAGGAGTCAGCCAGCCATTCACCAGACACAAGAGCCTAAGGAAAGCCTGCCTCCTCACCTGTAAGATGCAGACCAATGCTGGGCTACATGTCTCTTAATCTTTACCAGTCTGGGTCAAGCTTGTTCATAGGGTGGAGGTAGCTCCAAGCAGAGAGGGACTGAAAGCTGCATATCCTTAAAATTAAAAAAAAACAATTAACATTTATTTATTATTGAGAGACGGAGCATGAGCATGGGAGGAGCAGAGCAAGAGGGAGACACAGAATCTGAAGCAGGCTCTGGGCTCTGAGCTGTTAACACAGAACCTGACTCGGGGCTTGAACTCACAAACTGTGTGATCATGACCTGAGCTGAAGTTGGGTGCCCAACTGACTGAGCCAGCCGGGTGCCCCTAAACTCCATTTCCTGATGGAACAGCACCACATATCGAATGGTGTCCTACCTCATTCCCATTTCCTGTGGATTTCTGCTCAGATCCCACCTTACCAGAAGGATCTTTCCTGAGCACCCTGTACAAATAGTGCCTCACCCATCCCACCCTCGCCCACAGACAGCATTTGCAATTCTCTCACTAGTGTATTTTTTCTCCATATTTTTTTTCTCCATGGTATACACTAGACTCATTTGCCTGTTGGTTTCCTCGGTTTTTGCCCACTAGAATGTACGCTTCATGAGGGCAGAAACTTCCTCTTGGAAAGTGGCACATAATAGGTGCTCAATATATATTTGTGGAGTAGAGATACATAAGTTCTGACCAGCTATTGACTCAATGCCATGATAATAATAATAGTAATAGAATCAGCTGTCACTGAGCACTGACATCACACACAAGCAGGTGCTGAATAACACTTCATATTCATTGTCTTAGCCTCACAATTACCCTGGGAAGTAAGGACGGTGAAGATTGCACTCTACAGATGTGAAAAACTAAGGATTGGAGAGGTTATATACTTCTCCAAAGTCAAAGTTATTAAGTGGCAGACTGTAGATTTGAACACAGGTACATGAAAATACCCTTTCATTGTCAGTGGAGGGGATTCTATTTTCCTTTCAGCCATCCTTGTATTCCTAGGATGCTAGAGTTTGGTTATAATGAAATTATTCTCTCTATAGAGATGAATTCAATTTATGAGCATGTTATTGCAAACATTAACTATGTTGCCATTTTTATGATTGTTCTATTCATTTGGTTTTATGCTGTCGTTGTCATATTTGGACACTAGAGACATGATAGTTCTACAGAAAGAATGATAAAACTTTCATCTTTTCCTATGCACTGGAACATAGATATGAAAATTATTTATTAATAAAGAAACAACTTTCCTTGTCTGAGCTGAGAGCCTTGTTGGAGGTAGTGATTCATCCTGCCCACTGATCCTCACTTTTCCCACTTTTGGACACATGGAGACTGAACTTCCTGTTCCCTGGGTTGGATGGGTCACTGTGGCTAGCCTGAGCCAGTTGGTTAGGAGCAGAAGTGATGTGTCACTTTCAGTGGAGAGCATCTAAGTGCTGACACAGACTCACCAGGGTGTTTCCCCCTTGGCCATGGCACATGTCAATGTCTTAGACCAAGGAGCCCTGGAACAGAGTCCCTGACCATCCATGATGGACACAGAGCATAAGTAAGAAACAAGTTCATTGAGTTGTGAAGCTAGCCAATCATCAATGATACAGAAGTAACTCCTTGTTGGATCTTCCATGTTTTTCCAAAAGTGAACAAATCTGGTCAGGTTCTTTACTACCTCTTAAAAGAATTGTAGTCATGTATCTTTTTTTCCACAAGATAACCCAATGCAGTGAGAATTTAGAATGATCAGCATACAGATTTATTCATTTGGTCAATCAACATTTATTGAGCACCTATTATACATGAAGCCTGTCCTAAGCACTGGGAATAGTGAAGTAAACAAGCTGTGTGTTCTGCCTTCGTTGTTTTCAGTTAGAACTCAACACTTGTTCAATGAACAAATACAAGTTTAATATAACCTAAACCTTGCAATTGATTTAATCCACTCCATGAATCATATGGAAGCTAACATTTATCTTGTCTTCACTGTTAGGCTATTTTCAAAACACTGTGAGGTTTTACAGATGAGGGTATTGAAGCCCAGAGCAAGTTCAGTAACTCATGTAAGGCCAGAATGAGACACGTTTACCAAGTCATTCATTCCTAGGTACTTATCAAATGTTTACTATGTACCAAGGCTGTGTTTCCAAGTGAATTGGTCTCACATGGGTATTCTGGGCAAGACTGTTTACTAGACAGAAGGAAAGCTTTCAATGTGATACTCTTTGTAGAGAGATGCGTGTCCTCATGCCCTTAATATATGTATTGTTAAACTCCTTTACCCATTTGAAATGCAGTTTATAAGGACACTTCACTCCTTGGTCCAGCTCAGTGGACCCCACAACACTAGGGTTGTGGTTATAGTGCCTGCCAGGGACTCACTGCCCAATGCACCTTACACATTCCCTTGGGAGAAGTGGCACTTTTGGAGGATTACCAATGGATATGCAACACAACCTTGTGCCTAAGTTTGCACTCACATAACCAGATGTTCTCTGGAACATTCTTTGCTCTTGCACTCTGCTCTGCCTGTATCCCCTTGGGCACACAGACCATCTCTTCTTTGGGGTTTCCCCAAGAGGAGCAAGTTCACAGGAAAGCACAGGAATAGTGAGGAATTGTTGACCTTGGAGGGAGAAGGGAAAGGAATTTCCACCACCTATTCCCTGATATATCTCAAAGACGTTTTGCCTTGGCCACCAAGGGATCACCTTCCCTGCCTTTCCCCCCACCTGCCAAGTCTACCTCCTTCCTTCGCCACCTCATTCCTACACACACTTCAAAAATCTTCTTCCCTGTACTACATAGAGCAAGCCTGTGGCCATTTTCTGATCCTGAACATCCCCACCAGCCCCTTTTTACGTAGTCAGAACATTTTTTCTGCATGACAGAAGGCACTGCCTGAAATGGCTTCTGGTGAATTCTATTTCCTCTGGCTCATCATGTTTGGATCAAGACAGATCAATAGAATGCTACGGTGGGCTCCAAGGTCTGTCCTCCTCCCCACCCCACCCCACTGTAGTTGGACGAATATGTAGTGTTTCATGCTAGCAGGGGGGTCGCTTGTGCCTCCAGTAAGTCATCATGTGCTCAGCTACCTCGGGGAAGGTCATAAGAAACAGCCATCTGCAGTGTAACGCCCTACTATAAAATAGTATAAGGCAGTGGTCATCACATGAGAAAACATATTATTTTCAGGACATAAAAGATGGATTTCTTTCTGTACTCCAGAAAAACTAGTTTGTTTCTTCTGTCACATGGACACTGTGAATTAGGCCACAGATTAGGTTTCCTCACACTCTTGTCAGCTAGAAAGCTCTGAGCTAAATTGTGCTCCAACTTTAGAATGGTATAAAATTTCACAGAACAGTTTTGATACTAACCACACTCCTGATTTTATCTTTGTGCTGTGTTCCTCCTTGGCCCTATTCACACATGCATATTTTCATTTTGTTCATTATATTTCTTAAATGCCTTTAACATGGAAAGATAAATGCATTTAAAATTACAAAAAGACAAGTTTATTTCTCCCATGTACCAATGACTGCTGGCAGGTCACCTTGGATCATATTCACCTCCATGATGTTGGGGATTCAGATGTCTGCCACTGTGTGCTGCTCCGTCCCCCTCCAAAGGTAGTGCCATATTCGCATGGTCTGAAAATGCCCACCACCCTCTTTCCTGGGTCTGCTTCCAGCCAGTCCAAGGGAAGGAAAAGAGGGAGAGCAACAGTATGACTCCCTGCTTTAAGGGGCACGTCTCTGGAGTGAGCACTTCTACTCACATTCTGTCCACTGGACTTGGTTCTATGACCAAGACCTAACTGCAAAGGAGGTTGGGAATTCTGTCTTTCTTCAGGTCAGCCATGGACCCATGCAAACTTGGGGGTTCTAGAACTCAAGAAAGAAGGGGATAAAGGAATGGAAATGCATAAACTGATAGTCTTACCATTCTTACTGTGAGATAATAGAAAATGTGTACTGGTCTCTGCCCATGGTTCCTGGCACAGAGCTCCTGACACCCTTGTAATTTCCTAAGTGATAAGAATGCTAATATTTGTCTCTGACCCTGACACAGTGCTCCCCAAACCCTTGTAATTGCCCAAGTGAGAAGGGCATAGGAGCATCTTTTATTCTATTGAGGTGACTCTGGGCGGGCTCCCAGATGGCAGCCAATCACCAAAAAGACCAAGCCATGATTAGAAACTTGGCATTTTCACCCCCTTCTGCCCCACCAAACCAATCTCCAGAAAGGGGAGAGTGGCTAGAAATGGAGTTAACGATGAGTCATGACTATGTGAGGAAGTGGCCATAAAAATCCCAGCAGTATGGGTTTTGGAGAGCTTCCAGTCCTGGTAAAGACATCCACACTGTGTGTGAGAGGGGACTGTGGCTCACCCCAACTCCACAGATACAGAAACTCCCATGCTCAGGACCCTCCCAGACCTCACCCTATGCATCTCTTCATCTGGCTATTCATCTGTATCCTTTATCATATCCTTATTAAAGTGGCAAATGTGTTTCCCGAGTTCTGTGAGCTGCTCTAGAAAATTAATGGAACTCAAAGTGGGACTCATGGGAACCTCCGATTTATAGCCAAATCAGATACAAGTTGTGGGTAACCTGGACACCTACTACTTGTGACTGACATCTAAAGTAGGTTGGAACAGTATTTTGGAGTTGAGCTCTTAACCTGTGGGATCTGACACTGTGATGGATAGTGTCGACAGTTGAGTTAAATTGTAGGACACGCAGCTGGTGTCACAGAGAATTGCTTGATGTGGGAAACACCCCCCACATTTGGTGACCAGAAGCATCAGAAGTGAAGTGTTCTATGTAAATGTAAAGGAGACACAATAGGAAAGAAGTATATAGGAAGGGAAAGCAGGGTAGTTTTTCTCAAGTACTTACCTTATAGTTTCAGAAGAATTCTTGAAGAGAGGAGAAGGTAGAAATGTAGGAGCCCAGTTGTGCACATTCAAACCAGAGGTGTCAAGATGCAAGTGTAGTGGGGCGACCTGGCTGAAACCAAGCTCTGTGTGTGTGTCTAAAGAGGGGAGAAGAAGGTTTCTGGGCTCAATTTGGGTTTGGATCAGTCTGTGCTCCAAATGTTTCCTGCTCTTCTACTGTGCAGAGCTGTTTGCAGGGAAGACAGGGCTGACCCCTCCAGACGCTGGGCAGGCTTCTGGCTCATTAGTTGGACCCCCTTGGCCCTGGGGCTGTTTGAGGTGAAACAAAGGGGACCTGGGAAAGGGGAAGATAAGGGACTCATCTTGTTGGATGTGTGTTAAGGCAGATCTGCACCCCTTTGGGACAGGAAAATTCTTCTCAGCATGCCTAAATGGCTAGACCAGTTGAACATCTGACTCTTGATTTAGGCTCATGATCCAACAATTTGTGGGATGGAAACCTACATTGGGCTCTGCTTGTAGCCTGCTTAGGGTTTTCTGTTTCTGTTTAAGATCCCTTCTCTCTCTGCCCCTTCCCCACTCACACACTCATGCCCCCTCTCTCAAAATAAATAAACGAACTTAAAATAAGCGGGTGGGGAAGAAGGTCTTCTCTCAGAGAAGTGGTTCTCTGCCATCAATCATCACGATCAATTCCCAGGGAGGAAACAGGGTCCAAGAGGCTTAGGCTGAGGTGAACAACACATTTCTTCCCTTCTGTGGGCACGAGCATTGAGACCACAGTTCTGGTGGTGGGGTGAGCTGGCCCTGCTGCAAGCAGCCTGGTGGGAAATGGATACAAGTGCCTCCCATGGGGCCTACACTTCAAGGCTATGGGTCTGGGCTTCGGGATTCTGAGTTGGCTCATGGAGTAAGAGTTGTCAGTTCTTCATGACCCTCTAAGAAGCCCTTATGAGAAGTTACAGCCTCCTGGCAGTGGTACATGGGGGTTGATAGAAGAGCCCACTTCCTGCTTGGGCTACAGCGGACATGGGGAGGTAGAGGACCCCCACCCCAAGACAGGAGCAGTAGCCAGTGGATTAACTTGCTCCCCCCAGACCACAGCAGCTAAGGCCTGTCAAAGAGCAAATCCAAGTGGGCCTGACCCCCAGCAATGGAGGGAGTCAGGAACTCAATACTGAGGGGCTCTCAGAGGGGTGAATTGCTCTGTAGGCAGAAAGGGCTTCAGAGTCCTTCTCACTCAGAAACTAGAGGGAATGCAATTTCAAGTGGTCTTGTAACCTTGGGCAAGTAAATGTCTCTGCCTCAATTTCCTTGTTTATAAATGGGGACAAAAGCAGTTGGGCTAATGGAAGGATTAAATGAGAATACATAGTGAGGGCCTGGAAACCTCCATGCCTCCAGTTAGTATTCAGTGAACTACTGCTTCTCA
Organism: Prionailurus bengalensis; assembly: GCF_016509475.1. Lineage (NCBI taxonomy): Eukaryota > Metazoa > Chordata > Mammalia > Carnivora > Felidae > Prionailurus > Prionailurus bengalensis. The sequence continues at coordinate 59,768,750 of NC_057348.1, read as the reverse complement.
CTACTATTACCACTCACTGTTACCAGGGTAGTCTGGACGGGCCTTCTGTAAAAGTGTGTCCTGAAAGGAAGAGAAGCCATCATGGAAGGTAGCCAGGCATAGGGACCTCCCATTGCGGGAGGGAGATTTCATAGGTCCTGGGGGACAGACTTGGCTAAAGGAGGAGGACTGAAGATGCTCCCAGATGAGCAGAGGCTGGGCCAGGACACTCCCAGCATGGCCAGGACTTGCAGGGGGAGGAGGGGAACTTCAGAGGGGCAGAGCCGGGTAGGTGTGGAGGGGTGGGATGCCGAGCAGAGTGCCATGTGGAGTAAACTGGGGCAACAGCAGGTAAGTGAAGGTGTAATGTTTGTGCCCTCAGGAGTGGGAGTGCAGAAGGGAGGGCCCCAGAGTCCTGCGGGGTGACAGGAAAAAGAGTGAACAAAGTGGAGGGCTGGGCAGGCCGGGCCCTGTCCCATCCAGGGAGGCTGCTGCAACACAGGGAGACAGCTGCATCCTGGCACGACGCTTCTGCTGCCCATCCTTCTTCCTCTGCTCTGCATTTCCCAGGGATCACGCCACAAATATCTCACACTCCTAGCTTCATCTCAGCACCCATCTTCTCAGGCTGAAGCTGATGAACATTTTTTACTCCAGCACCTCTCCCCAGGACACCTTCCTTGGGCAATGCCACTCGAGTGCCAGGACTTGCAGGGTCACCAGGGGTACCCACAGAGGGAGTGGAGAGACACGGAAGTCCTGCTGCCACTGGTCAGAACCTTTATTCGCCTTGGGGCCAGTTTCTCACCCAAAGGGCACTGTGATTGGGCAAGGGTGGGGCTGTCCCAGCAGGGACAGAGAGTGTGGACAGGAAGGTTTCCAACAGTGTCTCAAGTGGGGTGCTGTGCACTCGGGAGGGGGTGAGAGCATGAGACCTCTGGGGGAGCAGCCTAGGCCTCCCCTTGAGAGGGCAGGCCCGGTTGTGCAGGGCGAGGACACATCGTAGAGAGTGGGGCATTCTCTCAGGACATCTTTCTTCAGTACTCAAAAGTAACTGTCTTGACCCGCAGGTACTCGTTCAGGGCCTCCTCTCCTGCAAGACACCATGTGCCATTGGGAAACATCCTCACAGCAGCCCCTACAGCAGGCCTGACACTGTTCTGAGCACTGCACCCCTGTTGTCACACAGATCCATGCAGCAACCATGTGGGGTCAGCTTAGGCTCAGCCCCAGTTACAGATGAGAAGCTGAGGCCCTGGGGGGTCAGGAATAAGTTGGGTGGATAGGGGGAGGTGAGGATTCCACCACAGGCATCAGAGTACAGACCAATCTGGGGCAAATGTTCCAGAAACTTCCCTCCTCTGACTACCTCCTCTCGAGGGATGGCAGCCCCATCAGCCAGAGGGCAGCCAAGAGGCTCTTTTGGGGCCCTTACTAACCAGAGGTGCCTGTCCCCACTGCTGCCCCCCAGCTAATTCCAGGTCATGCCGTTACTAGGAAAGGGAACTCACAGGCACCCAGAAGCTGGCTGTGTTCTGCAGCTGTATGTCTGGCCCCATGACCAGTATGTTGGGTCTGTGGTTGCCTGACACCTCCCCCACCCACTAAGGTTAGCTCCAGGAGCCACACTTCACCAGACAGGGCCTGCTGAGTTCTCTTGGCTCAGCCTCAATGGGCTATTGGGGATGCCTGGTTTATGTGCACAGGACACTGGGGATGAGGTGGCAGCAGAGAGGATGAGCTTGAGGAGCTCGGGGGGCATAACCTTAAGTGCCAGAGATTAGACCCTGGAGACTTGGCACCCACAGTCTCCTGGATGACAATAGCCCTTGCATATTTCCATGGAGGACACCAAGAAGAGGAGGTGGGAAGAGGTGGCAGATAAGGACAAATGGAGCAGGACTGTCCAACATCACACCTGTGCACGTTCATGTGAGCGAGTCCCACCTCTGTGTGCACAGTGTGGTACCAGGCTTTGGGGGATGTTGTTGGGGTCCCTTTAACCAGCACCTTTGGGGTTTCCCACAGCATGTGAAGGATGGATGGAGGGGTGGGAGAGAAAACAAAATAGCAACCACCTCCCTGAGGATCCTGAGCTGGGTTCAGATATGGAGTGTTGGGAGACAGCTGCTCTCCCACGCCTTGCCCCCCTCACCACGGCTGGGCCTCAGAGGTAGAATCCCCAACTGGAACCAGTCTTCAACTGCTAGACTCCATAGTGCCAGGATGGGGAGAGTGGCACTCATCCTAAATCATGCAACAGCCCAGGGAAAGAGGAGTGCCAGACCAGATCTCCACTTCTCCTGGCAGGCCAGGCGGGTTGTATGTGGCTACTTGCTTGGGTGACATTGTCTCTACACTGGGGACTCACACCGCCCCATAGGCCTCCATACTCAGCCTCCATGGCTTCCCCTATTTCTGTGGATGATGCTCTGACCATGGCCACCAGGACACTGCTCTCTGGCCCCTGCCAGCCTCCCTAGCCTCTTCTCCTCCGGCCTTCCTGTCCCTGAACTCAGGCCCTTCTCTGCAGCTCCAAGACCAAAGCTGGTCTCTCAAGACCTGCTATCCCCTCTGCCAGGAGCACACACCCTCAGGTCTTTATTCTGCCTCTTCCAGACACTGGTGTCTCAGTGCAGGCACCTCCTCCTGGGAAAGGCCCACCCTGGTCCCCGCTAAAGTCACCTTCCCAGTCTCCTGGCCAGATCACTCTGTCTTGTCTGCTTCCTGCAGTCCTCACTTTCTAGCAGGATCTTGCATACCGCCTGAATTATCGCCTGTCCCCTCTTGGTAAGAGGCGAGCACTGGCAGCCATCTTGTCAGTGCTACACCCCTGGCCCCCAGGACTGGGCGGGCGGGGGCCAAGAGGCCTTACAGGTGTTCAGGATTAGGTTACCAAGGTCTTTGCCAAAGCCGGACTGCTTGAACCCTCCGAAGGGAGCGGCCACGTCGGTCTTGTTGTATGTGTTGACAAACACGGTGCCTGCCCCCAGCTTGTCGCTAACATACAGGGCCTTGTTGATGTCCCTGGTGAAGACGCCAGAAGCCAGGCCAAATTCTGTCGCATTGGCCCGAGACAGCACGGTGTCCACGTCACTGCGGGGAAAACCCAGGAAGAACTCTGTGAAGAAGGTCATGGGGCCACCTGAGGCATGGGATGCAGGGAGACCTACCCCCCTCCTCCAAGGGGAGGTGCCACCCACTCCAAGCTTCCCATATCATGCAGGACCCTCTGAGAAATCATGCTGGGCCGACAGCAAGTATGGAGGAGATAGGGCAGCTGAGAGAAGAGGAAAGAATGACAGGGAGGAGGCAGAGTAAAGTCAGACCATTCTGGTCATCATGGGTGAACCCCTCACTTTATAGACCAGGGGATAGGAGCCCAGAGAGTGGGACAGGCTCAAGCCACACCTGTCAGGCATTCCTCATGGAGCTGCCCTGGGGGCGTCCCCACCACAGACATTATAGGCTTGAAGATTCAGCACAATATTTGCTTGGTAGATGGCAGAAAAGTGTCTCATTCTAACACAGCATGTGAAGATAATTTTGATAATTTTTTGACAGCTGGAAGTATGGTGTATTGAGGATGAGGTGCCATTCTAGAATCTGCTCAGAGGTGCTACTTTGAAAAATAATAGTCAGGAAAAGAACCTGTGGTAAAGCAATTATGGCCAGTCCCTATTCCCCTCCTGGCCTTGATGACTTGCTGGACCAATAGGAGAGGGGAAAGTGAAGTTCCAGGGTGCCTGAGGCTGACTGATGGTTCTTGAGGAGGCTTACATCTTCCACTGGCCCTCTTTGGGTGAGTGAGGTGCCAAGCAGCAACTGCCATGCCACGGAAAGCCTAAGGGGAGGCCCTGACATGGAGGTAGAGATGGCCAGTCCCATCGAATGTTGACCAAATTGAAGATTCACAAGTGAAATAAGTAACTTGTTATTCCAAGCCACTGGGGTTTGGGATGGTTTCTTACACAGCAGTGGATAATGGGAACAGGACCAGCAGGCTGTGAGAGGCATCAGAGAGATGAAGTGGATGCTCTCAGTTGGACCCAGCCCTCCTGGACCTCCTGGGACTCTCCTAACTTCAGTGGTTGACAAGGACTGGGAAGACTAGGCTAGGCTTCATCCTTAGCCTCCACCCCACCTGAATTCTCCTTCTGGCCACACCCGCCACCCACAAAGCTCAAGGAAAGAACCCAGTAAAGCATGGAAGAGGATCCGGTTCTCAAGAGACATAAGCAGGGCACACTACCCATCAGCAAACCGAGAGATGATCATGATGGGCCCAAAGGACTCCTCCTTGGCTATGAACATGTGGTCCTCCACATCCGTGAAAACAGTTGGCTCGAAGAAGAAACCTAAGGGGGAGACAGAGGTCCATGGTGTGTAGGTGGGTGGTCCTCTCCCAGGCCAGACCTGGTCCTGTTGGCCACCATGCACACATTCCCACTCTGGCACTGCAATTTGTGACACCTGTGTGGTGAAGACCACATGCTGTGGGTGCCTTTCCTGCCTCAGGAATATGAGTCCATGGGATTATCACAACTCTTTCAACTAAACGTTGCTGAGGAAAATGAGGCTAATGCTCAGTGTTGGTCTGTGATAGAACAGCGATTCTGTACCTAGTATAGCCCTTCATGTGGCTCTCCATCAGTCCCTGTGGAGTAGGTTGAGTAGGGGGAGGTCGGACACGAGTTCTGATAGACAGGATCTCCCAGAACTGCTTCCCATCTCCTTCCAGACACCTCAGTGTGGGTGCTGATGCCCCAGGCACAGAGGCAAGTGCCTCCTGCTCTCCTGTCAACACATGCCCACCACCTACTCCCATCCAGACTGCCGCCCCTACAGGCCCTGGTTCTAGGTGGAACCACCTCTGACCGCAGAAATGCTTCCTCTATTTCTCCTCTAGAAACAGAGTGCAGGGGCCCTGAGACCCTACCTGACTGAGATTTCATTTAGCCTCACTAGGGAAAATTGAGAGACGTGAAATTTTCTCTTTCTGGTTTTTAGAAAAACAAAAAGAAATTAACTTTAAAAGTAACTTAAGGGGCACCCGGGTGGCTCAGTCGGTTAAGCGGCTGACTTCGGCTCAGGTCACGATCTCACGGTCTGTGAGTTCGAGCCCCGCGTGGGACTCTGTGCTGACCGCTCAGAGCCTGGAGCCTGTTTCAGATTCTGTGTCTCCCTCTCTCTCTGACCCTCCCCCGTTCATGCTCTGTCTCTCTCTGTCTCAAAAATAAATAAACATTAAAAAAAAATTAAAAAAAAATTTAAAGTAGCTTAAATAAGATATTCCATATTTTTCACACATTTGTAAATTATATTGTAACATTAATTACAATTTTTAAAACCAAAGTTAGGTATGAGGGGTGCCTAGGTGGCTCAGTCGGTTAGGCATCCAACTTTGGCTCAGGTCATGATGTCGTGGTTCATGAATTCGAGCCCTGTGTCCGGCTCTGTGCTGACAGCTCAGAGCCTGGAGCCTGCTTCGGATTCCATGTCTCCTCTCTCTCTGCCCCTCCCCCACTCACACTGTCTCTCTCTCCCTCTCTCTCTTTCTCAAAAATAAATACTCTTTTTAAAAGTTAGGTATGAACACATATTGGCTCATGTGGTGTGTGGCCTGTATTCACTCAATCTGCAAACGAACTGTTGCCCATCAGGTGCTGGAGGCTCTGGGCTGGCCAGGCTCTGTCCCTTTCCTGTTCCTTCATACTCTTCTCTGCCCTTCTGGGCCCCATGAGGGGGACTGTATGCCCACGCTCCCTCATCTTCTGGCTTCTAGTAGAGTTTGTACCCCATAGCTCTACCCCTCACCAGATACCAGGAATTCTATGCCCTCCTCTTGGCCCTCAGGCCAGGGGGTGGTGATGGTGGATCCCCGCTGTTCCTGGTTTCGAGGAAATGCACTCCCTTCCCTCACTGCTCTGCAAATCATGCCTTCAGTTCACTCTCTCCAATCAGCCTCTGAACTCTGCAGAGAGTGGCAGTCAGTGGCTATACAATTGTCACTATAGAAGATGCCAGGGAGCAGCTGTGACACAGGAGCACATATGGTCTGGGTCTGGCTGTTATTTGAGCTGGTTGGTGTATTCACCAGGTGGTGAAATGGGAGCTGGTTGCTCATCAGAGGAGCAGCAAATGCACAGGGAGCAAGAAAAGGTGAGATGTATTCAGAGAGAATAAAAAATGGCTGGAGCATGTGTCATGGGCAAGCAAGTTAGAAACAGATCATGGAAGACCCTGTGTATGAAGTGAGGAGATTGAGCTTGTCACTGCAGGGGGATGGGTCCCTGTAGAAATTGGTCCAATGTTGGGGAAGATATAAGCAGACTTCTGGCAGCTACATGAGTGAAGGGTTAGCATGGCTCAAGAGGTTCCTCAGGAAGCAGACATGATGGTCCAGGCAGGACAAGCTGTGGAGAGTTGGCAGGATGGTAGGAGGGATGCAGGGCAGGCAAGAAAGGTTTTTAATTTAAGAGAATCAGGCAGTTAATTTAGAGTAGAGGGTCAAGAAAAGAGAGGAGTCTAATATTCATTGTTTCCTTCCCTCCTTCATTCCATTAAATTAACTCAGGTTTCATATGAGTCTCAGTGCTGGCATGAAGGACCTAAGGGTGTAGACAGAGACAGACACAGTGTCTTTCCCCATGTAGCAGGCAGTCTAACAAGGAAGCAGTTCAAATAGTCCATGCTGCAGCTCCTGCTCCTCTGGCTCCAGTGACTTGATCAGATGGAAGATTCCAGAGAGGCAGGTGTATGCCTGGGTCAGGTTGGGGCTGGGGGAACTCAGATGTGACGGATTCGGTACCCATTCAGTTCAAAGGGGCTGTGGACATACAGGTGGAGGTGTCCAGGTGGGCAGGATTTCTGGATGAGGAGGAGCTTGGAGACAGATATTTGGGAGGGTACGAGCCACTGCAGGGGGTGAGATCCTCCAGGGAAAGTGTCTGCCATAAGCAACACGCCAAGCTCAGGAGAGACTTGAGCATACCTCCATTTAAGGGACAGGTGGTGAGGGAGGTTCAGTGAAGAGTGGCCACTGAGAAGTAATGCCAAAGATAGAAAGCCATGAAAGCCAGTGCCATGGAATCCATAGGAAGAGAGAATTTCAAGGATGCACAGAGGTTTATGGCAAATTAAAGTCCACTATGATACACATTAAACCAGCACTGACTGGATTTCAGCTTTGCTGTCTTCACCTTGCCAGCACCATGCCTGGTCTGGCAGGTGTCCAGATAGCCAAGGCCATGGCATCCAGTGTCACAGATGGGCCCTGAGGCCTGGGAGCCTAACCATGGCCTTCACATGCCTCCAATTAGAAGTAGACAGGAAACCAGAGGCCACGCTACTGGCCTTTCAGTTCACCCAAGTGGAGTGCTCTGACTGACCTGGCCGAGGGACTTGACTCCCACCACAGACCAACGTGGCCCCTTCCTCCACGCCACGCTGGCAGTACTCTATTAGCTTCCGTAGGTGGGCTTGGTGGTTCTGCGGCCCATGGTTGGTGTCGCGGTCTAAAGGGTTACCGATCTTCATCCTCTTCACCTCTTCTACCTGTGGAAAGTTCTCCCAGTCAGGTCCTGCTCAGGTGCCCAAGTTCCTGGCAATGCTCCAAACCTGACCCACTGACATTTTTGCATTTGGCCTCCAGCCACTGGCCCCTGAAGAAATTCCACACACCCTCAGGATGTTCCATATTCTGGTTCCAAACCTGCCTTCCAAGCTGAAACCCAAGATGTATCCTATGTGCAAGGAGACCTGAGTGTAGCATCAGATGAGCTGGGAAAACAGAGGTGTCCAGGGATATGGGTGAGGGCCGGACATGGGGTTGGGGGTGGTGTCAACAGAGTGTGTCTCTACACTGGTCCTGTGCCCAGCTTCACAGGCCAAGAAGCTGAAAGAACATTTGTCTGGGGATTCCAGAACATGGGATGGGGATGGGGATGGGGCCAGGGAACACCAGTCCTGCTGCAATGCCCCGGTGGTAAGAATAGAGCAGAGGGGCCTGGGCCTTGAGTCCACCCAACTCCTGCTCCCACTTCTGCCTGCTTCAGGGCCCAGCTTCAGGGTCTCCTCCTTCCAGGAAGCCTTCCCTGTTGCCTCAGCCAACACAAAAGTCTTTGCTGCCTGGAGACGCAGGTCTGGGTCTCCACAAAGGATGTGCCAGGTGGTGTCTGCTGGATTCTGGGGCTGAATGCAGAGAGTCATAAAAGCCTCTGAGTATGGGATGCTGTGCTATGGAAAAGAACTCAGGTGGCATAACCAGTGGAATGTAGACATCAGAACTTCTGGGCTCCAGGCTAGGATCCACCCCTTCCATTTTTCTCTCTCCAGGCTCCTTCCTTGGTTTCCTAAAATCAAACAAGGTCATCTACACCCTCCCTGTGGCTGCATCAAGGTCAGGCCTGACTGGCCATCTCCTCTACCTCTGAGGCGAGGGCTGTCTCACTCCTCCATTCAGGCTCTGCGCACACACTCCAGACAGGCCTAATCAGATGCAGCAGACACTCAAGTCCCCAAGGAACACCCTCTGCCCTTTCACCAAGAACCCCTTCTCTGTGCTGAAGGGGGTCCCCATCTCCTGCTTTGCTCCCCTTCTCTGCTCTCACTTGGCCACCCTCCACCCAATCTTCCTAAGACTCCAAGAGCAACAGTGCTGAGTGTCCTGAGTGCACATCTCCCTTGCTATATTTGGGAACTGAGATGATCCTGACAGTTATCCTGGGATTCTGACCCCTGACCTCATCCTGCGGGGGTTCCATAACTCTCTTGCAGACTCCAGAAGGGTTGTACTCCCCATAACCACATCCACTCAGTGAGACGCCCCCTCCATCATGATTCCCCATCCGTGTCCCAGGTTCAGCTATTCCTGTGCTGGGCGTGTCACAGCGAAGGACTTGCTCAACCAGGCTGCCCAGCTCCCAAACTACAGTGGGTTATACACCCACTGTATGCACTTCCCATTGGGGTGGAGCTGGTTTCCCACCCTTTCAAACTGGGGTGGCCTGTGACTTGCTTTGGCAGGTAGAATGTGGCACGAACAACCTTTGAGAGATCCAAGAGGGCTCTCAACTCCTGCTCTCACTCTTGGGAATCCTGCCACTGGCCCCGCATGTGCCCGAGCACACACTGTGAGAGGAAGCAACACAAGGTCAAAGATGAGCCTCCCCAGTGCAGCCACCAGTGCTCCTGCCGGCCACAGATGCACGAGCCAACCTCAGGTGAACCTGGGTTGGTGCCCACGGTGCCAACCCACAGGACTATGACTGCACGAACAGCATTTACCAAAGCCATCAAGTTTGGGGACTAGCTTATGACATGGAAAAAGCTGTTACACTCCCTTTTCTAGAAGGTCTGCTCCTTTCCTCCCTGCCTTTCATATTTTTACCCATTATGCAAGACCCCCTCCAGGGACACCTGGGTGATTCAGTGGGTTAAGTGTCCAACTTTCAGTTTCGAACCAGGTAGTGATCTCGCTGTTTGTGGGATCGAGCCCCATGTTGGGCTTTACACTGACAGCATGGAGCCTGCTTGGGATTCTCTCTCTCTCTGTCTGTGCCTCTCCCACAGAAGTGCACATGCACTCTCTCTCTCTAAAACAAAAGACCTTCTCCAGAACTCCTTCTGAACACCTGTCCTGCCTTGTCTCAGTCCTGCTCTCTCTTTTTTCCTGGCTTCGTACAGTGTGTTTAAATCTGCACACAGGTGTTGTGTTCCAGCATCCCCTCCCTTACCCACTGTGATCAGACTCTCCTTTCCAGGATGTGGGGAAGGGCTCTTGGCTGAAGCTGAGCCAACCAGAGCCCTGTGGGTCCTGCAATCACTAAATGGACCAGAGATGGACCTGGGACCCAGTCATGCCAACCAACATCCTCCCCCACAGCCTTTTCTAACAGAGTCAGTGGGGACAGGGTGACTTTCCCTCTGGTTCTATGCTATCAGCGCCATGCCTCTGTGGGCACCCATCCCACAGCAGCCATGAGAAGTGGTTGCTGATGGTCCCAGGTCCCAGGGAGAACTCCTCTAGTCCATGAACACTCACAGCCAACAACTGTTGAGAGGGGATAAAAGCCTGGCCCCTTGACCCAGGGGTACACCTAAGAGCTGTCCTTCTTGCTCCAGAGCTCCTACATGTGGGTCAGGCTAGGGCTGGATGTCACTTGAGACCATGTCCTGTCTCTGTCCTCTCCTAGTCCCTCTCACCTCTTAGTCTTCACCTGAGAGCTCATCCTTAGTAAGCCACATGCACCTGAATTCCTGGCTCAGGCTTCACTGCTGCAGACGTGCCCTAGCACAGGCCCTTTCTGGTTATGCCAGTGTGAGCTGCAGGGTTGCTATTTCTTGCTGAAACAATAAAAACCAGTAAAAATGATATGGCTTTGCCTGAGGGTTTCCTTGCTCAGATGAACAGTGCCCGACTCCACCTGGCCCAGCCCTGTCTCCCTGTCCCCAACCCCCTGCAGCCCAAGTCTTCCTGGTGAGGACTCTTCAGCATAACTTACCACCTTCTGCACAAAGTGGTCGTGGATCGAGTCCTCTATGAAGAGCCGGCCCGCCGCAATGCAGTTCTCACCTTTGTTGAAGAAGACAGAGCTCATCCCCTTCAGAGAATGGATAAAGATGCTGGCTTACAACCTCTCCCAAGGCACCATCCCCCCACATCCCATCGGCCCCAGGTACCCCCTTCCTATAAGGAAGGGGAAGAATGTGTATGTCTTGACCTTTGATGGGATGGTGGGCCAGACCCAGCCAGTGCTGGGCATACAGGCTCCACTCATTCCTCAGTCACCTCAAGAGGAGAGATGAGTCCCATCCCCTGGGGACACCTGTGTCCACACTGCAGAGAGTGGAGCACAAGTGGGAGTCGGGGAGTGAGCCTGGAGACCCTGTATACAGGCATGCTCCCTGGGGTGATACAGGAGGGGTCAGAACTCACCCTCTTGTGGCTGAGCCTGGAGGGTCTGTTAGCTTGGAGCAGGCAGCAGCCCCATGTCTTTGAGGGACAAGGTGCCAGCTCAGGCCTGAGAGAACTCCTGGCAGGGGTCCAGAATGACTGCCCTCAGTGGCTCAAGGGAGCCTGTATTTTGGACCTGGGGAGCCCTATGTGGGGGGCCAGGGGAGGAGGGTGAGCCTGACTGCTCTGGGTCAAGCTCAGCTCTCATGGCAGCTGGGATTGCACTGCCCAATGACATGGTCTGGGCCGCTGGCCCTGCAGCAGTGGCCTTGGCACCAGGGTCAAGACCCTTGGGCTGATGTACTTGTCTCCCTCAGCTTCCCTGAGGCTGTACTCTCTTTCCTGTCCATGCTGGGTGTCACATTGTGCTTCAAGACACCTTGACACTTAGACAGAATGGGGCATATTTGGGCACATGGTTGAACGTGGCCTTACTGGCTTGCTCCCAAAGTGTGGAGAGGGGGACTGAGGCATAACAATGAGTGACAATACGAACATAAGGACAACTGACACACAGCACCTGCTACATCTTCTAAGCCCTTCAGACTTACTAGCATGTTGAATCGCTATAACAACCATAGGTGTATTCTCCCCATGATACAGGTGAGAACGCAGGGCCAGAAAAGTTAAGTAACTTGCCTGAGGCTGCCCAATGAGTCAGTGGTGGAACTGGGCAAACAGACATAGCAAAAAGGAAAGGTTTTCATGCTGACCAGAACAGATGGGAACATGGCTAACATTTCCCATTCGGTGAAGCTGATTTCAAATCCTGACAGTTATGAAACTTCTCGGGAAGTTTGTTTTTCTGGAAGGCATATGGAATTCTTTGTCGCCTAGGCCCCTTCCTGCCAGTCTAGGCCAATTTTGTGAGTTTGTGGAATCAGCGATGGGCACCCCATGTCCACCCCCTCCCCCCTCAGGCCGGCCCTCACCATCTGCACAGCCTTGCTGAGGTCACAGTCAGCAAAGATGATGAGGGGCGACTTCCCGCCCAGCTCCAGGGAGACCTTCTTCACGTTACTCAGGGCGCAGCTGAAAGGGACATAGGTTGGTAGGGCTGAGTCCCTGGGAGATGGGGACACAGGGGCTCCAGGTGGAGGAGCCGAGGGAAGCTCCAAAGCATGCTGTACTCAAAGAGCAAGAAGAGGGTCAGAGGGGGCTTCTCCCCACTCCCACACTCATCTGCTCTCCCTGCCTCACTCCTCTCTCCACACCACTGCCTTCCTCCTCCTCCACACCCAGGCTATGCCCACAGTGGGGTCTTTGCTCTCACAGCCCCCTCAGGACCCTTCCTGCTTCACATATCCTTGAACTTGGTTCATCACTTCCTTCTGGCCTCTGCTCCAATGTCCCCTTGCTGGGGTGCCTGCCCTGGTTGCTCCCTATAAATTGCATGCTCCTGAGCTCTGTGCCTGATGTGCTTTGCTGTGTGGAGTATTTGTGTCTGACCCTGCCCATCAGAGAATAAGCCCCACCAGGGTGGACAGGCATGTGTCTGGTCATGCAGCTGTGTCTATCCAATGAATAAACCAAACACAGAACCATTCCCCCGTTGGGGTGGCTACAGTGCCATAGGGCCTTTGTTCCCTTGGATGTTTAGTGACAGGTGCAAACAGAGAGAAGTTGGGGGTCCTTCGCATGCTATATCAGTGGGCACAAAGTGGACTTACTGATACTGTCCTCAAAGGGACACTCACAGGAGTGGGCCAGTGAAACACAAGCATGGCACAGGGTGGGAGTGGTGGGGGGGTCTCCTCGCTCAGGACTTACCCAGGAAGAAGGCTCTCATCTCAGGCACCAGCCTCAGGGTATTCTTGGAATGTCCTCAGAAGATGGCAGTCCCTGAGGCACAGGACACCCACCCAAGCCCTCCTGCCCTGAAGTCCTCAGAGCTGACATTTACTGAGCCCTCACTCACCCTAGCACATATGTGCTTACATAGGACTATCGCCTACACAGCATTGGGAAGACCAGCTGATTTACTTGTAAATCAACTGCTGTGACTACTTGCAGTTAGCCCCTGCCCCCACTCCCGCATCCATCCATCTGCACCCCAACTATCAGTCCTGCACCACCACCAGCCTCCCTCTCTTCAATGCTGAGGCTTGCTCTGCTGCACTCAAAACACTTCAGAGTTGCTCTTCCTGGACCCATTCACAGGCTGTGATGTCAGTCTCCACTGACCCTAAAGATACACTCTACCAGCCACATTGGCTGTGGCTCCTGGCCCAGAAAAGGATGCCATGTAAAGCTGCTGTGATCCTCATAAACATGGTGCCCACTTAAGGAAGGCACCAGGGCCCAGGATGCACCCTGCCCCACAGAGAGCATGTGTGGGGCCAAGGGGTGAGAACCCCATCTTGTGGGGGCACAGAGAGGCCCCTGGAGAGCAGGGTCATGGGCTACAGAAGTGTCCCAGGGAAAAAGAACACTGCTCTGCACTGGGGGCTACAATAAGGTGGTGTTTTAACACAAGAGAAGCCTTTCTCCCGTGTAATTGTCATGTCGTAGTTGGACTGCTCTGGAAGGTCTCACACACGAGTCTTACAGCACAGGCAGTGGTGGGTGGTCATGTGACCTCAGAGAAAGGCATCACTATGTCCAACAAAAACTCCAGCTCCTCTCTATTTGTAACTATTACTCAAATACACATGCCTGAAACCCATCCCCAGAATTCAGCTTCAGTGGGGTCGTGCTGGGGCATCCAGTGTTTGTCTTGGGACAGCCAGAGCTATGAGGTACTGTGCTGCAGTCCAGCCCTGTCTGTAGCCCCAAGCTTGTTGTTTGCACAAACCAGCACCTCGGAGCATGCAAACTCAACTGGTGGGGAAATTGAGGCCCGGAGGGTCAGGGCTTGGCCCTGGTCCTATCATGAATTATTAACAGAGCCAGGGCATAGAAACCCAGGTGGTTTGAGGCAAGTCCCGGGAAAAAGAGACAAAAGGATGTTCTAGAACAGGGCTGTCCAATAGAATAGAACAAAAGCCTCAAAGACCAGCCACAAATGTAAGAGAATTTTTTTTTTTTACTAACCACTAAAAAACAAAAGTAAATTCCTTTTAGTTTTAAAAGAAACACTAAGAAGAAACCAATGAAATTAATTTAAATGTATTTAACCCAATTCATAAATTATTTCAAACTGCCATCAATATAAAGTTATTAATGAGCTACTTTGGGCACTAAGTTTTCAAAATCCAGGGGGCCTTTGACACTTGAAGCCCATCTCAATTCAGAGCAGCTCTGTCCCAAGTGGCCATGCATGCTCAGGGCCCCAAATCGCATGGAGCCTCCAACACCCCAGGTCTGAGTATGCTCCATGGAGCAGCTGCACTGGCCTCCACAGGGGCTGGTCAGAAACTCAGACACTGGGCCTGGACCTGCCTCAAGCTCACACACAGCACTGTCCACATCTTCACACTGTGACTAGGGGTACCCCCAACACCTACCTTTTCATGATGTGTTTTCCCACCTCTGTGGAACCTGTGAACCCAATTTTCCGCACATCGGGATGGTCTGAGAGTCTCTGGCCAACCAGCGAGCCTGCAGGTTGGAGTCAGTGAGGGAGTCAGGGCAGCCAGCAGGTTCTGAGGGTGAGGTACAAGCTCTGCCACCCCTCACACGTGCCTCTTTAGGCCAGGCCTCTCGGCTGTGCACCCCAAGTACTTAGTACCCTCCATGCCTGGGGCTTATTCCCTCTCTGCTGTGGGCAGAATTGCATGCCCTAAAAATTCATTATGTCAACCTCTAGTACCTCAGATCTGACTGTGTTGGAGATAGGGTCTTTAAAGAGGTAAGTTAAAATAAGGCCATCTTCTCCTTTCTTCAACACACACTGTCTCCTCAGCTTGACCTCACCCTGGCTCGCCTCTTCAAATGCCATCTTCAGACACATCATCCTCTAAATCTGCCTGCGATCTGGATCCATTTATGATTCCTCTGACTGCTCGGCATCTCCACTTGGATGCCTTGCAGCCTCTCATATTCAACATATTTGACACTGAACTCTTAACCTTTCCCCAGATGTGTTCCTTCTCCAGGTTCTCCATTTCAGTAAACAACCTCTCTTTGCAACCAGTTGTTCAAGCCAAGAACTGGGAGTCAGTCTTGATACTTACGTCCCTTTCCCACCTTATCAACTGCCTATTCCTGGTCTCCTCCACCCAGTCACCCCTTCATTTCCATGGCTCCCCTGCCTCTGAGCTTGTAAAACTGCATGTGCCCAGGTGCACCTGTGAAGATTCTGGTTCAGTTGGTTTGAAGTGGGACACTCTCATCCTCTACATATAGTTAAGAAACTAATTCCATTCCACAATTCTTGTTAAAAAGAAAATAACTGTTTGGGAAAGAAAATATTTCCAAAGACACATCTGATAAAGGACTGCTATCCAAAATATACAAAGATCTCGAGGCGCCTGTGTGGTTCAGTTGGTTGAGTGTCCAACTTTGGCTCAGGTCACGATCTCATGGTTATGAGTTTTGAGCCCCACATCAGGCTCTGTCCTGACAGCTCAGAACCTGAAGCCTGCTTCAGATTCTGTGTCTCCCTCTCTCTTTGTCTCTGTCTCTCAAAAATAAATAAACATTAAAAAATATATATACAAAGACCTCAAAAAAAGAATCAACACTAAGAAAGTAAACCACCCAATGAAAAAATTGCACAGGCAGTGTCTGTACACACACCACATCAAGAAGATATACTTATGGCAGATAAGTATATGTAGAGATGCTCAATATATGTCATTAGGGATTGCAAATTAAAACAACAATGAGGGGCGCCTGGGTGGCGCAGTTGGTTAAGCGTCCGACTTCAGCCAGGTCACGATCTCGCGGTCCGTGAGTTCAAGCTCCGTGTCAGGCTCTGGGCTGATGGCTCGGAGCCTGGAGCCTGTTTCCCATTCTGTGTCTCCCTCTCTCTCTGCCCCTCCCCCATTCATGCTCTGTCTCTCTCTGTCCCAAAAATAAATAAAAACGTTGAAAAAAAATTAAAAAAAAACCACAACGAGACACAACTACACAATTATTAGAATGGCCAAAATCCAATACACTGACAGCACCAAATGCTAGAGAGGATGTGGAGAAAGAGGAACTCTCATTCATTACTGGTAGGAATGCAAAGTGGGTCAATTGCTTTGTGAGGCAGTTTGGTCATTTCTTACAAAAGTAAACATAACCTGCTCTCTCCCCGGTATCTCACCGCTGCATCAGTGCAGTTAGGCATCAGCAAATTAATGAGAGGAGAGAGGAGGCCCGTGCTCTTGGGCACCCGCAGGAACTTACTCCAGCTCCAGACACACCGTAAACACTTTCATCTAATGGAAGATAAGCTGTGAAATCGGATTTCTGAACCACAAGACACTTGTGTAAAAACTGCATTCCATGCCAGGCCTGAAATGTTCCAAAGCTCAGTTCACTATCAGCATCCCAGGTGGTGCAATTAATAAAGAGCTAGCGTGGGGCCACTGGCACAAACAAGGCAGCTCCTTAGAACCTGAACTTCCTATTTGTTCCATTCCTTGGGTAGATAACGCCTGTTAATTACTCTGGAGGTTTTGTTAGAACATTCTATCTGGTCTCGCTGGATCAAGCTCTCCTCTCCAGATCGCCCTATATGGGGAACTGAAAATAATCCTCGTTTCAATGAAATTATTTTGGCGAGGAGAGAGGGAAGATGGCGGCGTAGGAGGACGCTGGGCTCACCGCGCGTCCTGCTGATCACTTAGATTCCACCTACACCTGCCTAAATAACCCAGAAAACCGCCAGAGGATTAGCAGAACGGAGTCACCGGAGCCAAGCGCAGACGAGAGGCCCACGACGGAAGAGGGTAGGAAGGACGGCGAGGCGGTGCGCGCTCCACGGACTGGCGGGAGGGAGCCGGGGCAGAGGGGCGGCTTGCCGGCAAAGCAGAGCCCCTGACTCTGGCTGGTAAAAGCAGAGGGGCCTGACGGACTGTGTTCCCACAGCAAGTGCGACTTAACGTCTGGGAGGTCATTGGTTAACAGCTCTGCTCTGAAAGCGGGAAGGCTGGAGGACAAAGGGAGGGAGAGCTGCTGAGCCCCGGGACGACAGAACTCAGTTTGGTGGGGAACAAAGGCGCTGGCCAGCGCCATCTCCCCCGCCCATCCCCCAGCCAAAATCCCAAAGAGAACCAGTTCCTGCCAGGGAACTTGCTCGCTCTGCGCAAACACCCAACTCTGTGCTTCTGCGGAGCCAAACCTCCGGCAGCGGATCTGACTCCCTCCCGCTGCCACAGGGCCCCTCCTGAAGTGGATCACCTAAGGAGAAGCGAGCTAAGCCTGCCCCTCCTGCCCCCGTGCACCTTGCCTACCCACCCCAGCTAATACGCCAGATCCCCAGCATCACAAGCCTGGCAGTGTGCAAGTAGCCCAGATGGGCCACGCCTCCCCACAGTGAATCCCGCCCCTAGGAGAGGGGAAGAGAAGGCACACACCAGTCTGACTGTGGCCCCAGCGGTGGGCTGGGGGCAGACATCAGGTCGGACTGCGGCCCCACCCACCAACTCCAGTTATACACCACAGCACAGGGGAAGTGCCCTGCAGGTCCTCAGCACTCCAGGGACTATCCAAAATGACCAAGCGGAAGAATTCCCCTCAGAAGAATCTCCAGGAAATAACAACAGCTAATGAGCTGATCAAAAAGGATTTAAATAATATAACAGAAAGTGAATTTAGAAAAATAGTCATAAAATTAATCACTGGGCTTGAAAACAGTATAGAGGACAGCAGAGAATCTCTTGCTACAGAGATCAAGGGACTAAGGAACAGTCACGAGGAGCTGAAAAGCACTTTAAACGAAATGCAAAACAAAATGGAAACAACGACAGCTTGGATTGAAGAGGCAGAGGAGAGAATAGGTGAACTAGAAGATAAAGTTATGGAAAAGAGGAAGCTGAGAGAAAGAGAGATAAAAAAAATCCAGGAGTATGAGGGGAAAATTAGAGAACTAAGTGATACACTAAAAAGAAATAATATACGCATAATTGGTATCCCAGAGGAGGAAGAGAGAGGGAAAGGTGCTGAAGGGTACTTGAAGAAATTATAGCTGAGAACTTCCCTGAACTGGGGAAGGAAAAAGGCATTGAAATCCAAGAGGCACAGAGAACTCCCTTCAGATGTAACTTGAATCGATCTTCTGCACGACATATCATAGTGAAACTGGCAAAATACAAGGATAAAGAGAAAATTCTGAAAGCAGCAAGGGATAAACGTGCCCTCACGTATAAAGGGAGACCTATAAGACTCGTGACTGATCTCTCTTTTGAAACTTGGCAGGCCAGAAAGAATTGGCACCAGATCTTCAGTGTGCTAAACAGAAAAAATATGCAGCCGAGAATCCTTTATCCAGCCAGTCTGTCATTTAGAATAGAAGGAGAGATAAAGGTCTTCCCAAACAAACAAAAACTGAAGGAATTTGTCACCACTAAACCAGCCCTACAAGAGATCCTAAGGGGGACCCTGTGAGACAAAGTACCAGAGACATCACTACAAGCAAAAAACATACAGACATCACAATGACTCTAAACCCATATCTTTCTATAATAACACTGAATGTAAATGGATTAAATGCGCCAACCAAAAGACATAGGGTATCAGAATGGATAAAAAAACAAGACCCATCTATTTGCTGTCTACAAGAGACTCATATTAGATCTGAGGACACCTTTAGATTGAGAGTGAGGGGATGGAGAACTATTTATCATGCTACTGGAAGCCAAAAGAAAGCTGGAGTAGCCATACTTATATCAGACAAACTAGACTTTAAATTAAAGGCTGTAACAAGAGATGAAGAAGGGCATTATATAATAATTACAGGGTCTATCCATCAGGAAGAGCTAACAATTATAAATGTCTATGCGCCGAATACCAGAGCCCCCAAATATATAAAACAATTACTCATAAACATAAGCAACCTTATTGATACGAATGTGGTAATTGCAGGGGACTTTAACACCCCACTTACAGAAATGGATAGATCATCTAGACACACGGTCAGGAAAAAAACAAGGGCCCTGAATGATACATTGGATCAGATGGGCTTGACAGATATATTTAGAACTCTGCATCCCAAAGCAACAGAATATACTTTCTTCTCGAGTGCACATGGAACATTCTCCAAGATAGATCCTATACTGGGTCACAAAACAGCCCTTCATAAGTTTACAAGAATTGAAATTATACCATGCATACTTTCAGACCACAATGCTATGAAGCTTGAAATCAACCACAGAAAAAAGTCTGGAAAACCTCCAAAAGCATGGAGGTTAAAGAACACCCTACTAACGAATGAGTGGGTCAACCAGGCAATTAGAGAAGAAATTAAAAAATATATGGAAACAAACGAAAATGAAAATACAACAATCCAAACGCTTTGGGACGCAGCGAAGGCAGTCCTGAGAGGAAAATACATTGCAATCCAGGCCTATCTCAAGAAACAAGAAAAATCCCAAATACAAAATCTAACAGCACACCTAAAGGAAATAGAAGCAGAACAGCAAAGGCAGCCTAAACCCAGCAGAAGAAGAGAAATAATAAAGATCAGAGCAGAAATAAACAATATAGAATCTAAAAAAACTGTAGAGCAGATCAACGAAACCAAGAGTTGGTTTTTTGAAAAAATAAACAAAATTGACAAACCTCTAGCCAGGCTTCTCAAAAAGAAAAGAGAGATGACCCAAATAGATAAAATCATGAATGAAAATGGAATTGTTACAACCAATCCCTCAGAGATACAAACAATTATCAGGGAATACTATGAAAAATTATATGCCAACAAATTGGACAACCTGGAAGAAATGGACAAATTCCTAAACACCCACACGCTTCCAAAACTCAATCAGGAGGAAATAGAAAGCTTGAACAGACCCATAACCAGCGAAGAAATGGAATCGGTTATCAAAAATCTCCCAACAAATAAGAGTCCAGGACCAGATGGCTTCCCAGGGGAGTTCTACCAGACGTTTAAAGGAGAGATAATACCTATCCTTCTCAAGCTTTTCCAAGAAATAGAAAGGGAAGGAAAACTTCCAGACTCATCTATGAAGCCAGTATTACTTTGATTCCTAAACCAGACAGAGACCCAGTAAAAAAAGAGAACTATAGGCCAATATCCCTGATGAATATGGATGCAAAAATTCTCAATAAGATACTAGCAAATTGAATTCAACGGCATATAAAAAGAATTATTCACCATGACCAAGTGGGATTCATTCCTGGGATGCAGGGCTGGTTCAACATTCGCAAATCAATCAACGTGATACATCACATTAACAAAATAAAAGAGAAGAACCATATGATCCTGTCAATCGATGCAGAAAAGGCCTTTGACAAAATCCAGCACCCTTTCTTAATAAAAACTCTTGAGAAAGTCGGGATAGAAGGAACATACTTAAAGATCATAAAAGCCATTTATGAAAAGCCCACAGCTAACATCATCCTCAACGGGGAAAAAGTGAGAGCTTTTTCCCTGAGATCAGGAACACGACAGGGATGTCCACTCTCACCGCTGTTGTTTAACATAGTGCTGGAAGTTCTAGCATCAGCAATCAGACAACAAAAGGAAATCAAAGGCATCAAAATTGGCAAAGATGAAGTCAAGCTTTCGCTTTTTGCAGATGACATGATATTATACATGGAAAATCCGATAGACTGATACAGGAATTCAGCAAAGTTGCAGGATACAAAATCAATGTACAGAAATCAGTTGCATTCTTATACACTAACAATGAAGCAACAGAAAGACAAATAAAGAAACTGATCCCATTCACAATTGCACCAAGAAGCATAAAATACCTAGGAATAAATCTAACCAAAGATGTAAAGGATCTGTATGCTGAAAACTATAGAAAGCTTATGAAGGTAATTGAAGACGATTTAAAGAAATGGAAAGACATTCCCTGCTCATGGATTGGAAGAATAAATATTGTCAAAATGTCAACACTACCCAAAGCTATCTACACATTCAATGCAATCCCAATCCAAATTGCACCAGCATTCTTCTCGAAACTAGAACAAGCAATCCTAAAATTCATATGGAACCACAAAAGGCTGCGAATAGCCAAAGTAATTTTGAAGAAGAAGACCAAAGCAGGAGGCATCACAATCCCAGACTTTAGCCTCTACTGCAAAGCTGTCATCATCAAGACAGCATGGTATTGGCACCAAAACAGACACATAGACCAATGGAATAGAATAGAAACCCCAGAACTAGACCCACAAACGTATGGCCAACTCATCTTTGACAAAGCAGGAAAGAACATCCAATGGAGAAAAGACAGTCTCTTTAACAAATGGTGCTGGGAGAACTGGACAGCAACATGCAGAAGGTTGAAACTAGACCACTTTCTCACACCATTCACAAAAATAAACTCAAAATGGATAAAGGACCTGAATGTGAGACAGGAAACCATCAAAACCTTAGAGGAGAAAGCAGGAAAAGACCTCTCTGACCTCAGCCGTAGCAATCTCTTACTCGACACATCCCCAAAGGCAAGGGAATTAAAAGCAAAAGTGAATTACTGGGACCTTATGAAGAGAAAAGGCTTCTGCACTGCAAAGGAAACAACCAACAAAACTAAAAGCCAACCGAGGAATGGGAAAAGATATTTGCAAATGACATATTGGACAAAGGGCTAGTATCCAAAATCTATAAAGAGCTCACCAAACTCCACACCCGAAAAACAAATAACCCAGTGAAGAAATGGGCAGAAAACATGAATAGACACTTCTCTAAAGAAGACATCCGGATGGCCAACAGGCACATGAAAAGATGTTCAACGTCGCTCCTCATCAGGGAAATAGAAATCAAAACCACACTCAGGTATCACCTCACGCCAGTCAGAGTGGCCAAAATGAACAAATCAGGAGACTATAGATGCTGGCGAGGATGTGGAGAAATGGGAACCCTCTTGCACTGTTGGTGGGATTGCAAATTGGTGCAGCCGCTCTGGAAAGCAGTGTGGAGGTTCCTCAGAAAATTAAAAATAGACCTACCCTATGACCCAGCAATAGCACTGCTAGGAATTTATCCAAGGGATACAGGAGTACTGATGCATAGGGGCACTTGTACCCCAATGTTCATAGCAGCACTCTCAACAATAGCCAAATTATGGAAAGAGCCTAAATGTCCATCAACTGATGAATGGATAAAGAAATTGTGGCTTATATACACAATGGAATACTATGTGGCAATGAGAAAAAATGAAATATGGCCTTTTGTAGCAACATGGATGGAACTGGAGAGTGTGATGCTAAGTGAAATAAGCCATACAGAGAAAGACAGATACCATACGGTTTCACTCTTATGTGGATCCTGAGAAACTTAACAGAAACCCATGGGGGAGGGGAAGAAAAAAAAAAAAAGGTTAGAATGGGAGAGAGCCAAAGCATAAGAGACTGTTAAAAACTGAGAACAAACTGAGGGTTGATGGGGGGTGGGAGGGAGGGGAGGGTGGGTGATGGGTATTGAGGAGGGCACCTTTTGGGTTGAGCACTGGGTGTTGTATGGAAACCAATTTGACAATAAATTTCATTAAAAAAAAAAAGTAAACATAACCTTAGCATATGATCCACCAATCACAGTCCTTGGTATTTACCAAGTGAGTTGAAGGCTTATGTCTACAGAAAACACTACACATAGATGTTTATGGCAGCTTTATTCATAGCTACCAAAACATGGAAGATACTGAGATGTCCTTCAGTAGGTGAATAGATAAATAATCTGTGGCACATCCAGACAATGGAATATTATTCAGCACCAAAAAGAAATTAGCTATCAAGCCATGAGAAGATGTGGAAGAAACTTAAATACATATTACTAAGTGAAAGAAGCCACTCTGAAAAGACTGTATACTATATGAGTCTGACTATATGATGTACTGGAAAAAGCATAGCTATGGAGACAGTGAAAGATTGCCAGGGGTTGGAGGAAGGGAGGCAAAGTAGGTGAAGCACAGGGAAGTCCTAGGGCAGTGACACTATTCCATATGATACCACAATGGTGGAGGCATGTCATAACACGTTAGTCATAGAATGTACAACACCAAGCATGAATCCTGATGAGAACTATGGACTTTGGGTGATAATGATGTGTCAGTGTAAGTTTGTCAATTGTAACAAATGTACCACTCTGTTGTGCGATGTCGATAGTGAGGGAGGCTGTACACACGTGGGGATATGAGGTATATGGGAACTCTCTGTACTTTTTACTCCATTTTTCTGTAAACCTTAAACTGCTCTGAAAAATAAAGTGTATATCATCATCATCATCATCACTGTTTCAGGCTGTTCAAGAAATATTCACAAGAATGTGTCATATATCAGATCACAAAGAAATTCTCCATTTTAGGGTCACCTGGGTGGTTCAGTCGATTAAATGTCTGACTTTGGCTTAGGTCATGATCTCACAACTTGTTGGTTCGAGCCCTGCATTGGGCTCTGTGCTGACAGCTCAGAGTCTGGAGACTGCCTCAGATTCTGTGTCTGTGTCTGTGTCTCTCTCTCTCTCTGCCCCTCCCCTGCTTGAGCTCTTTCTCTCAAAAATAAATAAACGTTTTAAAAAAGGACATCAAGGGGCGCCTGGGTGGCGCTCGATTAAGCGTCCGACTTCAGCCAGGTCACGATCTTGCAGTCCGTGAGTTCGAGCCCCGCGTCAGGCTCTGGGCTGATGGCTTGGAGCCTGGAGCCTGTTTCCGATTCTGTGTCTCCCTCTCTCTCTGCCCCTCCCCCGTTCATGCTCTGTCTCTCTCTGTCCCCCCGCCCAAAAAAAAACGTTGAAAAAAAATTTAAAAACGACATCAAAAAAAAGAAAATTTCTATTTTAAAGATTTTGTTTTTAAGTAATATCTACACCAAATGTGAGGCTTGAACTCACAACCCTGAGACCAAGAGTCGCTCACTCCACTGACTGAGGCAGCCAGGTGCCCCAGAAATTCTCCATTTTAGAAAGCAGAATGTTTACAGGCTATTGTGGGTTGGGTTGTGTCTTCCCCCATTCATATGTTGATATCCTCAGAATGTGACTTTATTTGGGAATAGTGTTGTTACAGATGTAATTAGTTAAAATAACATCATTAGGGTTGGCCTTAACCCAGTAATGGATTTATTAGGTCAGTGGTATCCTCTGACACAATTTGAGAGGTGCCTGGGTGGCTCAGCCAGTTGAGCATCTGACTTTTGGTTACTATTCAGGGCGTGATCTCATGATTTGTGGGTGTGAGCCCCACATCGGCCTCTGCGCTGACTGTGTGGAGCCTGCTTGGGATTCTCTCTCCCTTTGTCTCTGTTCCTCCCCTGCTGGCTCTCTCTCTCTCTCTCTCTCTCTCTCTCTCTCTCTCTCTCTCTTATCTCCAAATAAATAAATAAATCTTAAAAAAAAGTGGGAGGGAGACTTGAATACAGACACACATAGAGACAAAGTACCATGTCGCGATCAGAGCAGAAATCAGTGATGCTTCTAAAGCTAGGAAAAGGCAAAGAAGGATCATCTCTAGAGCCATTAGAGGGAGCATCGCCTTAGTGACACCTTCCTCTCTGATTTCTAGTCTACTTGATCCGTATGATTCTGTTGCTTAAGCCACCTAGTTTGTGGTATTTTGTTATGGCAGCACTAACAAACAGGCAAAGGCCATATTCTCTGATCATGACATAATAAAACTAGAAACATAGAAACAGAATTTTAGAAAGAAAAAACAATTGGATTTTTTAAAGTATTACTGAGTCAAAGAAGATATCAAAGCTACAGTTGTATGTTATTTAAGAATAATAAAAATATGAACACAATAAATTCAAAAAGCATGAGGTTGGAGTCACTGCTGAAGACTAGTATGACAATTCCCAGGGAAATAACAATAACTGGTGAAAATGATTTACAAAAAAAAAAACATATACAATCTCTGAAAAATTTCCTAAACTTCCATTTAAGCAAATGAAGAAACATTTATTCAAATAAATCTACTAAATCTCAGTAAGAACAGTGAGAGTCTGTGGTAACCAAGCCATGAACCATTCTCTCCCTCCAGGTGATGGAAACTCTACCCCAGACAGGTGGCCACGAAGGCAGGGTTCCTCTCCTCCATTTCCCACTCCAGGGATATGACATCTCACCATTTTTTACCTCCAACTCTTTAATTTTTTTTTTTACATTTTTTAAAATTTATTTTTGCGAGACAGAGAGAGAAACAGAGCATGAGCAGGGGAGGGGCAGGCAGAGAGAGAGGGAGACACAGAACATGAAGCAGGTTCCAGGATCCAAGCTCTGAGCTGTCAGCACAGAGTCCTACACGGGGCTTGAACCCACAGACCGTGAGATCATGACCTGAACTGAAGTTGGATGCATAAACAACTGAGGCATCCAGGCCTCATCTGCCTAATTCCAGCTCCCTCATAGGACCCATCACTTGTGCCAGAGGTTCAGAGATTTGGGGCAGGGGGAGAAGATTTCTAAAAGAACCGAGAGCTTCTAAAAAATACTGAATTTATTTGAAACTGTGTGGTGAGGTTGAATTTTAAGGGCATTCTCAAAAACAACGGAGATTTTGGGGATGAGCCCTTAAGAGAAGGCTGATAGCTCTATGACAGCATTAAGGTAAGTCATAGGTCAGTTAGTTTACCAGAGAGAACCAGGGGAGAGCCCTCTGGGTAGAAACAAACCTCAAAGTCTGGCCTCAAAAACTACCCCTGCAAAGGGGTCCAAATTTAATTGGATCCTATCATGGAGCAATTGATGTCCCAGGTCATTGTTGAAAACAATAGAGCAACCAGACTAGTTAGTGGAGCTGAACTGCTGAATATGACACCAAAAGGGCAGATAGCAACACAGAGAACAGGGGAAAAGAGAGTCATAGAGAGCCCTGCTAAAACTGCTATCATAGCCTGGCCAAGTCATTAAAGACATAAACAAGCAAATAATGAAAACAAACTTTGCAAAGGGAAGAAGAGGATATTACCTAAATTGTGCCAGCTTTTAACACAGCTATGATGCATGCAAAGAAATAGGAAAGCATCACCTATCACAGGATAGAGAAAAATAAGCGGGCAATAGAAGCTGAGAGGGCCCAGATGTCATACTCAACAAAGATGTCAAAGCAGCCATTATATATATGTTCAAAGAACTAAAGGAAACCATGCATAAAGACCACACTTGTCTTCATCAAGCAGACAATATCAATAACAAAAATTTTTTATATGTAATTTATTGTCAAATCGGTTTCCATACAACACCCAGTGCTCATCCCAACAGGTGCCCTCCTCAATGTCCATCATCCATTTTCCCTCTCCCCCACCCCCCATCGATCTTCAGTTTGTTCTCAGTAAGAGTCTCTTATGGTTTGCCACCTTCCCTCTCTGTAAATTTTGTTCCCACTTCCCTCCCCCATGGTCTTCTGTGAAGTTTCTTAGGATCCACATAAGAGTGAAAACATATGGTATCTGTCTTTCTCTGTATGACTTACTTCACTTAGCATAACAGTCTCCAGTTCCATCCACATTGCTACAAAAGGCCATATTTCATTCTTTCTCATTGCCAAGTAGTATCCCATTGTATATATAAACCACACTTTCTTTATCCATTCGTCAGTTGGTGGACATTTAGGCTCTTTCCATAATTTGACTATTGTTGAAAGTGCTGCTGTAAACATTGGGGTACAAGTGCCCCTATGCATCAGCACTCCTGTATCCCTTGGATAAATTCCTAGCAGTGCTATTGCTGGGTCATAGGGTAGATCTATTTTTAATTTTTTGAGGAACCTCCACACTGTTTTCTAGAGTGGCTGCACCAGTTTGCATTCCCACCAATAGTACAAGAGGGTTCCCATTTCTCCACATCCTCTCCAGCATCTATAGTCTCCTGATTTGTTCATTTTAGCCACTCTGATTGGGGGGATGTGGTATCTCAGTGTGGTTTTGATTTGTATTTCCCTGATGAGGAGTGACATTGAGCATCTTTTCATGTGTCTGTTGGTCATCTGGATGTCTTCTTTAGAGAAGTGTCTATTCATGTCCTCTGCCCATTTCTTCACTGGATTATTTGTTTTTCAGGTGTGGAGTTTGGTGAGTTCTTTATAGATTTTGGATACTAGCCCTTTGTTCGATATGTCATTTGCAAATATCTTTTCCCATTCCTCGGTTGGCTTTTAGTCTTGTTGATTGTTTCCTTTGCAGTGCAGAAGCGTTTTATCTTCATGAGGTCCCAATAGTTCACTTTTGCTTTTAATTCCCTTGCCTTTGGAGATGTGTCGAGTAAGAAATTGCCGCAGCTGAGGTCAGAGAGGTTTTTTCCTGCTTTCTCCTCTAGGGTTTTGATGGTTTCCTGTCTCACATTCAGCTCCTTCATCCATTTTGAGTTTATTTTTGTGAATGGTGTAAGACAGTAGTCTAGTTTCATTCTTCTGCATGTGGCTGTCCAGTTCTCCCAGCACCACTTGTTAAAGAGACTGTCTTTTTACCCTTGCATATTCTTTCCTGCTTTGTCAAAGATTAGTTGGCCATACTTTTGTGGGTCCAATTCTGGAGTCTGTCTTCTGTTCCATTGGTCTATGTGTCTGTTTTTGTGCCAATACCATGCTGTCTTGATGATTACGGCTTTGTAGTAGAGGCTAAAGTCTGGGATTGTGATGCTTCCCACTTTGGTCCTCTTCTTCAATATTACTTTGGATCTTCGGGGCCTTTTGTGGTTCTATAAAATTTTTAGGATGGCTTGTTCTAGGTTTGAGAAGAATGCTGGTGCAGTTTTGATTGGGATTGCATTGAATGTGTAGATTGCTTTGGGTAGCATTGACATTTTAACAATGTATTCTTCCAATCCATGAGCGCAGAATGTTTTTCCATTTCTTTGTATCTTCTTCAATTTCCTTCATAAGCTTTCTATAGTTTTCAGCATACAGATCTTTTACGTCTTTGGTTAGGTTTATTCCTAGGTATTTGTGATTCTTGGTGCAGTTGTGAATGGGATAAGTTTCTTTTATTCTCTTTCTGTTGCTTCACTGTTAGTGTATGAGAATGCAACTGATTTCTGTACATTAATTTTGTGTCCTGCAACTTTGCTGAATTCATGTATCAGTTCTAGCAGAGTCTTGGTGGAGTCTATCGGGTTTTCCATGTATAATATCATGTCATCTGCAAAAAGTGAAAGCTTGAGTTCATCCATGACAATTTTGATGCCTTTGATTTCCTTTTGTTGTCTGATTGCTGATGCTAGAACTTCCAACACTATGTTAAACAACAGCAGTGAGAGTGGACATCCCTGTCGTGTTCCTGATCTCAGGGAAAAAGCTCTCAGTTTTTTCCCCATTGAGGATGATATTAGCTGTGGGCTTTTCATAAATGGCTTTTATGATGTTTAAGTATGTTCCTTCTAACCCGACTTTCTCGAGGGTCTTTATTAAGAAAGGATGCTGAGTTTTGTCAAAGGTTTTTTCTGCATCGATTGACAGGATTGACAGGTTGTTATCTTTTCTTTTATTAATGTGATGTATCACATTGATTGATTTGCAAATAGTGAACCAGCCCTGCAGCCCAGGAATGAATCCCACTTGATCATGATGAATTTCTTTTTTTACACTGTTGAATTCGATTTGCTAGTATTTTGTTGAGAATTTTTGCATCCATATTCATCAGGGATATTGACCTGTAGTTCTCTTTTTTTGCTGGGTGTTTGCCTGGTTTGGGAATCAAAGTAATGCTGGCTTCATAGAATGAGTCTGGAAGTTTTCTTTCCCTTTCTATTTTTGGGAACAGCTTGAGAAGGATAGGTATTATTTCTGCTTTAAATGTCTGGCAGAATCCCCCAGAGAAGCCATCTGGTCTTAGACTCTTATTTATTGGGAGATTTGTGACAACTGATTCAATTTCTTCGCTGGTTATGGCTCTGTTCAAATATTCTATTTCTTCCTGTTTGAGTTTTGGAAGTGTGTGGGTGCTTAGGAATTTGTCCATTTCTTCCAGGTTGTCCAGTTTGTTGGCATATAATTTTCATAGTATTCCCTGACAATTGCTTGTATTTCTGAGGGATTGTTTGTAACAATTCCATTTTCCTTCATGACTTTATCTATATGGGTCGTCTTCCTTTTCTTTTCGAGAGGCCTGGCACAGGTTTATCAATTTTGTTTATTTTTTCAAAAACTAACTCTTGGTTTCATTGATCTGCTCTACTGTTTTTTAGATTCTTGTTTATTTCTGCTCTGATCTTTATTATCTCTCTTTGTCTGCTGGGTTTGGGGTGTCTTTGCTGTTCTGCTTCTAGTTCCTTTAGGTGTGCTGTTAGATTTTGGGATTTTTCTTGTTTGTTGAGATAGGCCTGGATTACAATGTATTTTCCTCTCAGGATTGCCTTCACTGCATCCCAAAGTGTTTGGATTGTTGTCTTTTCATTTTCATTTGTTTCCATATAGTTTTTAATTTCTTCTCTAATTTCCTGGTTGACCCATTCTTTCTTTAGTAGGGTGTTCTTTAACCTCCATGCTTTGGAGGTTTTCCAGACTCTTTCCTGTGGTCGTTTTCAAGTTTCATAGCATTGTGGTCTGAAAGTGTGCATGGTATGATCTCAATTCTTTTGTACTTGGTAAGGGCTGTTTTGTGACCCAGTATGCCATCTATCTTGGAGAATGTTCCATGTGCAATCGAGAAGAAAGTATATTCTGCTGCTTTGGGATGCAGAGTTCTAAATATATGTCAAGTCCATATGATCCAATATATCATTCAAGGTCCTTGTTTCTTTATTGATTCTCTGTCTAGATGTTCTATCCATTGTTGTAAGTGGAGTATTAAAGTCTCCTTCAATTACCACATTCTTATCAATAAGGTTGCTTATGTTTGTGATTAATTGTTTTATATATTTGGGTGCTACCGAATTCGGTATATAGACATTTATAATTGTTAGCTCTTCCTGATGGATAGACCCTGTAATTATTATATAATGCCCTTCTTCATCTCTTGTTACAACCTTTAATTTGAAGTCTACTTTGTCTGATATAAGTATGGCCACTCCAGCTTTCTTTTGACTTCCAGTAGTGTAATATAGTTCTCCATCCCCTCACTTTCAATCTCAAGGTGTCCTCAGGTCTAAAATGAGTCTCTTGTAGACAGCAAATAGATAGGTCTTGTGGGTTTTTTTTTTTTATCCATCTGATACCCTATGTCTTTTGGTTGGAGCATTTAGTCCATTTACATTCAGTGTTATTATAGAAAGATATGGGTTTAGAGTCACTGTGATGTTGGTAGGCTTCATGCTTGTAGTGGTGTCTCTGGTACTTTGTGGTCCTTGCGACATTTCACTTACAGAATCCCCCTTAGGATCTCTTATAGGGCTGCTTTAGTGGTGATGAATTCCTTCAGTTTTTGTTTGTTTGGGAAAAACCTTTATCCCTCCTTCTATTCTGAATGACAGACTTGCTGGATAAAGGATTCTTGGCTGCATATTTTTCCTATTCATCACATTGAAGATTTCCTGTCATTCCTTTCTGGCCTGCCAAGTTTCATTAGATAAGTCTGCTACTACCCTTATATGTCTACCTTTACTTGTTAGGGCCCATTTATCCCTGGCTGCTTTCAGAATTCTCTCTTTATCCTTGTGTTTTTCCAGTTTCACTATGATATGTCATGCAGAAGACCAATTCAAGTTATGTCTGAAGGGAGTTCTCTGTGCCTCTTGGATTTCAATGCCTGTTTCCTTCCCCAGATCAGGGAAGTTCTCAGCTATGATATGTTCAAGTACACCTTCAGCCCCTTTCTCTCTCTTATTCTTCTTCTGGAATTCCTATGATATGGATATTGTTCCATGTGATTGCATCACTTAGTTCTCTAATTCTCCCCTCGTACTCCTGGGTTTTTTATCTGTTTTTCTCAGCTTCATCTTTTTCCATAATTTTATCTTCTAATTCACCTATTCTCCCCTCTGCCTCTTCAATCTGCACTATGGCTGTCTCCATTTTATTTTGCACCTCATTTATAGCATTTTTTAAATCATCATAGCTATTTTTTAGTCCCTTAATCTCTGTAGCAATAGATTCTCTGCTGTCCTATCAAGTCCAGTGATTAAGTTTATGACTATTATTCTAAATTCTTGTTCCATTATATTGCTTAAATCGGCTTTGATCAACTCGTTAGCTGTCACTACTTCCTGGAGTTTCTTTTGAGGAGCATTCTTCCATGTCGTCATTTTGGCTAGTTTTCTGCCCCTGATGTATTTTAAAAGTTTGTGTGCCCTACACCTGAGAGCACTGCTATATTAAATGAAGGTTATACACTGTCCAGGGCCTGGCCCTTCAGGAGTTTTTTCGGGGATTGTTACTTGCTCTCTGTTGTTGTGACTTTGGTTGTTTTAGTACCCTATTCATAGTGATAATATGGACCCTCCACCAGGTGTGCTTTGATTTGTTCCTTGGAGTAGCCCTGTAAAGGAAAACAGATGGACAAACAGGAGACAAAAACATGCTAACACACAAACAAATAACACAAACAAACAAATAAACAAAAACAAAAAACTAAAGACAAAAAAGAAAAAGAACCCAAAACACCAACTACAAGTAAAGGAGAGGATGGAGGTGGTGCTGATGGAAGAGCACATACAAAGGGAGAAACAACAGGAGCGGGTTGGGGCGGGGGGAGGAATAAACATTGATTAGGCAGAGAGACTAAAAGGCTTAATCCAGAGAGAAGGGAAAATAAAGAATGAGGCAAGGAAAACAAAACGAGGATAAAGTTACCCAGACAGAGAAACTTATGGCTTGATTATTCCAGAGAGGGAGAAGGGAGTGTAAAGAAGCAGGTGTAGAACATGTATCAAAACAATGGATTAAATATGTCTGTTTAGACAGACCAATAACCAGAGTAACCAGCCCAGGGGAGGGAAGAGATAAGGAAGAGAAATGGTGGGGGAGGAGAATATATCTATATATGCAGAGTGGACCTAGAGTTAATCCAGGTAATGCATTGCTTGTCGGGAGTAGCTGTTTGTAGGATCCGTGCAGCTCCAGTGAATACACAGTTACCCAGTGCAAAGGGGCGTGGTTTTGTGTAATCAGGACCCACCTCCACTAAGGACCCCGGGAGTGATCCCTGAGGCCCAGCCTTGGTGGTGGTGTTGGTGTGGGGGGGGGGGGGAATGGTGATGCCCCAGTCTCTTCTCCATGGAGCTGGACCCCATGGAGTCAGTTCGAGTTGTCTTCACTGTGACAAGAGTGCACATGAGGTGGTCCTTCTTGCTCCACCAACTCCCCTGACGCTGCACTTGGCTAGCATGCAAAGTCCCGCTCCATGCACTCTGGCACTGGGGAAGTGCCTTTCAGTGTGGTCTGATATGTGGTCCCGGCTGGCTTTGTCTGTGCCACCGCATTTCAGGGAGGACCACCTTCTCCTACTGCAGACTGAGAGCTGCTGCCTTCACCGGGAACCGCCCAGGGTGGCGGACGCAGGCAGCCTTTGTCTTTTCCCACAGCATTCCAGGGAGATGGCCACCTTTTCCTCCTGTAGACCGCATGCTTGGCCCAGCCACTGTGCCCAGGGGTGGCGGACGCAGGCAGGTTCTGTATTATCACACAACCCTCTAGGGAGGGAACCACTTTTTCCAACTGCGGACTGAGCCTCTGACCTACCACAGCACCCAGGCCTGGCTCCCCTCCTCCCCAGATGCGAGAGCAGGGAGCCAGCTCCAGTTGGAAGAAAGCCCCATAATTAGAGATCGAATCCTTCTCAGTCTCAGTCCGAGGTCTTTCTCCTGTCTAGATACAGTCCTGCACTTCCCTAGCCACTCTTTCTCTTCCCTTTGTCTCTGCACAGAAGGGGGTCCCTCCCCTCCATGCCCATCTATCTTTTTTCCAGCTTTCCCATTTTCTTCCTTGTAGTTTCAGTCTATTTTCCTCCCAGGCTCTGGTGTTTTCAAAGTCCTTCAGCTTCTACACTTCTTTGTTTGAGAGACGTGGGAAGTATGGATTCCTCCTACTTCTCCACCATGTTGGCCCCTCCCCCAATAATAAAATTTTTAAGAACCAGATAGAAATTCTTGAATTACAAAGTACAGTAACTGAAATAAAAGTATCAGTAGAGTGGCTCAACAGTAGGTTTGAACTGGCAGAAGAATCAGTGAACTTAAAGATAGACATTATGCAATCTAAAAATGAGAAAAGTAATTTCTTTAAATGAAAAGAGCCTCAGAAAGGAATGGGTTACCATTAAACACACCAACACATGCATAATGGGAGTTACAGAAAGAGAGAAAAACAGAAAGGAGCAGAGAAAAATGTTAAAATAAATAACAGCTGAATACTTCCCAAATTTGATGGAAAAACATTAGTCTAAAAATCCATGAAGTTCAGTAAATAGCTCAATCCATGAAGCTTAATGTAGAATAGCCATAAGGAGATCCACTCTCAAACACATCTTAGTAAAAATAGTGAAAAACAAATAAAGAAGAAAATTTTGGGAGTATCAAGTGAAAAATGATTAATCATTTATAAAGGAACCCCAATAAGATTAACAGAAACAACTGATTGTTCATCAGAAACAAGAGGCCAGAAGGTAGTGGGATGATACATTCCAAACACTGAAAGAACAAAACTGTCAACCAAGAATCTCATATTTAGCAAAGTTATCTTTCAAAAAATAAAAGCAAAAAATAAAGGCATGTCCAGATAAACAAAAACTTTGATAATTTGTTGCTAGCAGACCCACCTTGTGAGCAATAATGAAGGAAGTTCTTCAAGCTGAAAGCAAGCGACTCAGACAGTAATCCATCAGAGACCACCAGGAAAGGTAATTATATAATTATAAAAAACAGCTTAAATGTATATTTTCTTTCTTTTCTTAACCAATTTAAAAAGCAATTGTATAAAAACAATGTGTATATAATTGTATTGTTGGATTTACAACAAATATAAATGAAATATATTTGACAATAATAGCAGAAAAGAGGTAGGTGGGAGCAAAACTGAAAAGGAGTAAGGAAGAGATACCAGAGTAACTCAACAAGAGGAACAAATGAAAAGAACCAGAAATGTAAATAAGGTTAATATAGCAAACTACATAATTATATATTTGCTCCCCTTTCTCTTTAACTTCTCTCATAGACATAAAATTATATAAAATTATAGCAGCATACTATTGGGTTTGTAATGTATATCAATGTGATGTGTGCACAAAAATATGTGGTATAACAGCACAGACGTAATAGAGCTATTAGGAATAGTATTTGTATATTTCCCTGGAATTAAATTAGCATAAATCTGAAGTATTTTCTGATAAAATCCTAGAGAAACCAACTAGGAAAATAACTAAAATTTCTATTGTGAAAAAAATCATTAAAAGAATTAAAATGTTACACTAGAAAATATTCACTAATGTAAAGAAAGCAATAAAAGAGAAATAGAAACAAAAGACAGGAAACACAGAAAGCAAAAAGTAAAATGGCAGACACAAATCCACTATGTCAATAATCACAGTACATGTGAATGGATTAAACAATCCAGTCAGAAAGGCAAACTGTCACAATGGATCAAAACAAGATCCACATATATGCTGTCCAAGGAGACATCAGATATAAATATGTTGCAAGTAAAGGGATGAAAAAAATACATCATGCAGACAAGAACCACATGAAAGCTAGAGTAGTTATGAGTATCAGATGAAGCAAACTTTAAGACAAAAACTATTAAGGAAATAAATAGGGACATTTATAATAATGAAAATATTAATGAAAAAGTATGAGGTATTGCCAAAGTTCTATTTAAATGCTTTCCTTTAAATGACAAAAAAAAATAAATGAATTAAACTTTCAACTCAAAAAGTTACCAAAAAAAGCACACAGGAGGACAGAGAAGAAAATAAAAATGATAAAAGCAGAAAAAAAATGACAGAATAGTAATGGGATGGGTAAGGAAATTCAAGAGCTATTTTGTTTGTTTTTTGAGGGAAGTACAGGAACAAGAACTTTTCACAAATATAATCAATTTTAAAAGAGAAAGAAAAAGTGAAAAGTATAAGGGGATATTATAACAATCAAAGGGAGACTCAAAAAAGGAATTAATTATAAGAAATTATTAATACGACTCTATGCCAATGTATTTTAAGTGTGTGCCAGAAGGGACAACATTTCCAATAAACTAGACCACTAACCACAGAAGAAACTAAACAAGCAATTCATGTAATACCTCCCTAAATGTTCTAAGTCTAGAATGTTCTACAGATAAAGTCTCTTAAATATAATAATTCCCAAGATATGTAATTTATTCCAGAGCATGTATATAAACACACAAAAAATGGAAAACATTTGAAAGCTAGAACCCTTCCAGGTCTGGGTCCCTCCCACGGTGGGAGACAGCCATCTCCCCAACAGGCTGGCCACCCCCACTGGATCATTGGGCCAGCAATCACTCTTCCCTACTAGAGCACATCATGCAGCAAGCCCTGTTCTGACCAAGTGCATCTCTGACTTCCTGGAGCCCTGTCACCTCCAGATGCCCCTGTCCACATCTCTTACCAGACCCAGGGAGGATATTGACCACGCCCTTGGGAATGCCAGCCTTCAAGGTCAACTCTGCAAACTTCAAGGCTGTGAGTGGAGTCACCTGGGGAGGGAGGGAAGAAGACTGGGTCAGGAAGGACCAGGAAGTGGGGCTCGGCCTTCCTCTCCCAGCAGCCAAGGTAGCAAGCAGGGAGGAGCAGTCATGGCAGGAGGACCCTCCAGGGTAAGCCCCATCATAGTGGGTACTGCCAACCCAACCAGCTTCCCCCAGAGCTTCAGTGGAAAGTGGGGAGTAAGGCCTGCTACCTCCTGTGTCTTCTAGTGCCTTCTCCTGGCAGGCTCCAGCCTTGTGGCCAGGCCTGGCCCCTTCCTGAACATTCATACCTTCTTCACTCAAAGAGTGCAGTGTCCCAGGACTGCCTGGAAGCACCTCAGTGCCAGGCAGTGCCCAGAACTCCCTGGTGGGTGCGAGATTCTAATTACCATGTCGTGGCTGGAGGCCATTCCTCTCCCCTGGCCTGCTAGCAGTGGTTCCTCTTCTGGCCCAGGTAATTTTCCTTGTAAAGTTTGGGTTGTGTCCCACCTACCACCTGGCCTTAGGCTGAGCCTCCAAATCTGTGGGGTGCTGGCGCTGGGAGGGCACAGGCCTGTTACCGGGTCTTCCAGGGACAATTGCCTGGATCTGTGCACAACAAGCCCCCAGTAATGTGAGAGGTTATGGGTCATCTCAGAAGGTTGTTGTCATGCTCAAACAAGCAAATGTGTGCAAATTTTTAATTTTCATGTAATTTGTTATGGACTAAAATGCTGCCTCAGGGTGAATACTGTAAATGCTAGCTGTCGCTATTGTTGGGTTTTAAATTATAACTTTCTTGGAGCCAAGTTTCCCCAAAGTAGCCAGGAGACCTGGGCACGCTGTCCAGAGCCACATGATGGAGCATCTTGCCTTCAGTTCCTAACACCCCTGGGGGCAGGCAGGGGACAGGCTCTTACTTTCAGTATACAGGTGAAGAAGCTGAGGCTCATGCAAGGGGTTCCTCATCCCCAGGGGACCCTGCTCAGGCCCTTCCAGCCTGCCTGAGTGACCTTGACCTGTGTAGCTTCTGTGTGAAGGGCTGGTGGTGGGGGGAGGGTGCAGGTGCACAAATCCCACCACTCCTTTGCTCCCTCCAGGACTTTCAGTCTCTGAAGCCAAATAAGCGACCAAAGCTGTCTCAGAGCATGGGGCCTGGACAAGGGACCAAATAGGGTTTCTGCTCCCCCAAATCCAGAGGGCTGGTATCTGTGGGAAAATAACTCTGCTCACCAAGCAGCTGCAGGTACACACACGGCTAACCTGACTCAGCCACCCCATGGTCGAATGAACAGACTCTGCCTACAGCCCACATTGACCCTTGCTGCCTGCTGCCTCTGCTGCTGTGAGCCGGGCCCACAGAAGACCAGCCCTCATCAGTAGTTCCTTTCCTCCCTTGAGGAGGAACCAGTCCCAGGTGGTCAAAGGGCCCAACAGGGCCCTGTTTCCTCCTCTACAGCCCATAGGCCCCACCTGGAACACACCCAGACCCACCTGGGCAGGCTTGATCACCACTGTGTTCCCAGCAGCCAGGCAGGCAGCCGTCTTCCAGGAGAGCATCATCAGGGGGTAGTTCCAGGGGATGACGATGCCACAGACCCTATGGTACAAAGAAGTGTATCTTCGTCTCTCCACTCAGCCTGGGTGCCAGACTGCACCTGCCAACTGCTTCCTCTCCCCAAGCCTGACACCCGTTCCACTCCAAGCATCTTGATATGGTGCCCAAGGTCCCCCTGAGAGAGCTCACCCCTGGCCTTCCAGCCCCTGATGGGGCAGTATGTCCAGCGTGGCAATAGCCCCTCTTCCTGGCATGGCAAAATGCTAGGGAACATGGTTTCTCATCGGAACTGTCAGACCTGTCTAAGGATAGTCCAGTAGGGCATGACACCAGGCAGTGCAGGAGTTGACAGAAGGCAGGGCCAAGGAGAAGGCCAGGGACCACCCAGGTGGGCAGAGAGAGTATGGAAGAGAAGTGGGATCACACGGGTGGGACAGGAGGAAGTCGGTGACGGTCCTCTTGGATGTGAGGCCAGGGTGAAGTCCCATGGAGTGAAGGAAGCAGTCAGCTGAGGAGGCCTAATAAGGCTTGTCTGCTTTGTATTAAGAGATGGTACCCAGCATCAGTGTGCCCCTTGGTCCCAGAGAAAGCCTCTGGGTGAGCAGAGACTCCATCAAAGGGAAGCCCCTCATGGTCCTGGGGGGCCTAATGATGACACATGTGGTCCCAGCAGGCATGAGGCCCTGCATTCCCCTGACTCCTGTAAAACCCAGGGCACTGTCTTTATCAGTGTCGACAATTAATGAGCCGGTCCACACAGAACTGCTCAGGCTACCTAACTTGTTTTCTTCATCATATTCATGATCATCATCACCACAGAATGTTTCCCAAAAGAGGACTTAGCTGAACCCAGGAAGGGGAAGAGCGTGTGTGAAGGCTGAGGTCAGGACAATCTGGGGACCAGCACACCATCCTGGGAACAACAGGGTGCACTCAGGGGTCTGGAGAGCCACTCCCCACCCCATGTACACCCAGCAGACCCAACAGGATGAGAAGGTGGAGGGAGCACAGTGAGTTGTCCAGGGAAGAGGGTGAGGTCATCAGGGTTGTGGGGGCTCCAAAGGAGAATGGACGTCAGGAAGTCCCACTGTCATGGCTGAACTGTACTCCCCAAAACTCGCAGTTGAAATCCTAACTCCAGAACGTCCTTATTTGGAAATTGGGCCATCCCAGATGTAATTAGGTAAGATGAGGTCATACTGAAATAGGGTGTGTACCTAACCCAATAGGACTGATGTCCTTCAAAAAACAGAGCCATGTGAACAGACAGACATGCACAAGGAGGACACCAAGTGAACATGAGGGCAGAGATTGGGGAACACCCAAGACTGCCAGTAAGCCACCAGAAGCTGGGGGAGATGCCTGGAGCAGATTCTCCCTCATACCCTCAGAAGAAACCAACACTCTGACACCTGAATCTGGAACTTCCAGCCCCAGAATGCTGAGGCAACAGATGTGTGCTGCTTGAGTCTCTTAGTTTCAGTACTTTGTTATGGCAGCTCTAGCAGACCCATAAACCCGCCCATATAGGGACAACTTTCCCAGTCCCCCAACTCCCTGGGAGGCTCTGCATTAGTGTCCTCCTCAGTCTGATGGGGACAGACTCCTCGGGAGGCATCTGGAAGAGCAGTGACCATGCAAATTCCTGTGACTGGCAGCCAGGTGGGCCCTGGTCCCCCTGCCCAGCCCTTCTCAAGGCCTGCGCCCAAGTAAGGGGCTCCAAGCACATGGGCTATGCAGGGCTCTCACTCTACACTCTGACACCTGGGCAGGGGAGTTCCTTGTTGTTGGGGTCTATCCTGGGGCACTGTCTACATATTGTGTCCTCTGGGGGAAAGGCTGGGTGGGAACCCCTGCCCTCAGTGCCACTTCCCTCCCAGGCTGCCCCCTCTCTGGGGGCTACAGGACAGGGTTTTCCTATATCCACAGCCCACTCTCCCGACAGGGGCTGCCCTCACCAACAGGCCTGTCCTTCAGGACCTGGTGTGTTCATCTGTATTCATTTCTGTCAATGCAAATGACATCTGAACACATTCTCCTTCTGACATACCCCCACATTCCCAAGGAAGCTGAGTGCCCTTGACTACCATCCACAGGGATTTGAGGTCCCTGCTGGTGGATCCCAGAGGCCCCACGCTTGTAAGGGGCACAGGGTAGGTGGGAATGCCTGTTGGGTGCTGACCACTCTGGGCCTCTGGTGCACATTTGATGAGTTTAGAGGGCATTCATCAGTGTGATTCCCTCAAACAAGTTTCTCCTGGAGCTGTTCTTCATGGTCCCATAGCTCTGTCCCATGCCTTCACACAGCCACAAGCCATGCCCTGGTTAGGAGGCTGCAGTGTTCAGCATGGGTTGTGCAGGGTTTTGTTGTCAAGGCCCCAGCACAGCTGCTGTGAGTGCTCTTGGGGTTGTCTCCTTGTGCACCTGTGTCAGTGAGCCACCATAGTTATGCCTGTGATGGGGTACATTTGGGGACTGAATAGGCACTGCCACGTTGCCTTTCACAAAGGTGGATCCTTTGCCCGCCTCCCCCCCACCCCAAAAGGCAGTGTGAGAAGGCTTCTCTCTCCCTAGGCCTTTGGACCATCTGATGGTGAGGCAAGGCCCCTCACGTCTGGGTTTAACATAATTTCCCCAATTCCTAGTCTTTTCTATGTTGATTGGGCAGGTGTCTGTCTCCTGTTGAGCACTGGTTCCTATCCTTGTCTATTTCTCTATTATTTTTACACTGCTCCTTGGTTCTGTGTAGTTCTTAATTTTTATGCATATTCATTATTATACTCTTTGCAGATACAATTTTTCAGGTGTACCCTCTGTTTCCCACTATGACCCTGACTGATACAGGGCTATTGTGGGGATTAAGTAAAATTATACTTATAAGGCCACTGAAATAGTGCTTGGCACAGAGCAGCTACTTTAGACATGAAAGCTGTTTTATCTTCTAGAATATAAGTCCCCTGAGGACAGGC
Organism: Prionailurus bengalensis; assembly: GCF_016509475.1. NCBI lineage: Eukaryota > Metazoa > Chordata > Mammalia > Carnivora > Felidae > Prionailurus > Prionailurus bengalensis. The sequence continues at coordinate 59,728,748 of NC_057348.1, read as the reverse complement.
ATTCTCATCAGTTTCGATCATTGTTGTATATCCAGCACCTGAAATGTATGGCATGTAGTAATTAGTGAATAAATAGCATTCGATAGATGTGTAAAAAGGGGATGAGTGCTCACACTACAAATTGCGTGAAAAGTGCCTAATGTGTGGCGAGTCTTCGCCCAACGCTGTGACTCACCCAATAGGCTCCTTCCTGGTCAAGGTCAGGTTGCGGTTTGGTCTGGCTTGGTTGATGGGGATGGTGGAGCCCTGGAACAAACAAGGGGAGTCACTGATAGGGGGCTCCATTGTTTCCTTCCCCCTTCCCCCTGGGCAGCCAGACTGTGCTTGGGGCTCAGAAAGGAACAGGGTCTTGTCTGCATCCTGAAACCCCCATGACTGAGACAGGCAAGAGACACAAACCTTCCAGATTATGTACAACAGGGGTATCTGAGGACTTCAGGTACAGGTGGAGCAGGCAGCCATCAGGGGCAAGGTGCCTCCTGCACTGAGACTGGCAGAATCCTCAGACAAGAAACTGGTCCTGGTACAGGTAAGGCCTCTGGCTTTGACACTGGGGCAGACAAGGGAGGAAGTGGGGGGCCAAGTTGTCTCTAGAGACTATGCCGGCCCAGGAGGCCCCAGGTGGGGACCGGCTCCAGCCAACAGTGATGCAACAGTAGAAGGAGGAGCAGAAGTTGGGCTTGCCATCATACCTGCACCTCTCAGCCCCATGGAGAGGATAGGAGGCATGGAGCCCATTTCTGGCAGAGACCCCAATGAACCTGTTGGTAATGGATATCTCTGGGGAAGGGTTGACCCATCCCTGCCTCTGGTGGGCAAACCACTGGAAATGGCTTCCAAGGTCGCATCCTGATCCCTGGGATCCAGGAGATGGTGAGCTACCCCTTCTGCAAAGATGTGGAATGGCACAGTTGACCTGAGGATAGGGAGATGATGCAGATGGCCCCAGCATGACCTCGGGAACCTCCATAAAGGCAGAGTTTTCTCCAGTTTAAGAGAGAGGGATGCCAAGCCTGAGAAAGGCAAGGGGGGGTGGGCGGTGGCAAGGGCCAGAGTGAGGCCTGCAGCAGCCTCGGCCAGAAGCTGGCAAGGACCTGGACCTTCGGTCCTGCAACAACAGGAGTTGAGTTCTGCCAACACCTGAACAGGCCTGCAGGCAGGGTCTCCCCAGAGCTCCAGATAAAGCCCAGCCTAGACACTGATCTTGTGAAATCCTAGCATGGAACCCAGCCAAGCCTGCCTGAACTTCCCATCTGCAGAAATGTAAGCTGATGGGTTGTTTTAAACCAATAAACTGGGTCATTTTTTATGCAGTATGTAGGCTAACACACTGCCCTAGAGTTTCCTGCTGAGCCAGCTTGCCTGTGTGAGCTCTCACTTGGTGGGTAAGAGCCTCAGCCCCACCTGAATTTTGTCACACCAGCCAGCAAAGTAGCGGAAGGTCTGGATGGACATGCCCACGTGGGTCTTCAGGGCCAGTGTGTAGACAGCGCCTGCATCCAGAGCCTCGATGGTGGCCAGCTCTTCCTGGTGCTGTTCCATGAGGTCTGCCAACCTGGGCAAGGGGTGGAGAAGGGGAGGGAGATGGGCTCAGGTCAGGACCAGCCTTGCTTATTCTTTTGAGGCCCTTCTTCAATGAACAAGCGCCTCTGCCCTGCACTCCCAGCTCTGTCACACTCAGATGTGCTGACCTCGGTTTTCTGATCTGTGAGATGGGACAGTAAGGTTTACTTTGCTGGATGGGTATGAGGATGATGCCCTTCTGTCCCTCTCTCCTCTCCTCTCTTTTCCTTTCTTCCTTCATAAAATATGGATGCATTAACTACTTTATAATAACACACATGATTCTGCAAAAGCAGTCCCTCTGCCTCTGCAGTAAGGAGGTCACCATCCAAAAAGGTCACCCTGTCTCTGGACAACCTTGATGAGGGGAAAGCATGTCCAGCTTCAAGCACCAGCTGATCCAGTGGAGTGTGCCCCCAAGGATGGTATCTGAGGGGAGGGGGAGGGGAGATGATGGGAGAGATTCAAGGGAAGGTTCATCTACACAGCTCTCCTTGTTAGCTCTCTGAAATCCAGTTGCCCTCTGTGATTCTGGTGGGTGTGCTGCTATGGGCAGCCTGGGAATTAGGACTGTGCCCCCTTCTCTGATATAAAGGAGCCCCAAAAGCAGAGTGCCCAGGGAACAGGGTGCCCAGAGGAAGGTGGAGGCCACAGACCCAGAGTGGCTCTCAAACTTGTACTCAGCCATGGGATGGCCTAAACACCCCAAGTACACACTCTCTCTGGGAAGCCAACCCTAATTCCTGCCCTCTCTACACTAATAACATATCCCTCTAGTGTCCTGATAGCAACCTCTACCTTTCTTCAAACCTTGCATGACTGTTACAGTTATTCACTTAGTTGAGTATTCCAGGACTATTTGCCTCTCCCTGAGGCCTGGGACAGGATTTGGTCTCCTGCTCCCTACTGGACCTCCTACACCCACTGGGCACAGAGTCAGTATGTAGCATAAGGCTTGTGAGTGAAACTGTGGGCTGAACAGACATGAGCAATTTAGTGGCATAGCCACATGGTTACTTCAGACACAGTGACACACCCAGGTACTTCTCTAGTTAAGAACAGCAAAGGTGTAAATAACTTTTTGAGAAGGATTATAGACCAAATAATGAAACACCATGTTGTGGCATTTCAAAGACTAGGGTTCTATCAACTAGAAAAAGAGATGTGTCACAGGTATAAATCTATATTATAAATAAGCCAGGGGTACCTGGGTGGCTCAGTTGGTTAAGCATCCAACTTTGGTTCAGGTCATGATCTTGAGGTTTGCGAGTTCAAGCCCCACATTGGGCTCTGTGCTGACAGTTCAGAGCCTGGAGCCTGCTTCGGATTCTGTCTCCCTCTCTCTCTGCACCTCCCTTGCTTGTCTCTTTCTCTCTCTCAAAAATAAACATTAAAAAACTTAAAAAAAAAAATAAGACAAAGATGGTCTCTGTGTATTGGCCCCTAGGTTCTTCACTGCAGGGTGAGACCTGTCAGCTTAAAAGCTTGCTGGATACACATTTAGGTATCCAATTATTTTAAACATAGCCCAAACAAGCAGACTTTTAGCTATTTAAAGTCTTGCTTTACATCCCCTGGGAATCCCACTTGACAGCTATTATCATTGGAGAGATGGACTATGCACTTACAGCTGTTGCCTTCCCAGCCCTCTGACCCAAAGATCCCTGCTCTGCTGCTGAGCAACATTGCCAGGACATGGGAGCCCGCCCCCCTCTGATCCCCCAACCTCCAAGAGTTGCTTTGCACTCTTCCCATTCTGAGTAGAGACCCCCCACTATAGTCTCTGGAGGGTCTCCCACTATGGGAGTGATGCCTCCTGAAGCTTATATTGTGTTTCTACTTCTCATAGTCCTATCTTTTCCCTTGATCAGCCCCAAACCCCTCCAATTCTACCAGACAAGGTCACCTGCATGTGATGTGGCCATGTCATAAAACCCTAAAGTAACTATCACCTGAGCATGCCATTTGGAAAGCTCAGTGAGAACTGAGTGGGATTGTTCACTGTCAACTTTGCTGAGCTGTACCTCTGCCTCCAGCATCCTGTCCCCAGAAAGTACCAGGGGCGGGGAAGGCAGTGAAGCAACCAAAGTCACCCCAGAGGTCCTCAGGACAGCCATGAGCAAAAGGCAAGTGTGGGGTGCCACAAGGCTCAGCCTCACTCCCAGCAGCCTGGTCCACCACCAGATTCTTGTCTGTGGACCTAAGGAAGTGTCCGAACAAAAGGTGACAGCTTCCTACAGACTCTGCCACCAGCTCTTGGTGGTCCCTCTCTGGCAGCTGGGGACACTGGCTCTCTAGGTTCCTGAGAGGCTCTATCTTGTCCCTCAGTGGTTCTTGGGGCCCGTCTAATGACTTTCTTTAACTCTCTTTTCTATATCTTTCTTCCCAGCTTCTCCCACAATTGCATAATGTCTGAACCCTATAATGTATTCTGCATTCCATAATATGTATCCATGGTGGTCTATTTTCCTCATTGAACCAGGGGCTGCTGAGCCAGCAATGGGCGAACCTCCACCATGGGGACTGGGAGGTTGCATGAGGCAGGACCAGGTTCCTAGGGGTTCTCAGGTCTGGGCTTGAGATGTCTGTCAAAGCAGTCCAGGTCTCTACTTAGAGCTGTTCAGGCACCCAACCCTTCACTATCATGTTGCTGGTGGTGTTATTATGACACATGCCACTAGATGGCAGCAGAACTGCTCAAGGGAAACACTCTTGGGTCAGCAAACATCTACCTCTGGAGTCCCTGCTTCAGGGCCAGAAGGCTCCTCTCTCAGCATCACCAGCCTGGGCTTGCATGTTTCAGTTTTGCCTAATCTGGGGTCACTAGGTCACTAGGCAATGGCTTCCTAAAATTGATAGGCTCTTCAAGGGGTCTTGAAACTAACTTGAGTTAGAGCAGGCTGGGTGCACCCTTGCCTGCCCCAACCCTTACCATCTCTATTCCATTTGGAAACTAGACAGGCCCCTCTCTCTGGTTTCCTGTGCTGGAGGCTGTCCTGGTGTTTCTGGCCTCTGAATAGGAAAGAAAATGACATTCTGACTGCAAGGCCAAGATGGGGCCTCTTTCCCACCAGATGACAAGTACATTTGGACCACATCATGACCAGACTCTATGCCTGACAGCTTCCCCAGGAGCATAAAAGTCAGGTTCCTGAAACTGGCTTGTTCACTAGGCTTTTCGACACTGCTTAGTTCATCTGTGCAGCACCCTCCCTTCTGTAACCATTACCCCACTTCTTTGGGGGGGGGGGGGCAACTGCACTTCCCCCATTGGGACCACCTATTTCTAGGGGAGTAGTATCTCTCTTCCAGGCCACACTCCCACCCCATGGTCATAAGTGGATAAACTCTACATCCTTCCCTAATACTTCTGATGAAGCTAAGGGGAGAGAGTCCCTTCTTCCCTGGTTTTAGAAAAAAAAGGAAAATGTGAGATTCCAGCAGTCAGGGAGATCTGAGCAAAGACCAGCAGGAAGAACAGACCCCATCCTTCCCTTGCTGGCTTCTGCATAAAGTAGCTGTGATCCCTCCTCTGGTCCAGTCCACTCAGAGAAGTGTTGTACATGTCTGAGACTGCCCAGGACTATCCGTTAACTTTGCCAGTTTGCCGCTCCCATCTTATCAGCACTTTCACTTTTGTGCCTCCTTATCTTCAATCACACTGTTCCCTCCACTGAGGACATTTTTCCCTTAAGGCTACTTGTGTCTGGTGAAATTCTTCCTGCATCTCAAGCCACTTCCTCTGAGAAGCTTTTCTGAGTCTCAGGCCTTGGTCACACAACCTGTTTGGGACCCCAACTTCCTCCTGGCAATACCCGAGCATGCAGTTCCAACCCAAACATAAGGTGAAGTAGCTGACAGGAGTTTGTAGGGTTCTCACCTGTACAGGAGCCGGCCTCGATCCCGTGCACTGATCTTCCCCCACAATCCATTCTCAAAGGCATCCTTAGCAGCAGCCACTGCCTTGTCAACATCGCTAACCTGGGCCAGGGACACCTGGCAGATGACCTATGGTGGAGCAGAGCCATGAAGCCCTCCCTGGACTCCGCGTACACAGATGCCCCATGCCGCCGCTCCCCTGGCTACCTGGGAGGGCTCAGTGGGGACAGTAGGCAAATAGGAGGGCCATGGAAGGGTGTGCACAATGAGGAAAGCTAGGGACCTTCAAAGAGGTTTGCTTGTGTTTCTACATACCAGGACCCTTCTTTTCATTTGCCCACTGAGCCCAAATAGAGTAACAGACTCAGGCTGCAACTATGAGGCTGAGGATCAGCTTAGCATTGTCAAACCAAGAGCAGAAGCCCATTAATTTGGTAAGTTCTAGGCAGAAAGTCTATTTCTTAAGTGAAATAGTCTAGATGTTGAAGGTGACAGGACCATTCCTGTCCCCCATCCTTGCTCTGTGTCCTGACAGTGCCCACTTGCACTACAGTGCAGGTTCCCACACCTCCTGACACCTGGGCATGGCCAAAGGAAAGCCAGGAAGAGAAGAAGTGGGAGGTGCAAGGCCAGCACCCTTCTTGTTACCAAAGGCATGGTACACCCTCCCTGCCCAAGGGCCCAGCACCCAGGCAACCCTGTCCAGACAGCTTCCCTTCTGGGATTCCCCAAATAGGCCTCAAGGTGGTAACAGGTCATGTTTCTGCCCAAGGGTACTGTATCCCCTTGTTTGTGTCCCCACAGCCAGTCCACCCCTTTGTCAATTATTTTCTTTAAACTCCCTTCCAGTGACCCAGTTGAGTGTGCTATGTGCTTTCCGCAGGCCCTGAGGGATGCCATAGGTAGGGCAGAATGGAAAACTGAGTATACACTTGTAGGAGTAAGTGTTGTTTCAGGTAGGTGTGTATGTGAGAATACAATATGCACATACTGGGTTATGACAAAAAAGGGTCACAGTCAAGAAAGTCTGACAAACATGAGATTCAAGGAAGAATTCCCAACAGTGGGCTGTACACATATTCAAGAGGGTAAGGCCCATGCTGAGGTTGTTGTTGATGCGTGGAGGGGGAGGGAATGGCTTCATTTCTTCCATGGGGGATTTTAGCTCTGGTCCATCTCTGAAGCAGGCTCCAGACCTTTGGAATCCTCCTGCCTTCCTGGTCTAGCTCCCCTCTGGGCCATTCCTGTAGGGAGGGCTGGAAACTGACTACAACCATTCTGTGTGCGAATAGAGGCCCCCTAAGCAGGGGTCCCCAGACACCAGGTGAGGGAGTAGATGAGAAAGAAGAAAAGGCCAAGGAGGGGGCAGGTGGAAGGAGAGCAGAAGGGGGTGCTAAACCTGCACTCACACTTCCGTCTGTTGGGTTGATGGTCTCATAGGTCTTGGCACCCTCAGCATCCACAAACAGTCCCCCAATGAAGAGTTGGTGGGGCATTCGGAGGGTGAGCTTGTTCACCGCCTTTTCCACCTGGGAAAGGAAGTTTTACAGGGATTCACTGCAGTGTGGATCCTTCACAATGTGCATCAGTGGCAGATACGGACCCACAGAAGGACATAGGAAACACTCAGAGATGGATAGATAACCATTCATGCACACACATGCGTGTGCAGTCATGCACACTTGTGCACACTCATGCACACACACACAGATAGCCAAGGGGCCAGGGCTCAAGGCCCCTTGGCCTTCTCAGGTCTCTAGCCAAATCCAGTTCTGCTGCCTTCCTTGGCTCAGGGAGCTATTATGTGGGCAGTGGTGGCAGCTGAACAATAAGAAGCGATGAAGAGCACAGAATCTGAAGTCAGGCTGCTTGGCCTGCAACCCCTGTCCTGCCATTTACCTGCTGTGTGATCTCAGGCTGGTTGCTAGGCCTCTGCAAGTAGGAAGTGCCAGTTGGCAGACAGACACTTGTGAGTCACCAGACATGACATCAACCCCATCGCTCACTTCCCTGTAGACCTGAAATTCCATCCCAAATGGCATCCTCTGGGACACCATTCTTCTCCTGAAATCTGTTCATCAGTCATCTGTCTGCAGTCCTAAGGCCAACCTGGTATCCATCCTGGCTGCCTACACTTTCTTCATCAGCTTTTGTTCCAAACTATCCCAATGATAATTCCTGTGGGAGCTCGTAGCCTACCAATACACCTCAGGATGATTTTTCAAGAGTTTCTTTTAAAAATAAGCTAGCAGGGGTGCTTGGGTGATCTCAAGATTCGTGAGTTCAAGCCCTGCATTGGGCTCTTTATGGTCAACACAGAGCCCACTTCAGATACTCTGCCCCCTGCCTCTCTGTCCCTCACCACTTACACACACACACACACACACTCTTTCTCTCTCTCAAAAATGAATAAAACATTTAAAAATTTAAAAATAAATTTGCAATTACATCATTACACTTCCATATATACAAATTGAATGTATAGGATCACTTGTTTCCCTTATTGGGAAAAAGTTCCCAATTCCTCATTCTCTGTCTCTTTCTCTCCCTCTCTTCCTGTCTAGCTTCCTCCCTCCATCCCTTCTTCTCTCTCTTTTGGCATTTCAACAAAAGGAATTTAATGCATGCAGTTGGTTGCACAGGTGATGAAAGAGCTGAGAGTTCATGAGTCAACCCAGAGATTGATAACAGCAGCAAGCGCCTGCCATTACTAGATTAGAAGGACAAATGGAGGAAGTGGTGGTCCCAGAACTAGGGTCTAGGGTCCCCCAGCAGAACTAGAGTCCTGGAAGGGTGATCTGGTAGGGGCCAGGGCCACAGCAGCAAGGAGGCAACTACTGGGAAAAACCACCAAAGGAGAAAGAGGGTGAGAAGTACTCTGTAAAAGCCACTTCTTAATATCCTACTCTCATATCTTTGGGGGTCGGAATTTGTCCCATAGACAAAAATTTCCTCTGTTGCACTGGGCTAATTGGACTGGCAGCCTCAGGCTATCAGGGTTACCAGGGAGAGTTTGGGACACTGAAGCTAGGCTCTTGAGTGCCCTGGTTTCTGGGATGTCCAGGTTTTCCCCATGTGTCATTGTGGATCCACGGATGTGAGTGTTTGAGAAGTCTGCAGAGCCAAGCCCACGTGGAGGGGCCCAGGACTCACATAGTCAATGATGCACTCGCTCTCTTTGTTGTCCCCTCGTAGCTTCTTCACTAATAGTTGGATGAAGTCCCCAAAGGTGGTTGCCATGTAAACATCTTCATTTTCTAATTCCAGTCCATCACACAGCTCCTTCACTTCCTCAACCAGTCTGGAGAAAAGAAGATGGAAAAGCGGGATCATGGAAAGAGGCTGGGCAGACCTGCCTCATTCTAGTGGCAGAGGTTATGGTGCCAAACATTTACCCAGAAGGGAACTTCATATTAACAGCCAAAGTGTGGGTGTTAAGCTAGAACTGGGGCTAAGAGCCCAATCCATGGATTCAGAAGGCCCTAGTTTCAAGTTGTGTCTCCACCACTTACTAATATGTGACCTTGCACAAGTGGAAAACTCCTCTGAGCCTTAGTTTCTTCACCAGCAAAACTGGAATAATACCTCTTCTACTATTTTCTGATAAGCAAATGAGACAATCTACATGTTGATATAATCAATAAGAGATTAATAATAGTCACTGAAAGATATGTTAAAATAATGAAAAGGTTGGGGCGCCTGGGCAGCTCAGGCAGTTAAGAGTCCAACTCTTGATTTCGGCTCAGGTCATGATCCCAGGGCCGTGGCATAGAACCCCACATCGAGCTCTGCACTGTGTGGAGCCTGCTTAAGATCCTCTGTCTCTCTTTCTCCCCCTCTGCCTCTCTCCCCTGCTTTCTCACTCTCTAAAATAATAATAATAATAAAAATAATGAAAAGGCAAACCACAGATTGGGGGAACATATTTCCAAATAATATCTGATAAAGGACTTTCATTCAGAATATATAAAGAACTCTCATATTTCAATACTAACAAAAAAAGAAACAATCCAAGTAAAAATGGGCAAAAGATTGAACAGATGCTTCACCAAAGAAGAAATGCAGATGGAAAAAAGCATATGAAAGTATGTTCAACATCACAATTTCCCATCATTAGGGAAATGCAAATTAAAATGACAATGGGGGGGGGGGGTGCCTGGGTGGCGCAGCCGGTTAAGCGTCCGACTTCAGCCAGGTCACGATCTCGCGGTCCGTGAGTTCGAGCCCCGCGTCAGGCTCTGGGCTGATGGCTCAGAGCCTGGAGCCTGTTTCCGATTCTGTGTCTCCCTCTCTCTGTGTCCCTCCCCCGTTCATGCTCTGTCTCTCTCTGTCCCAAAAATAAATAAACGTTGAAAAAAAAATTTTTTTTTAAATTAAAAAAAAAAATAAAATGACAATGGGATATGTCTACACACTTACCAGAATATCTAAAATTAAAGTCTGACCATACATATCACTGGGAAAGATGCAGAGCAACTGAGCTCTCATACACTGCTAGTGGGATTGTTTAAAATGGTACTTTGGAAACCATGCTGGAGAGCAGTTTGGCAGTTTCTTAAAAATTAAACATATTCTTCCCATTTTACTCTCAGATATTTACTCAAGAGAAATAAAAACCTACATATAGACAGAAAACGGTAGAGTAGGAAGCTCCAAAGATCCATTCCTCCACCTAAACAGCTCCTAAGCTGGCAGAATTGTCTGAATCAAATATTCTGGAACTCTAGAGTCAGTCAAACATTTGCAACACCCAGGGAAGAAAATGATGAATAGGTTGGTAAATGTCAGCAAATTTCAGCATTTCATGAGGTGTTACTCCCCATCCCTCCTGTAGGAGGCAGTGGGGGAAGCTGAACTTGTTCCTGGTGCAGCTTTCTGGAGCCAGGGTGGGCAGTAAGGACCTTCTCCTCCCTACATGTAGATTGTATGTTCTGAGTGCTGATGTTCCTTTTGATCACTGAGGGGCCAGCACAAAGACTGGCAGCTGCAGTTTTAACCCCCAAAGGCTGAAGCAACTTCCAGGAGATTTTAAAAGACAGTACTTTCCCCCCTCTTTTGGGAGTCAGACATTTAAGAAAATCCTTGCTAGGCCACTGGCTGATCACAGAGATAACAAAACAGAAACTTCAATTACTACATACAATGAGGAATACACACTTTACAAAAGAAAAAAAGTTGGGAAAAGTCACAAACGGATAAATGAAACCCTCCACAAGCAAGACTTAGCAATTACTGAGGACTGAGAGGATACATTCTCAGAATTATACAACATAACACTCAAAATGTCCAGTTTTGAACAAAAAATAGTAAAACATACAAAGAAACAGGCAAATATAGCTGATTTGCAGTAAAAATAAAAGAATTTGGAAGCAATCATCCTTAGTAAAACCAGATATTAGAATTATTAGTCAAAGATATTTAATCAACTATCTTAAAGATGTACAATGATTTAAAGGAAACCCTGGAGAAACAGTAAAGGGAATAAGGAAAATGATGTAAGAAAAAATGAGAATATCAATAAAGACATAGAAATTTTAATAATAAACCAAACAAATTCTCAAGCTGACGAATACAATAACTAAAATAAAAAACTCACTAGGGAGGTTCAAATCAGATTTGACCAAACAGAAGAAAGGACTGCTGAACTTGAAATTATCCAGTATGAAGAAAAGAAGGAAAAAAGAATGAATAAAAATGAATAGAGTCTGTGGGACACCATCAAACTCATCAACATTCTCATTTTAGGAGTTCCAAAGAAGAGAGATAGGAAGGGCTGAAAAAATATTTGAAGAAATAATGTCCCAAAAGTTCTCAAGTCTGAGGAAACACATGAATATATACATCCATCAATTCTAAGGAGGATAAACTCAAAGAGAGTTATGCCACAACACATTACAGTCAATTTGTTGAAACCCAAAGACAAATAAGGAATTTGGAAAATAGTAAGAGAAAACGAACTCATACCTACAAAGGATCTTCCCTAAAATTAAAAGTTGATTTCCCTTGGGGAGCCTGAGTGGCTCAGTCAGTTGAGCGCCAACTTTGGCTCAGGTCAGGATCTCATGGCTTGTGGATTTGAGACCACGTCGGGCTCTGCATTGACAGTGTGGAGCCTGCTTGGGATTCTCTCTTTCCCTCTCTCTCTCTGTCCCTCCCCCACTCTCACTTTCTCTCAAAAATAAATTTTAGTGCTCACTTCAGCAGCACATATCCTAAAATTGGAATGATACAGAGAAGATTAGCATGGCCCCTGTGCAAGGATGACACGCAAATTTGTGAAGCGTTCCATATTTTTTCATATTAAAAAAAATTTTTTTAAACTTCCTGTTAAAAAAATAAACAAATAAATTTTAAAAAACTTTTAAAAAGTTAATTTAAAAAAGAAACACTAAAGAGAACCTTTCAGGCTGAAATGAAAGGACACTGAAGAGTAATTCAAAGTAATAAGAAAAAAGTAAAGAACACTGGTAAAGGTAACCACATGGGTAAATATGAAAGCCAGTATTACTGTACTTTTGGTATGGTTTGCAACTACTCTCTTTTTCCTATATAATAGCCAAATGCAGAACACAATCATTTTAAGTCAATATTAATGGCTATGCAGTGCATAGAGATATCATCTGTGACAATAATAGTTGGGGTAGGAACAGAGATATATAGGATTAGAGTATATACTATTGAAACTAAGTTGATATTATTTAAATTACACTGTAATATGTTAATTGTAATCTCTAAGGTAATTAAGAAATAACTGTTAAAAAGGGAATCAAGAGTTGCGGCAAGATGGCGGCTTAGGAGGACGCTGGGCTCACCGCACGTCCTGCTGATCACTTAGATTCCATCTACACCTGCCTAAATAACCCAGAAAACCGCCAGAGGATTAGCAGAACAGAGTCGCCGGAGCCAAACGCAGACGAGAGGCCCACGGAAGAGGGTAGGAAGGGCGGCGAGGCGGTGCGCGCTCCACGGACTGGCGGGAGGGAGCCGGGGCGGAGGGGCGGCTCGCCGGCCAAGCAGAGCCCCCGAGTCGGGCTTGCAAAAGCGGAGGGGCCTGGCGGACTGTGTTCCGACAGCAAGCGCGACTTAGCGTCTGGGAGGTCAGAAATTAACAGCTCTGCTCGGAAAGCGGGAAGGCTGGAGGACAAAGGGAGGGAGAGCTGCTGAGCCCCCTGACAACAGAGCTCAGTTTGGTGGGGAACAAAGGCGCTCGCCAGCGCCATTTCCCCCGCCCATCCCCCAGCCGAAATCCCAAAGGGAACCGGTTCCTGCCAGGGAACTTGCTCGCTCCGCGCAAACACCCAACTCTGCGCTTCTGCGGAGCCAAACCTCCGGCAGCGGATCTGACTCCCTCCCGCTGCCACAGGGCCCCTCCTGAAGTGGATCACCTAAGGAGAAGCGATCTAAGCCTGCCCCTCCTGCCCCCGAGCACCTTGCCTACCCACCCCAGCTAATACGCCAGATCCCCAGCATCACAAGCCTGGCAGGGTGCAAGTAGCCCAGACGAGCCACACCACCCCACAGTGAATCCCGCCCCTAGGAGAGGGGAAGAGAAGGCACACACCAGTCTGACTGTGGCCCCAGCGGTGGGCTGGGGGCAGACATCAGGTCTGACTGCGGCCCCGCCCACCAACTCCAGTTATACACCACAGCACAGGGGAAGTGCCCTGCAGGTCCTCACCACGCCAGGGACTATCCAAAATGACCAAGCGGAAGAACTCCCCTCAGAAGAATCTCCAGGAAATAACAACAGCTAATGAGCTGATCAAAAAGGATTTAAATAATATAACAGAAAGTGAATTTAGAATAATAGTCATAAAATTAATCGCTGGGCTTGAAAACAGTATACAGGACAGCAGAGAATCTCTTGCTACAGAGATCAAGGGACTAAGGAACAGTCACGAGGAGCTGAAAAACGCTTTAAACGAAATGCATAACAAAATGGAAACCACCACAGCTCGGCTTGAAGAGGCAGAGGAGAGAATAGGTGAACTAGAAGATAAAGTTATGGAAAAAGAGGAAGCTGAGAAAAAGAGAGATAAAAAAATCCAGGAGTATGAGGGGAAAATTAGAGAATTAAGTGATACACTAAAAAGAAATAATATACGCATAATTGGTATCCCAGAGGAGGAAGAGAGAGGGAAAGGTGCTGAAGGGGTACTTGAAGAAATCATAGCTGAGAACTTCCCTGAACTGGGGAAGGAAAAAGGCATTGAAATCCAAGAGGCACAGAGAACTCCCTTCAGACGTAACTTGAATCGATCTTCTGCACGACATATCATAGTGAAACTGGCAAAATACAAGGATAAAGAGAAAATTCTGAAAGCAGCAAGGGGTAAACGTGCCCTCACATATAAAGGGAGACCTATAAGACTCGTGACTGATCTCTCTTTTGAAACTTGGCAGGCCAGAAAGAATTGGCAAGAGATTTTCAGGGTGCTAGACAGAAAAAATATGCAGCCAAGAATCCTTTATCCAGCAAGTCTGTCATTTAGAATAGAAGGAGAGATAAAGGTCTTCCCAAACAAACAAAAACTGAAGGAATTTGTCACCACTAAACCAGCCCTACAAGAGATCCTAAGGGGGACCCTGTGAGACAAAGTCCCAGAGACATCACTATAAGCATAAAACATACAGACATCACAATGACTCTAAACCCGTATCTTTCTATAATAACACTGAATGTAAATGGATTAAATGCGCCAACCAAAAGACATAGGGTATCAGAATGGATAAAAAAACAAGACCCATCTATTTGCTGTCTACAAGAGACTCATTTTAGACCTGAGGACACCTTTAGATTGAGAGTGAGGGGATGGAGAACTATTTATCATGCGACTGGAAGCCAAAAGAAAGCTGGAGTAGCCATACTTATATCAGACAAACTAGACTTTAAATTAAAGGCTGTAACAAGAGATGAAGAAGGACATTATATAATAGTTACAGGGTCTATCCATCAGGAAGAGCTAACAATTATCAATGTCTATGCACCGAATACCGGAGCCCCCAAATATATAAAACAATTACTCATAAACATAAGCAACCTTATTGATAAGAATGTGGTAATTGCAGGGGACTTTAATACACCACTTACAGAAATGGATAGATCATCTAGACACACGGTCAATAAAGAAACAAGGGCCCTGAATGAGACATTGGATGAGATGGACTTGACAGATATATTTAGAACTCTGCATCCCAAAGCAACAGAATATACTTTCTTCTCGAGTGCACATGGAACATTCTCCAAGATAGATCATATACTGGGTCACAAAACAGCCCTTCATAAGTTTACAAGAATTGAAATTATACCATGCTTACTTTCAGACCACAATGCCATGAAGCTTGAAATCAACCACAGGAAAAAGTCTGGAAAACCTCCAAAAGCATGGAGGTTAAAGAACACCCTACTAACGAATGAGTGGGTCAACCAGGCAATTAGAGAAGAAATTAAAAAATATATGGAAACAAACGAAAATGAAAATACAACAATCCAAACGCTTTGGGACGCAGCAAAGGCAGTCCTGAGAGGAAAATACATTGCAATCCAGGCCTATCTCAAGAAACAAGAAAAATCCCAAATACAAAATCTAACAGCACACCTAAAGGAACTAGAAGCAGAACAGCAAAGGCAGCCTAAGCCCAGCAGAAGAAGAGAAATAATAAAGATCAGAGCAGAAATAAACAATATAGAAACTAAAAAAACTGTAGAGCAGATCAACGAAACCAAGAGTTGGTTTTTTGAAAAAATAAACAAAATTGACAAACCTCTAGCCAGGCTTCTCAAAAAGAAAAGGGAGATGACCCAAATAGATAAAATCATGAATGAAAATGGAATTATTACAACCAATCCCTCAGAGATACAAACAATTATCAGGGAATACTATGAAAACTTATATGCCAACAAATTGGACAACCTGGAAGAAATGGACGAATTCCTGAACACCCACACGCTTCCAAAACTCAATCAGGAGGAAATAGAAAGCTTGAACAGACCCATAACCAGCGAAGAAATTGAATCGGTTATCAAAAATCTCCCAACAAATAAGAGTCCAGGACCAGATGGCTTCCCAGGGGAGTTCTACCAGACGTTTAAAGCAGAGATAATACCTATCCTTCTCAAGCTATTCCAAGAAATAGAAAGGGAAGGAAAACTTCCAGACTCATTCTATGAAGCCAGTATTACTTTGATTCCTAAACCAGACAGAGACCCAGTAAAAAAAGAGAACTACAGGCCAATATCCCTGATGAATATGGATGCAAAAATTCTCAATAAGATACTAGCAAATCGAATTCAACGGCATATAAAAAGAATTATTCACCATGATCAAGTGGGATTCATTCCTGGGATGCAGGGCTGGTTCAACATTCGCAAATCAATCAACGTGATACATCACATTAACAAAAAAAGAGAGAAGAACCATATGATCCTGTCAATCGATGCAGAAAAGGCCTTCGACAAAATCCAGCACCCTTTCTTAATAAAAACCCTTGAGAAAGTCGGGATAGAAGGAACATACTTAAAGATCATAAAAGCCATTTATGAAAAGCCCACAGCTAACATCATCCTCAACGGGGAAAAACTGAAAGCTTTTTCCCTGAGATCAGGAACACGACAAGGATGCCCACTCTCACCGCTGCTGTTTAACATAGTGCTGGAAGTTCTAGCATCAGCAATCAGACAACAAAAGGAAATCAAAGGCATCAAAATTGGCAAAGATGAAGTCAAGCTTTCGCTTTTTGCAGATGACATGATATTATACATGGAAAATCCGATAGACTCCACCAAAAGTCTGCTAGAACTGATACAGGAATTCAGCAAAGTTGCAGGATACAAAATCAATGTACAGAAATCAGTTGCATTCTTATACACTAACAATGAAGCAACAGAAAGACAAATAAAGAAACTGATCCCATTCACAATTGCACCAAGAAGCATAAAATACCTAGGAATAAATCTAACCAAAGATGTAAAGGATCTGTATGCTGAAAACTATAGAAAGCTTCTGAAGGAAATTGAAGAAGATTTAAAGAAATGGAAAGACATTCCCTGCTCATGGATTGGAAAAATAAATATTGTCAAAATGTCAATACTACCCAAAGCTATCTACACATTCAATGCAATCCCAATCAAAATTGCACCAGCATTCTTCTCGAAACTAGAACAAGCAATCCTAAAATTCATATGGAACCACAAAAGGCCCCGAATAGCCAAAGGAATTTTGAAGAAGAAGACCAAAGCAGGAGGCATCACAATCCCAGACTTTAGCCTCTACTACAAAGCTGTCATCATCAAGACAGCATGGTATTGGCACCAAAACAGACACATAGACCAATGGAATAGAATAGAAACCCCAGAACTAGACCCACAAACGTATGGCCAACTCATCTTTGACAAAGCAGGAAAGAACATCCAATGGAAAAAAGACAGCCTCTTTAACAAATGGTGCTGGGAGAACTGGACAGCAACATGCAGAAGGTTGAAACTAGACCACTTTCTCACACCATTCACAAAAATAAACTCAAAATGGATAAAGGACCTAAATGTGAGACAGGAAACCATCAAAACCTTAGAGGAGAAAGCAGGAAAAGACCTCTCTGACCTCAGCCGTAGCAATCTCTTACTCGACACATCCCCAAAGGCAAGGGAATTAAAAGCAAAAGTGAATTACTGGGACCTTATGAAGATAAAAAGCTTCTGCACAGCAAAGGAAACAACCAACAAAACTAAAAGGCAACCAACGGAATGGGAAAAGATATTTGCAAATGACATATCGGACAAAGGGCTAGTATCCAAAATCTATAAAGAGCTCACCAAACTCCACACCCAAAAAACAAATAACCCAGTGAAGAAATGGGCAGAAAACATGAATAGACACTTCTCTAAAGAAGACATCCGGATGGCCAACAGACACATGAAAAGATGTTCAGCGTCGCTCCTTATCAGGGAAATACAAATCAAAACCACACTCAGGTATCACCTCACGCCAGTCAGAGTGGCCAAAATGAACAAATCAGGAGACTATAGATGCTGGAGAGGATGTGGAGAAACGGGAACCCTCTTGCACTGTTGGTGGGAATGCAAATTGGTGCAGCCGCTCTGGAAAGCAGTGTGGAGGTTCCTCAGAAAATTAAAAATAGACCTACCCTATGACCCAGCAATAGCACTGCTAGGAATTTATCCAAGGGATACAGGAGCACTGATGCATAGGGCCACTTGTACCCCAATGTTCATAGCAGCACTCTCAACAATAGCCAAATTATGGAAAGAGCCTAAATGTCCATCAACTGATGAATGGATAAAGAAATTGTGGTTTATATACACAATGGAATATTACATGGCAATGAGAAAAAATGAAATATGGCCTTTTGTAGCAACGTGGATGGAACTGGAGAGTGTGATGCTAAGTGAAATAAGCCATACAGAGAAAGACAGATACCATATGGTCTCACTCTTATGTGGATCCTGAGAAACTTAACAGGAACCCATGGGGGAGGGGAAGGAAAAAAAAAAAAAAAGAGGTTAGAATGGGAGAGAGCCAAAGCATAAGAGACTGTTAAAAACTGAGAACAAACTGAGGGTTGATGGGGGGTGGGAGGGAGGAGAGGGTGGGTGATGGGTATTGAGGAGGGCACCTTTTGGGATGAGCACTGGGTGTTGTATGGAAACCAATTTGTCAATAAATTTCAGAAAAAAAAAATAAATAAATAAATAAATAAAAAAAAAAAAAAAAAAAAAAAGGGAATCAAAGTGGCACACTACCCAGAAAAGGGAGGGCAGTAATAAAAAAACTGAGAAACAAAAAGCATAAAAGACATACCCAAAACAAATAGGTAAAGAGAAGTAAATCCTTCTTTACCAGTAATCTGGTTAAATGAAAATAACTCTATTAAAAACATACATTGAAAAGTTGGATAAAATACATCATCCATCCAGATGCTGCTAGATATTCACTTTAGATGTAAGTACACACAAAAAATTCAAAGCAAAAAGATGGAAAAGGTATCTCATGCAAAGACTAACCAAAAGGCAGCTGGGTTGCTATATTACTGTCAGAAAAAAATAGACTGTATATAAAAATGGGTTATGTGAAACAGAGACTATTAATAAAAGGTTCAACATAGCAAGAGAATATAACAATTATAAACATACAGGCACCAACAACACAGCCCCTGAAATATATATAGCAAAAACAGAAAGAAAAAAGAGAATTTTCTATAATAGTAGTTGGAGACTAAAATGCCCATCTTTCAATAATTAAACGACACTATAAACCAATTATACACATACAGAACGGACATATACAGAATACTCTACCCAAGAAGAGCAGAATGCACATTCTTCTCAAGTACACATGGGATATTCTCCAGGATAAACTATTTGTTAGGCTACACAATAAGTCTTTTTGTTGTTTTTTCCCTTAATGTTTATTTGTGTGTGTGTGTGAGAGAGAGAGAGTGAGACAGAGTGAAACAGGGGAGGGGTACAGAGAGAGGGAGACACAGTATCTGAAGAAGGCTCCAGGCTCTGAGCTGTCAGCACAGAGCCCAGTGTGGTGCTCAAACCCACCAACTGAGAGATCATGACCTGAGCCAAAGTGGGATGCCTAACCAACTGAACCACCAGGTTCCCCAGGATACACAATAAGTCTTAATAAATTTTAAAAGATTTAAATCTCATAAAACATCTTTTCTGATCACGAGTGGAATGCAACTAGAAATCAGTAGCAGAAGAAAAATTGGAAAATTTACAAATATGTGGAAATTGAATGGCATGCCCTTAAACAACCAATGGGTGAAAGAAGAAATCACAAAGAAAATGAAAATACCTTTAGTCAAAGAAAAACAAAAACACAACATGCCAAAACTTATGGATTGTAACAAAGGTAGTACAGACAGAAATCTGTAACTGTAAATGCATACATTGAAAAAGATCTCAAGTCAATATCTTAATTGTACATCTTAAGGAATTTTTTAAAAGAGTAACCGAAACTCAAAGCAAGTAGAAGGAAGGAAATAATAAAGATTAGAGCAGATATAGATAAACTAGAGAATAAAAGGACAATACAGAAAATCAAAAATCAACAAAATTGACGAATCTGACTGACCAAGAAAAAGAAAAATAGAAAAAGACTTAAATTACCAGAATCAGAAATGAAAGTGCTTATGCCAATTTTACAGAAATAAAAAGGATAAGAGAATATTGTGATACATTATACAGCAAAAAAAAAAATTGATTACCTAGATTAAATGGACAAATTGCTAGAAACATGCAATCTACATAAACTAACTCATGAAGTAGAAAATCTGAATAGACCTGTAACTACTAAAGAAATTAAATCAATAATCACAAAACCACCCAACAAAGAAAGCCCAGGGCTGAATGGCTTCACCAATCCTTCTCAAAATCATCCCCCCCCCCAGAAGGATTGAAGAAGGAACACTTCCTGACTAATTTGATGAGGCCAAAAATACCCTGATACCAAAGCCAGAAAAAGACACTACAAGAAAAGGAAATTTCAGGCCAATATTCCTTATGAATAAAAATGCAAAAATCCTCAACAAAATACTAGTAAGCTGAATTCACTGTGAATAAGTGGAATTCACAGTTGCAAGGATGGTTTACCTTATGGTCAAGGGGGCAAGGTTTCAGTTATACAGGGTGAACAAGTTCTAGAGATATAATGTACATCAAGTTGACTATAGTTAATAATATTGTACTGTGTACTAGAAATTTGGTAAAAGAGTAGCTCTCAGGGGCCCCTGGGTGGCTCAGTTGGTTAAGTGTCCAACTTCAGCTCAGGTCATGATCTCACAGTTTGTGGGTTCAAGTCACATGTCAGGTTCTGTGCTGACAGCTCAGAGCCTAGAGCCTGCTTTGGGTTCATCTCTCTCTCTCCCTCTACCCCTCTCCTGCTCAATGCTCTGTTTCTTTCTGTCTCTCAAAAATAAATAAATGTTTTAAAAAATTAAAGAAAAAAGTAATTCTCAGATGCTCTCACTGCCAAAAAATAAAAGTGACTATGTGAGATGGATATGTTAATTAGTTTGATTGTAATGATCATTTCACTATATATATCAGAGCATACTATTGCATACCTTAAATATTTACATTTTTATTAAATAAAGGAAAATTAATAAAACTGCTTTTAAGCTATGAAGCAAGAAAAGGCAGTAAAGGAGGAAGAAAGGACTTATTTGCTCACATAATAAGCACAACTGGGTTGCGTCCTCAGTGTCTCTATGCATAGTCACAGCAAATTACCCCCAGGTTTTTGGTTTAAAGCAGAAATTAGTTAGCCTCAGCCTGTTTTTATAAATAAAGTTTTATCAGAACACACACTTGCAAAGATTTCACACCAAAAAAAACACCCCTGACATATTATAATTTTTTTAAAACAACTTGACATATTATTGGAGCCAATAAGCAAACTCAGCAATGTTGCAGGATATAAAAGCAATACATGAAAATCAGTTGCATTTCTATACATTAGCACTGAACACTACAAAAAAGAAATTAAGGAAACAATTTCATTTATAATAGCATCAAGAGGAATATAATAGCAATAAAGTAACTCAGGAGAAAACAGAGTTGTGCACTGAGAACTATAAGAAAGAAATTTTAAAGGGCCTGAATAAAATGAAAAAAATCTCCATTTTCATGAATTAGAAGATTTAATATTGTTCAGATGAATCACTACCCAAAGTGATCTTCAGTTTCAATGACACTTCTATTAAAATCCCAACATGTTTGTTTTCCTATGTTTTGTTTTGTTTTGTTTTTTTCATACCCAGTCCCACTGATCCACCAAGACAGCTCACAGAACTCACTATGTAATCATACTTCTCACTAAGATTTATTACAAGGAAAGGAAATAAGGGAAAACTAGCAAAAGAAGGCATATGATCAAAGCCAGGAGGAAGCCAGATGCAAGATACCAAGGACTGTCTCCCAGTGGAGTCACAAAGGACATGCTTATTTCTTCCAGCAATGAATTATGACAATACAGGTCTTTACACCGTGTCTCCAGAGAATCAGCACCTAAGGTATTTCCTTAACGCTAGCCATCTAGACACCCAATGCCTTGCACTTACCAAAAGGACTCCCCAAAGCAAGGCAAGTGCTGAGCATAAGCCATGTTGTTTTCATGATCTAGAGGCGATTGATTGCTAGCCTTCCAGATTTCAGTCCAGCATGT
This sequence comes from Prionailurus bengalensis, assembly GCF_016509475.1. Lineage (NCBI taxonomy): Eukaryota > Metazoa > Chordata > Mammalia > Carnivora > Felidae > Prionailurus > Prionailurus bengalensis. Next base: position 59,707,110 of record NC_057348.1, on the reverse strand, counting down.
AAAGAGTTTGGAGGTCCTCACTCCCATTCTCACAAGAAGAAAAAACTGTAAATCAAAACTCTTCTTAGATCCACAAGAGAATTGAGGTCACAGGGCAGAGTGCTGCCCCCAACACTGGAGAGGCAGAAAAACACAGCTTGCTTGAGCAGAAATGCACAAGTAGAAGCTGCTGACGGGAACACTTTAAAATTGCTGGAAGCATCATGTGAACTAATTGAGAATTAAAATTGTTGAGAAATAAATAAAACTAAATAGAGAACTAGTTGAGAATTAAAAATTCTTGGGGTCTGGTCTTATGAGGGACCCCATGATTTTGTGAGTTTTACCTCTAGGAGTCACACATCAGGTTCTCAGGGGAAGATCGGAGGCAAATCCCTTAGTGCTTCTGGCAGGAGGAGGGGAAAGTAGTCATTTTGAAATACCCCCACAGCATTCTGCTCTTAACAAGGCCTACCCTCAAGAGAAACTGTTTTATTAGAAGTTAACCAACCTGAGGGAAGGGTAATACCCACCTCTGGCCCTCTCTACCTTTCCTGCAACACCAGAGTAGAGAAAGACTGAAAGATACTTGTGAAGGTCACATCACAGGGAGACAGACTCACTAAAAGACTGAGACCTAATCATACAACTATCTAAGGCTTCCTTTCATACCACATCTTAACTCTGTATCAAGAGTGCTCCTGCAAAATAATAGGGGGTTGTTGTGAAAAGAAGGCAGATTCTCTTTAGTCTCTAGGAAAACCCAAAGACAAGAGAGAACACACAAAGATGCTAGAAGTTTTATTCTTTGACACCTACAACTATAACACAGCCTAACCCCTAACCAGATAAACATAAAACCTCACAGTAAAGGCCTATCTACTCGTTTCCATTACTCAATATAGTATGTCCACCTTTCAACAGAAAATTACAAGGCATACTAAAAGTAAAAATAAGCAGTCAGAAGGGACCAAGAAAGGATGAGACCCAGACTCAAATATGGCAGAGATTTGGGTATTATACTGGGGAGTTAAAGATAAATATGCTCAATATGATAAGGGCTTTAATGGGAAAAGTGGACAACATGTAAGAAAGGAGTAGTAATGTAAGCAGAGATATGGAGACTTTAAGAAAGAATTAAAAGGAAATGCTAGAAATAAGCACAGTAATAAATGAGGAATGCCTTTGAGGGATTCACCAGTAGATTGAACACAAGGAAGAAAAGAATCAGTAAGTGCGAAGACAAGTCAATAGGAACTTCTAAAACCAAAACGCAAAAAGAAGGAATGCAAAAGAGCAGAATGTCCAAAACTGTGAGACAATTACTAAAGGAATAACGTAAACATAATTGGAATATTGGAAGGAAAAGTGAGAAAGGAATCAAAGAAATGTTTGAAGTAATAATTGCTGAGAATTTTCCAAAACTAGAGAGACATTAAATCACAGATGCAGGAAGCTCAAAGAACACAAAGTAGTATTTTAAAAAAAAACACTATATATCTACATAAGCACACCCTATTCAAACTGTAGAAAATCAAAGATAAAGAGAAAATCTTGTAAGAAATCAGAGGAATGAGAATCTTACTTACAGAAGAACAAGAATGATATTTACATTGGGCTTCTCTTCAGAAACCATGCCAGTAAGAAGAGAATGGAGTGAACTATCTAGAGTATTAAAAGAAGAAGTCAACATAGAATTCTGTATCCAGCAAGATTATTCTTTTGTTTTTTAAATATTTATTTATTTATTTATTTATTTGAGAGAAAGAGTACACATGCATGAGCAGGGGAGAGGCAGAGAGAGAGAGGGAGAGAGAGAATCCTAAGCAGGCTCTGTACTATCGATGCAAAGCCAGATGTGGGGCACAGTCTCATGAAACCATGAAATCATAATCTGAACCAAAATCAAGATTTGGGAGCTTAACTGAGTCACCAGGCACCTTGGCAGCAAAATTATTCTTAAAAAGTGAAATAAGGGGCACTTGGGTGGCTCAGTCAGTTAAGCGTCTGACTCTTGGCTCAGGTCACGATCTCATGGTTGGTAAGACTGAGCCCCACAATGGGCTCTCTACTGCCAGCGTGGAGCCTGCTTTGCGATTCTCTCTCTCCCTCTCTGCTTCTCACCTGCTCTTGCTCTCTCTCCCTCTCAAAATAAATAAACTTTAAAAAATGTTTTTAAGTGAAAGAAAAAGAAAGACTTTCTCAGAAAAACAAAAATTGAGGAAATTTGTTGACATTACTTGCTTTGTCTTGGAGACCCTGACACCCTCATGTTTATAGACACAGATATATACTAGATATAGAGGGGGGGAATACAGATACATAAATATAGATATGTAGATATACATGCATATAGAGAGAGAATGATAGGTATAGATATATTTTCTGCTCTGTCAGCTGGGAGAGCCAAGAAGCAATAGCACACGAGTGAAAATGAGCACACTTAGCACCCATATCTTGGTTTCTAATTCCATTCTCCAATAAAAGGAAACAAGAATCCTAGGAGAAATGCTTGATTCCAGGGCTGTGGCAGGGAATATACAAGAACATCTTGTAGTGCCACAAAGTAAGGAAGAGTTTGTAAAAGGATGGGGGTATGTCAAATGTATATAAGATACAACTGAAAGAGTTTTCAATAGACAAAGCTTAAACAATCTGAGGGAAAAAATAAATAAATTAGTATTGGATTTAACCCAAGTATAAGAAAAATATCTCTAACTCCATACTGTTATAAATAAATGACTGAATAAATAAATAAATGGGGGAAGAGAGACAACTCTCCATGCAGAAGAATTTTAAATAATTTAGGTAAATACTCTTGTTTTCAGGAGCCTTGAACACGGGCTGCATATAGTAGCTTCCTTCCAAAGAATACAATAAGGAAATGGGAGGAAAAGAGTAAGTTCACAATACAGACACCCGACAAATATGAACTCAGCCAGGTGATTATGGTCAACATCAACAGTGATACGTCATGTTGATAGCATGCTCCCTTTATATGTGAGAAAAATGCCACTTTATCTCTGTATTTCCCCAAACCCATATCCCTTACTAATTATGAGGGAAAACATCAGATAAATCTCCACTGAAGGACAGTTTTAAAGGGGGCCAAGATGGCTGAGCACCATGGAAGTTCTCGGCTTCTGAAATGCAGCTAGATCAGCTCCAAATCATTTTGCACACCTAGGAAATTGATCTGAGGATTAACACAACAATCTGCATAACTTGAGCCTCAGAATTCAGCAGGTACACACTCCAGAGAGGTGAACTGGGAGAGAGAGAAGCCATGGAGGGTAGGGAGCTGTTTCTGCAGAGAGAGGACAGAGAAGGGTGGGGGGAGAGTGTGGTATAATGGGAGAGTACTGCCAAAGTGCTGGAGAGAAAGAGAAAGAGTGGAAACAGTCACAAGGGACTGAATAAGAATCTGTTTCCCAAAACCACTGACAGTGAGAAAGAAGAGGGTTTCAATACCATTAGGACTCTATAAATAGGGGAGTGCAGAGTCGGAAATTCTGGAGCTCAATACCCAGTGGTGTTCTGGTGAGGAAACAAGGTGAGTCCCCAGAAGCAGGCTGCGAGGTCCAAGGGGCCCATGGACCACATGGGGAAAAGTCCTTCCCCTGCATGGAGGTCATTTTGTAGAAGCCATATTGACTCTCCATAGGCAAAGGTCCCAGCAGACCCCGGAGAACAGCCACATTTGCTGATATTAGAACAAAGACACCAGAGTGTGGTAAAACCTGGCACCAGCTGTGTATTGTGATTTACCATAATCTCCAAACCTTTGCTGCTGTGTGATCCCACGAACTTTTTCATGGGCAAGCCAGCACTCAGCCATTGCTCAGCAAGACCCTCCCCCAGAGGTTCAGACTGGGTCCAAGCTACAGAGTTCTCAGAAATGATGGATTTGGAAACATAGCCTCATCTGAGATAAAATTTGGGAGGGAGGTGCTGCCTCACAGGTTGATGGCTTGAACATGGACATTGTAGAAGTGGGGCATGGACAGAAGCCTAAGGCAAAAAGAGGGGTGCTTGATTGCAGGTCAGTGAGAGCAGAGTTCCTGTGCCAGAAACTAGAAAAACTGGGTGACACCATTTTCACCTCTCCCACACAGGCTCATACACATGCTCACACACCAGAGCCATCCACCCCAGGAAGCTAAGCAGCACCATCTAGTGGAGAACAGAGCTGTAACACCAAGCCCTGCCCAGCTGCACCCACGACGCACACACCCTAGAGGACCACCAGGTCTCTCCACCTGCTTAGTGTATGAACTATCGCGTGCTTCATAGTTTCAGTTCTGGGGAAACTGGATGTAATTCCATTCAGCTTTCATTCTGTTTGCTGGTTCACCTATTCAGGGTTGTGGTTTTTTTGCTTTTGTTTAAATTGCTTTTTATTCCTCTTTTTCTCCTTTCTTTTCTTGTATAGAGAAAGAGAAAATTTTGTCTTTATTTTTCTTTTTTGAAAAAATTTTAATTCTTTTTGCTACTTTTTTTGTAAATTTATTCTATTTCGCTTTCTTTATTTCATTTAATTCTATTTTATTGCAGATAATTTTTAAAGTTTTTAAACTTTTTATTACATATTTTTTCTTTTCTTTCCCTTTCTTTTCTATCCTACCAAACTCCTTTCAACAATCAGACCAAACACACCTAGGATCTAACTCCCTTTTTTAAAAATTTTCTGTTGTTTTAATTTCTTAGTTTTTAATCTTTATTTTATAAATTATTTTTATTTATCCAAATGACAAAACAAAGGAATTCACCCCCCCCCCCCAAAAAAGAACAGGAAGAATTGACAGTCAGGGTTTTAAATCAACACAGATACAAGCAAGATGTCTGAAATAGAATTTAGAACCATCATAGCAAGAATACTAGCAGGGGTTGAAAAAAGCGTAGAATCCCTTTCTGTGGAGATAAAAGAAGTAAAATCTAGTCAGGATGAAATAAAAAATGCTATAGCTGAGATGCAATCTTTTTTTTTAATTAAAAATTTTTTTTTCAATGTTTATTTTTTGCAGAGAGAGAGAGAGAGAGAGAGAGAGAACCAGGGCAGGGGAGGGGCATAGAGAGAGGGAGACAGAGAATCCAAAGAACTGTGAGATCATGACCTGAGCTGAAGTTGGACGCTCAACCAACTGAGCCACCCAAGTGCCCCACAAGATACAATTTTGAATGGATGCCACAGCAGCAAGGTTGGACGAAGCAGAACAGTGAATCAGTGATATAGAAGACAAAATTATGGAGAATAATGAAACAGAAAAAAAGACGGAAACTAAGGGAAAGAGCGTGGTACAAGAATTAGAGAACTCATTTATTAAAAAGGAATAACACCTGAATCATAGGAGTCCCACTGAGGGGCAGATTACAAAATACCTGACCAGTATTCCTAAAAATTGTTAACATCATCGAAATCAAAGCAAGTCTGAGAAATTATCACAGTCTAGAGGAGACCTAATGACTAAATGTAATGCAGCGTCCCAATGGGGTACTGGGACAGTACACAGAGACATTACACAGAAAAATAAGGAAATCTGAATAAAGTAGATGAATTTTAATGATCAATAATGTAGCAATATTGGATCACTGATTGTGACAAATGTACCATACTAATGAAGGATGTTAATAATGAGGTGACTAGATATGGAGTATGTGGGAATGCTCTGTATTATCTTCACAAAGTTTTGGAAATCTAAAACTATTATAAAATAAAAAGTTTATGAAAAATAATAGTCCTCTACTACTCTGTGATGAGTAAATGGGACAATTCATAAATAATAGTTAAATGTAGTTTTATTACTTTTATTTATTATTATTATTATTATTATTATTGTTATTTACTGTCTACTTAGAGTTTATTTTCCACTTGGTACAAGGCACACATGCTTACAGAATGTCAGGAAGGCTTGTGTGTGGCTTGGATAGTAAAGAGTGGGGTTCTCTCAACTTCCTTTTTGGTGTTTTGCTGTTTCGATATAAAAGATCCCAACTGCTTTTGCTTGCTGCGGCCTGCCTATCTGAAGGGAGGGAAGCAAAGGGGCTCTGATGTGCTTCCTGAAGCCTGGTGGCTGGTGGTGGCCACTCAGGACTGGAGCCCAGTGTAGGCATTGCCAAGCTGGCCACACAGCTGCTTCCTAATGGTTTCCAGAGCCAAGTCACACATCATTATGCTACTGGTAGCCTGAGGAGATTCTGAGAATTCTGGGGACTCCAACACTGTAGTCATGAATGGGAGAGTGGACTTCCTGAAAAAAAAGCTTGGCCACCTTGGTCAGCCTTGGGGAGAAAGGGATGGTGAGGGATGGCTTCCCCAAGACGCTCTGCACTTCCACAGGAGCTGTTACTGAAAATGGAACCCAGGCGGTGCATACCACCTTGATCACATCTGATCTTATATGATATTGGAAGATAAGCAGGGTTAGGCCTGGTTAGTACTTGAATGAGAGACTAGTGTAATTTTAATTGTCTGTTTACTTTGTCTTCCCCAAAGCACTTACAGTCTTGGAATTATATCTGTTTTGTCCCTTACTAAAATCATAACTCCAGCACAATGCCTACTAAGTGCTCAATTTGTTGATGCCACTAATGAATACATGACCTCACATTGTGGTTCTCATTAACACAAATTCTGAGCCACAACCTCCATCCTCCACTTCTAGCAGGTATTTGAGTTTTCTGAGCTCCAAAGAGGACCTTACATTTGTTTTTGATATGTTTCATCTGGTTGCAAGGGGACAAGAGTCCAGCTCCACAAAGGGCCTTTACACCCTGATTTTTCAGCCAGTGTGTTCCCATCCTCCCAGCTTTACTGCATTCCTAAGAGGTATCAGTTGGCTATACAGCACACATAAGTAGCAGTGTTCAATAGCCTAGTGTAAAGGACAGAGCCAAGAACACACAAGTGAGCTTTGGGCAGATGCTGGTATCTATTATTGTATATGCTTTCGGTAGTATTATTCATTCTGTGGTGTATCTTTAATTCTTAATTCTGCATTTTGGGTGTAAGAAAGCCAAGGTATTTTTTTTTCATAAGCCTGTTGCAGTCCAGCTCTCACAGTGAGATGTGTGTTTTCCCTCTACTTCTCCAGAATCCCTTTTCATTCTCCTCTATCTTGTGTCCTAGCAGGCTAGATTTCGTGGACTATATTAAAGTCATTTATACTGTAAAGTGACTCACCTTTGGACCTCTGGTTTTATTTGGCCAATAGAAGATTTTGGTAGGAGACTGGAGGTTAAGAAGAAAGAGATTACAGTATTTATCCTCTTGCTTCCTCACTGCTGGCCCACAGGTTGGGAGGACTGTGTTTCTATTCCAATGGTCACAGCTCCTATCATGAAACCCTCTCTAAAGCTGCAAACTGCCAGGTTCCTTCTTCTTGCCTCTGTAGGCTCAGCCTCCCAACTCTTGTGAGTCTCAAGGTGCCATGACATTCTTTATTGATCCTCCCTGTCCCAACCCTTGTATATAGACCCCTCATTAAACTCTCTTAAATTGTCCATCTATATTGTGCCATCTGTGTCCTGTGGGACTTTGGCTAACACACTGGGTCTCTGATATCTCCTAAGCTGCCTGCCTAGAGACACTGCTCAAAGAAGAAATGAGGAAGAGCTTAAGTTTGTTGCTTCTGATTTTTTGTTGTGTTGTTGTTGTCTTTTCTGTTGTTGTTATTGCTTCTGTTCTTAATGCTGTATTTAAGAAGCATGACAAAGAGTCCTACAAGCTCCTTGGTCCACAAATTGAATAAAATACTTTGTCTCCTTTTCATTCTTCTCTTTCTTTTCCTCTTTCTCTTCTCTGTCCTCTTTCTTCTCTTTCTCCTCCTCCTCTGCCTCATCCTGTCCCTTCTTCTTATTTTTGAATTAGGATATTTCCCAGTATTCCATCCCAGAATCACAGACCAAACTCAGATAGTTCAGGAGAATAAGGTCATTAGTTGAGCATTAGGAGAATCTGGCTCATTAGTTGGGTTTCTGTCCCCAACAAGAGGATCTGTGTGTGGATGGAAAAGTTGGAGGCAGAATCAAAGGTAAAGAATCAGAGTTCTTAATGCTCTTGAAGTAACATCAAGAAAATGACAGAATAGAAAGACCCAGATCCTTCTTCCTCCCAAAGAAACACTAACTCAGTAATACATGAGCCAATCCCCTTTGTGAGAAATCCAGAGAAAACCAGTTAAAAGGCTCCTATACCTCTGACAAGTGTAAAACCAGCTGCATTGAAGCCATTAGGAAATTTGTGGCACCCTCTTGCCATACTGTCTGTCCCCTGGTACAGCACTATGTGATTGGGAGGAAATTCCAAGCTCCCAGCTTCTTACTGGGGAGGGAAAGACAAACATGGACCACATGTCCAATGTTCTGATCTTTCAGGAGAGCTGCTCAAGGGTCTGGTTTCTGTCTTACCAGTCTCAGAGTACTGATGGGACCTGGCATATTCCAGATGCCTGGCAACCATTGGAAAACAAAACATCTGGGCGATGTGCTGCTGCTCCAGAGGATCCATGGTACAGGAGCCAAAGGCTAACACAGCTCAGCAGACTCTCCTCCCTCAAGGGGGATGAGAAGAGTGGAATGTGGAATATGCATCCAGTATTCTAACTTTGGGGGATTACTCAATGGGCTGGTCTCTGTCTAGTCTGGCTTAGGGTAGTGACAGGACCCAAAATACTCTAGATGCCTGAAGTCTGTTAGGAACAAAAAAAGAGCTGGGCATCATTCTACTTCATAGAACTTGTGATACAACAGACAGACACCAGAGGGAGCAAAAGATTATGAGCTCCTGAACAAACAAACCAAGAAACACCCAGCAAGTTCCTCAAATTAGAAATTTACATATACAAGTCCAAAGAAGACACATCCACAGAAAATGTTTGAGAGGCCTCCAGGATCTCTTGCCGGGCTTACGGGTAAAGATCTTTCCTTGTACAAAGTCAGTCTGTAAAGACTTGGAGGGGTGGTTATTTTTTTCAAATGCACAAATACAAACCCAAAGTTACAAGAAACATGAAGAAATCACCCCATCAAAGGAATAAAATAAAACTCCATAAATTGGCCCTGAAGAAACAGATGTATGAATTACCTGACAATGAATTCACAATAACCATCATAAAGATGCTCAACAAACTCAGGAAGATGATATATGAATAAAATGAGAATTCTGCAAGGAGATAGAAAATATAAAAAAAAAACCAAGCAGAAATTTGGGGGCTGAAGAATGCAATGACTAAAGTGAACAATTCACCAGAAGCGTTCAACAAAAGACTGGATCAAGCAGAAGAAAGAATCTGTGAACTTGTAACAGGTCATCTGAAATGATCAAGCCTGTGAAGCAAAAAGAAAAATTATAAAAAGGGAGAAGAGGCAAGATGGCGGCTTAGGAGGACGCTGGGCTCACCGCACGTCCTGCTGATCACTTAGATTCCATCTACACCTGCCTAAATAACCCAGAAAACTGCCAGAGGATTAGCAGAACAGAGTCGCCGGAGCCAAACGCAGACGAGAGGCCCACGGAAGAGGGTAGGAAGGGCGGCGAGGCGGTGCGCGCTCCACGGACTGGCGGGAGGGAGCCGGGGCAGAGGGGCGGCTCGCCGGCCAAGCAGAGCCCCCGAGTCTGGCTTGCAAAAGCGGAGGGGCCGGGCGGACTGTGTTCCGACAGCAAGCGCGACTTAGCGTCTGGGAGGTCATAAGTTAACAGCTCTGCTCAGAAAGCGGGAAGGCTGGAGGACAAAGGGAGGGAGAGCTGCTGAGCCCCCTGACAACAGAGCTCAGTTTGGTGGGGAACAAAGGCGCTCGCCAGCGCCATCTCCCCCGCCCATCCCCCAGCCGAAATCCCAAAGGGAACCGGTTCCTGCCAGGGAACTTGCTCGCTCAGCGCAAACACCCAACTCTGCGCTTCGGCGGAGCCAAACCTCTGGCAGCGGATCTGACTCCCTCCCGCTGCCACAGGGCCCCTCCTGAAGTGGATCACCTAAGGAGAAGCGATCTAAGCCTGCCCCTCCTGCCCCCGAGCACCTTGCCTACCCACCCCAGCTAATACGCCAGATCCCCAGCATCACAAGCCTGGCAGGGTGCAAGTAGCCCAGACGAGCCACACCACCCCACAGTGAATCCCGCCCCTAGGAGAGGGGAAGAGAAGGCACACACCAGTCTGACTGTGGCCCCAGCGGTGGGCTGGGGGCAGACATCAGGTCTGACTGCGGCCCCGCCCACCAACTCCAGTTATACACCACAGCACAGGGGAAGTGCCCTGCAGGTCCTCACCACGCCAGGGACTATCCAAAATGACCAAGCGGAAGAATTCCCCTCAGAAGAATCTCCAGGAAATAACAACAGCTAATGAGCTGATCAAAAAGGACTTAAATAACATAACAGAAAGTGAATTTAGAATAATAGTCATAAAATTAATCGCTGGGCTTGAAAACAGTATACAGGACAGCAGAGAATCTCTTGCTACAGAGATCAAGGGACTAAGGAACAGTCACGAGGAGCTGAAAAACGCTTTAAACGAAATGCATAACAAAATGGAAACCACCACAGCTCGGCTTGAAGAGGCAGAGGAGAGAATAGGTGAACTAGAAGATAAAGTTATGGAAAAAGAGGAAGCTGAGAAAAAGAGAGATAAAAAAATCCAGGAGTATGAGGGGAAAATTAGAGAATTAAGTGATACACTAAAAAGAAATAATATACGCATAATTGGTATCCCAGAGGAGGAAGAGAGAGGGAAAGGTGCTGAAGGGGTACTTGAAGAAATCATAGCTGAGAACTTCCCTGAACTGGGGAAGGAAAAAGGCATTGAAATCCAAGAGGCACAGAGAACTCCCTTCAGACGTAACTTGAATCGATCTTCTGCACGACATATCATAGTGAAACTGGCAAAATACAAGGATAAAGAGAAAATTCTGAAAGCAGCAAGGGGTAAACGTGCCCTCACATATAAAGGGAGACCTATAAGACTCGTGACTGATCTCTCTTTTGAAACTTGGCAGGCCAGAAAGAATTGGCACGAGATTTTCAGGGTGCTAGACAGAAAAAATATGCAGCCAAGAATCCTTTATCCAGCAAGTCTGTCATTTAGAATAGAAGGAGAGATAAAGGTCTTCCCAAACAAACAAAAACTGAAGGAATTTGTCACCACTAAACCAGCCCTACAAGAGATCCTAAGGGGGACCCTGTGAGACAAAGTCCCAGAGACATCACTATAAGCATAAAACATACAGACATCACAATGACTCTAAACCCGTATCTTTCTATAATAACACTGAATGTAAATGGATTAAATGCGCCAACCAAAAGACATAGGGTATCAGAATGGATAAAAAAACAAGACCCATCTATTTGCTGTCTACAAGAGACTCATTTTAGACCTGAGGACACCTTTAGATTGAGAGTGAGGGGATGGAGAACTATTTATCATGCGACTGGAAGCCAAAAGAAAGCTGGAGTAGCCATACTTATATCAGACAAACTAGACTTTAAATTAAAGGCTGTAACAAGAGATGAAGAAGGACATTATATAATAGTTACAGGGTCTATCCATCAGGAAGAGCTAACAATTATCAATGTCTATGCACCGAATACCGGAGCCCCCAAATATATAAAACAATTACTCATAAACATAAGCAACCTTATTGATAAGAATGTGGTAATTGCAGGGGACTTTAATACACCACTTACAGAAATGGATAGATCATCTAGACACACGGTCAATAAAGAAACAAGGGCCCTGAATGAGACATTGGATGAGATGGACTTGACAGATATATTTAGAACTCTGCATCCCAAAGCAACAGAATATACTTTCTTCTCGAGTGCACATGGAACATTCTCCAAGATAGATCATATACTGGGTCACAAAACAGCCCTTCATAAGTTTACAAGAATTGAAATTATACCATGCTTACTTTCAGACCACAATGCCATGAAGCTTGAAATCAACCACAGGAAAAAGTCTGGAAAACCTCCAAAAGCATGGAGGTTAAAGAACACCCTACTAACGAATGAGTGGGTCAACCAGGCAATTAGAGAAGAAATTAAAAAATATATGGAAACAAACGAAAATGAAAATACAACAATCCAAACGCTTTGGGACGCAGCAAAGGCAGTCCTGAGAGGAAAATACATTGCAATCCAGGCCTATCTCAAGAAACAAGAAAAATCCCAAATACAAAATCTAACAGCACACCTAAAGGAACTAGAAGCAGAACAGCAAAGGCAGCCTAAGCCCAGCAGAAGAAGAGAAATAATAAAGATCAGAGCAGAAATAAACAATATAGAAACTAAAAAAACTGTAGAGCAGATCAACGAAACCAAGAGTTGGTTTTTTGAAAAAATAAACAAAATTGACAAACCTCTAGCCAGGCTTCTCAAAAAGAAAAGGGAGATGACCCAAATAGATAAAATCATGAATGAAAATGGAATTATTACAACCAATCCCTCAGAGATACAAACAATTATCAGGGAATACTATGAAAAATTATATGCCAACAAATTGGACAACCTGGAAGAAATGGACAAATTCCTGAACACCCACACTCTTCCAAAACTCAATCAGGAGGAAATAGAAAGCTTGAACAGACCCATAACCAGCGAAGAAATTGAATCGGTTATCAAAAATCTCCCAACAAATAAGAGTCCAGGACCAGATGGCTTCCCAGGGGAGTTCTACCAGACGTTTAAAGCAGAGATAATACCTATCCTTCTCAAGCTATTCCAAGAAATAGAAAGGGAAGGAAAACTTCCAGACTCATTCTATGAAGCCAGTATTACTTTGATTCCTAAACCAGACAGAGACCCAGTAAAAAAAGAGAACTACAGGCCAATATCCCTGATGAATATGGATGCAAAAATTCTCAATAAGATACTAGCAAATCGAATTCAACGGCATATAAAAAGAATTATTCACCATGATCAAGTGGGATTCATTCCTGGGATGCAGGGCTGGTTCAACATTCGCAAATCAATCAACGTGATACATCACATTAACAAAAAAAGAGAGAAGAACCATATGATCCTGTCAATCGATGCAGAAAAGGCCTTCGACAAAATCCAGCACCCTTTCTTAATAAAAACCCTTGAGAAAGTCGGGATAGAAGGAACATACTTAAAGATCATAAAAGCCATTTATGAAAAGCCCACAGCTAACATCATCCTCAACGGGGAAAAACTGAAAGCTTTTTCCCTGAGATCAGGAACACGACAAGGATGCCCACTCTCACCGCTGCTGTTTAACATAGTGCTGGAAGTTCTAGCATCAGCAATCAGACAACAAAAGGAAATCAAAGGCATCAAAATTGGCAAAGATGAAGTCAAGCTTTCGCTTTTTGCAGATGACATGATATTATACATGGAAAATCCGATAGACTCCACCAAAAGTCTGCTAGAACTGATACAGGAATTCAGCAAAGTTGCAGGATACAAAATCAATGTACAGAAATCAGTTGCATTCTTATACACTAACAATGAAGCAACAGAAAGACAAATAAAGAAACTGATCCCATTCACAATTGCACCAAGAAGCATAAAATACCTAGGAATAAATCTAACCAAAGATGTAAAGGATCTGTATGCTGAAAACTATAGAAAGCTTATGAAGGAAATTGAAGAAGATTTAAAGAAATGGAAAGACATTCCCTGCTCATGGATTGGAAAAATAAATATTGTCAAAATGTCAATACTACCCAAAGCTATCTACACATTCAATGCAATCCCAATCAAAATTGCACCAGCATTCTTCTCGAAACTAGAACAAGCAATCCTAAAATTCATATGGAACCACAAAAGGCCCCGAATAGCCAAAGGAATTTTGAAGAAGAAGACCAAAGCAGGAGGCATCACAATCCCAGACTTTAGCCTCTACTACAAAGCTGTCATCATCAAGACAGCATGGTATTGGCACCAAAACAGACACATAGACCAATGGAATAGAATAGAAACCCCAGAACTAGACCCACAAACGTATGGCCAACTCATCTTTGACAAAGCAGGAAAGAACATCCAATGGAAAAAAGACAGCCTCTTTAACAAATGGTGCTGGGAGAACTGGACAGCAACATGCAGAAGGTTGAAACTAGACCACTTTCTCACACCATTCACAAAAATAAACTCAAAATGGATAAAGGACCTGAATGTGAGACAGGAAACCATCAAAACCTTAGAGGAGAAAGCAGGAAAAGACCTCTCTGACCTCAGCCGTAGCAATCTCTTACTCGACACATCCCCAAAGGCAAGGGAATTAAAAGCAAAAGTGAATTACTGGGACCTTATGAAGATAAAAAGCTTCTGCACAGCAAAGGAAACAACCAACAAAACTAAAAGGCAACCAACGGAATGGGAAAAGATATTCGCAAATGACATATCGGACAAAGGGCTAGTATCCAAAATCTATAAAGAGCTCACCAAACTCCACACCCGAAAAACAAATAACCCAGTGAAGAAATGGGCAGAAAACATGAATAGACACTTCTCTAAAGAAGACATCCGGATGGCCAACAGGCACATGAAAAGATGTTCAGCGTCGCTCCTTATCAGGGAAATACAAATCAAAACCACACTCAGGTATCACCTCACGCCAGTCAGAGTGGCCAAAATGAACAAATCAGGAGACTATAGATGCTGGAGAGGATGTGGAGAAACGGGAACCCTCTTGCACTGTTGGTGGGAATGCAAATTGGTGCAGCCGCTCTGGAAAGCAGTGTGGAGGTTCCTCAGAAAATTAAAAATAGACCTACCCTATGACCCAGCAATAGCACTGCTAGGAATTTATCCAAGGGATACAGGAGCACTGATGCATAGGGCCACTTGTACCCCAATGTTCATAGCAGCACTCTCAACAATAGCCAAATTATGGAAAGAGCCTAAATGTCCATCAACTGATGAATGGATAAAGAAATTGTGGTTTATATACACAATGGAATATTACGTGGCAATGAGAAAAAATGAAATATGGCCTTTTGTAGCAACGTGGATGGAACTGGAGAGTGTGATGCTAAGTGAAATAAGCCATACAGAGAAAGACAGATACCATATGGTTTCACTCCTATGTGGATCCTGAGAAACTTAACAGGAACCCATGGGGGAGGGGAAGAAAAAAAAAAAAAAGGTTAGAATGGGAGAGAGCCAAAGCATAAGAGACTGTTAAAAACTGAGAACAAACTGAGGGTTGATGGGGGGTGGGAGGGAGGAGAGGGTGGGTGATGGGTATTGAGGAGGGCACCTTTTGGGATGAGCACTGGGTGTTGTATGGAAACCAATTTGTCAATAAATTTCAGAAAAAAAAAAGAGAAAGCAGTACAATAAGAGCTAAAAACTATTGATAAAAAATATACAGTGACACTAATATCCTAAAAAAAAAAAAAAAAAAAAAAAGGGAGAAGAAAGACTAAAAGGCTTATGGGAGACCATCAATGGACCAATATATACGTTATGAGAATTTCAGAAGAAAGAGAAAAAGGGAAGAAAGGTTATTTTTTTAAAAATAATGGCCAGTGATGCCTGGGTGGCTCTGTCGGTTGAGTGTCCAAATTCAGCTCAGGTCATGATCTCGTTGTTGACGAGTTCAAACCCCACATCTGACTCTGTGCTGACAGCTCACAGCCTGGAGCCTGCTTTAGATTCTGTGTCTTCCTCTCTCTCTATCCCTCCCCTGTTCATGCTTTGTCTCCCTCTGTCTAAATAAACATTTAAAAAATAATAATAATGGCCAGAAATGTCCCAAATCTAGGGAAAGATTCAGACATATTTAAATCCAAATAATTTCCAAATAAGATGAACTAAATGGACTACCAATAAGAGCCAAAGTATGGAGAGAGCCCAAATGTCCATCAATGGATGAATGGATAAAGATGTGGTATACATACACAATGGAGTATTACTTGGCAATCAAAAAGAATGAAATCTTAACCATTTGCAACTACATGGAGGGAAGTAGAGGATATTATGATAAGTTAAATTAGTCAGAGAAAAACAAATATCATATGACTTCCCTCATATGGGGTTTTAAGATACAAAACAGATGAACATAAGGGAAGGGAAACAAAAATAATATAAAAACAGGAAGGGAGACAAAACATAAGAGACTCTTAAATATGGAAAACAGAGGGTTACTGGAGGAGTTGTGAGAGTAGGGATGGGCTAAATGGGTAAGGGGCATTAAGGATTCTATTCCTGAAATCACTTTTGCACTATATGCCAACTAACTTGGATGTACATTCTAAAAATAAATTTTAAAAAAAGATGAACTAAATGAAGTCCACACAAAGCATTATAATCAAATTGTCAAAAGTCAAATCCAAAGAGAAAATTTGGAAAGCAGAAATAAAAAAGAAATTTGTTACATACAAGGGGACCTCCATAACAGTCTCAGTAGATTTCTAGCAAGAACATTACAGGACAGCAAGGAGTATTTCTTTCAAAGTACTAAAAGAAAAAGAAACTGCCAACCAAGAATACTAAATCCACAAAAACTGTCCTTTAAACATTAAGAAGAGACATTTCCCTAAAAAACAAAAGCTAAGGAAGTGCATCACCAAGATACCTTCGTTACAAGAAATGCTAAAGGGAGTCCTTCCAGGTTAAGTTAAAAGATGCTAAAGAACAACATGAAAGCATATGGAGATATAAAGCTCACTGGTAAAGGTAAGTATGTGGACAAATACAGAACACTGTAATACTGTAACAGTACATAAACAACTTTAAATTCTGGAACAGAAATTAAAGGACAAAATAATTTTTTAAAACTATATGTTAATGGACACAATATAAAAAGATGTAAGTTATAATATCAATAACGAAGTGTGAGGGGGAGAGGTAAAATAGTGGAATTTTTGTATAAAATTAAACTTACGTTGTTATCAGCTTAAAATAGAATGTTTTATATAAACCCCATGGTAACCAAAGAAAATACTTATGGAAGATACACAAAAGAAAATGAGAAAAATCAAAGCATTTCGCTACAAAAAAAAATCAATAAAACACAAGAAGAGAGGACAAAAGAGACAAAAGAGCTACAAGACATAAATCAATTCTTAAAAATGGTAATAGTAGGAGCACCTGGGTGGCTCAGTCAGTTAAGTGTCCGACTTCAGCTCAGATCATGATCTCATAGCTTGTGGGTTCAAGCCCCACATTGGGCTATGTGCTGACAGCTCAAAGCCTGGAGCTGCTTCAGATTCTGTGTCTCCCTCTTTCTCTCTGCCCCTCCCCCACTCATGCTCTCTCTTTCTCAAAAATAAAGAAACATTAAAAAAAATTAATGAAAATGGTAATAGTAGTCCTTCTCTATCAATAATTACCTCAAGTGAAAATGGATTAAACTTCCAAATCAAAATATAGAGTGGCTGAATGGATTTTAAAAAAAGATAAAACAAGATACAACAATATGCTGTCTAGAAGAGACTCACTTCATGTTCAAGGACACACATAGGCTGAAAGTGAAAGAATGGAAAAAAGGTAGTCTGTGAAAATGGTAACTAAAGGAGAGCAAAGGTGGCTCTACTTGTATTAACAGAATCAATTTTAAGGCAAAAACTATCACAAGAGAAAAGGAGGGACATGATATAATGATAGAAGGCCCAATTCACCAGGGCCAGGAAAGATATAATAATTCACCAGGAAGATATAATAATTATAAATATATATGAATTCAACAACAGGCCACTTAAATTTATAAAGCAAACATTAACAAAACAGAAGAAATAGAATCACAAGACATCGAGGGAAGATGGTGGCGTAGGAGGATGCTGGGCTCACCGCACGTCCTGCTGATCACTTAGATTCCACCTATACCTGCCTAAATAACCCAGAAAACCATCAGAAGACTAGCAGAATGGAGTCTCCAGAGCCAAGCACAGACGAGAGGCCACAGAAGAGGGTAGGAAGGGCGGTGAGGCAGTGCGCGCTACATGGACTGGCAGGAGGGAGCCGGGGCAGAGGGGCGGCCCGCCGGCCAAGCAGAGCCCCCGAGTCTGGCTGGCAAAAGCAGAGGGGTCGGACGGAGTGTGTTCAGACAGCAAGCGGGACTTGACATCTGGAAGGTTATAAGCTAACAGCTCTTCTCAGAGAATGGGAAGGCTGGAGGACAACAGGAGGGAGAGTTGTTGAGCCCTGGAGGACAGAGCTCAGCTTGGCGGGGAACAAAGGCGCTCACCAGCACCATCTCACTCGCCCATCCCTCAGCCAAAATCCCAAAGGGAACGAGTTCCTGTCAGGGAACTTGCTTGCACCGCGCCCCCAACGGTGTGCTTCTGCTGATCCACCCCTCCAGAGGCGGGTCTGACTCCCTCCCACTGCCACAGGGCCCCTCCCAAAGCGGATCATGGAAGAAGAAGCTAGCTGAGCCTGCCCCTCCCGCCCCCGTGCACCATGCTGATCCACCCCAGCTAATAGGCCAGATCCCCACCCCACAAGTCTGGCAGGGTGCAAGTAGCCCAGATGGGCTATGCCACCCCACAGTGAATCCTGCCTCTAAGAGAGGGGAAGAGAAGGCACACACCAGTCTGACTATGGCCCCAGCAGTGGGCTGGGAACAGACATCAGGTCTGACTGCGGCCCCGCCCACCAATGCAAGTTATTCAGGACAGCACAAGGGAAGTGCCCCGAAGGTCCTCACCATTCCAGGGACTATCCAAAATGACGAAATGGAAGAATTCCCCTCAAAATCGCCCAGGAAATAACAACAGCTAACGAACTGATCAAACACGATTTAAACAATATAACAGAAATTTATGTGAACATGAAAATTATGTGAACAGAAACATGAATTTAGAATAATAGTCATAAAATTAATCACTGGGCTTGAAAACAGTATAAAGGACAGCAGAGAATCTATTGCTACAGAAATCAAGGTACTAAGGAACAGCCAGGAGGAGCTAAAAAATGCTATCAATGAGCTGCAAAATAAAATGGAGACAACCACAGCTCGATTTAAGAGGCAGAGGAGAGAATACGTGAACTAGCAGATAAAATTATGGAAAAAGAAGAAGCTAAGAAAAAGAGAGAGAAAAAAAATCCAGGAGTGTGAGGGGAAAATTAGAGAACTAAGTGATGGACTAAAGAGAAATAATGTACTCATAATTGGTATTCCAGAGGAGGAAGAGAGAAAGGAAGGTGCTGAAGGTGTACTTGAAGAAATAATAGCTGAGAACTTCCCTGATGTGGGAAACAGGCATTGAAATCCAAGAGGCACAGAGAACTCGTTCAGACATAACTTGAATTGATCTGCACGACATATCATAGTGAAACTGGCAAAATACAAGGATAAAGAGAAAATTCTGAAAGCAGCTAGAGATAAACGTGCCCTAACATATAAAGGGAGACCTATAAGACGCATGACCGATCTCTCTACTGAAACTTGCCAGGCCAGAAAGGAATGGCAGGAGATCTTCAATGTGATGAACAGGAAAAATATGCAGCCGAGAATCCTTTATCCAGCAAGTCTGTCATTTAGAATAGAAGGAGAGATAAAGGTCTCCCCAAACAAACAAAAACTGAAGGAATTCATCACCACTAAACCAGCCCTACAAGAGATCCTAAGGGGGACCCTGTGAGACAAAGTACCAGAGACATCACTACAAGCATGAAACCTACAGACATCACAATGACTCTAAACCCATATCTTTCTATAATAACACTGAATGTAAATGGACTAAATGCACCAACCAAAAGACATAGGGTATCAGAATGGGTAAAAAAACAAGATCCATCTATTTGCTGTCTACAAGAGACTCATTTTAGACCTGAGGACACCTTCAGATTGAGAGTGAGGGGATGGAGAACTATTTATCATTCCACTGGAAGTCAAAAGAAAGCTGGAGTAGCCATACTTATATCAGACAAACTAGACTTTAAATTAAAGGCTGTAACAAGAGATGAAGAAGGACATTATATAATAGTTACAGGGTCTATCCATCAGGAAGAGCTAACAATTATAAATGTCTATGCGCCAAATACCGGAGCCCCCAAATATATAAAACAATTACCCATAAACATAAGCAACCTTATTGATAAGAATGTGGTAATTGCAGGGGACTTTAACACTCCACTTACAGAAATGGATAGATCATCTAGACACACGGTCAATAAAGAAACAAGGGCCCTGAATGAGACATTGGATCAGATGGACTTGACAGATCTATTTAGAACTCTGCATCCCAAAGCAACAGAATATACTTTCTTCTCAAGTGCACATGGAACATTCTCCAAGATAGATCCTATACTGGGTCACAAAACAGCCCTTCATAAGTATACAAGAATTGAAATCATACCATGCATACTTTCAGACCACAATGCTATGAAGCTTGAAATCAACCACAGGAAAAAGTCTGGAAAACCTCCAAAAGCATGGAGGTTAAAGAACGCCTTACTAACGAATGAGTGGGTCCACCAGGCAATTAGAGAAGAAATAAAAAAATATATGGAAACAAACGAAAATGAAAAGACAACAATCCAACCGCTTTGGGATGCAGCAAAGGCAGTCCTGAGAGGAAAATACATTGCAATCCAGGCCTATCTCAAGAAACAAGAAAAATCCCAAATACAAAATCTAACAGCACACCTAAAGGAAATAGAAGCAGAACAGCAAAGGCAGCCTAAGCCCAGCAGAAGAAGAGAAATAATAAAGATCAGAGCAGAAATAAACAATATAGGATCTAAAAAAACTGTAGAGCAGATCAACGAAACCAACAGTTGGTTTTTTGAAAAAATAAACAAAATTGACAAACCTCTAGCCAGGCTTCTCAGAAAGAAAAGGGAGATGAGCCAAATAGATGAAATCATGAATGAAAATGGATTTATGACAACCAATCCCTCAGAGATACAAGCAATGATCAGGGAATACTATGAAAAATTATATGCCAACAAACTGGACAAACTGGAAGAAATGGACAAATTCCTGAACACCCACGCGCTTCCAAAACTCAATCAGGAGGAAATAGAAAGCTTGAACAGACCCATAACCAGCAAAGAAATTGCATCAGTCATCAAAAATCTCTCAACAAATAAGAGTCCAGGACCAGATGGCTTCCCAGGGGAGTTCTACCAGATGTTTAAAGCAGAGATAATACCTATCCTTCTCAAGCTATTCCAAGAAATAGAAAGGGAAGGAAAACTTCCAGACTCATTCTATGAAGCCAGTATTACTTTGATTCCTAAACCAGACAGAGACCCAGTAAAAAAAAAAGGGAACTACAGGCCAATATCCCTGATGAATGTGGATGCAAAAATTCTCAGTAAGATACTAGCAAATCGAATTCAACAGCATATAAAAAGAATTATTCACCATGATCAAGTGGGATTCATTCCTGGGCTGCAGGGCTGGTTCCACATTCGCAAATCAATCAATGTGACACATCACGTTAATAAAAGAAAAGATAAGGGGGCGCCTGGGTGGCGCAGTCGGTTAAGCGTCCAACTTCAGCCAGGTCACGATCTCGCGGTCCGTGAGTTCGAGCCCCGCGTTGGGCTCTGGGCTGATGGCTCAGAGCCTGGAGCCTGTTTCCGATTCTGTGTCTGCCCCTCCCCCGTTCATGCTCTGTCTCTCTCTGTCCCAAAAATAAATAAACGTTGAAAAAAAAAATTAAAAAAAGAAAAGATAAGAACCATATGATCCTGTCAATCGATGCAGAAAAGGCCCTTGACAAAATTCAGCAACGTTTCTTAATAAAAACCCTCGAGAGTTCAAAAAAGAAAGAAAGAAAGAATGGTCAACCAGGAATTTAGAGAAGAAATTAAAAACTATATGGAAACAAATGAAAATGAAAAGACAACAATCCAAACGCTTTGGGATGCAGCGAAAGCAGTCTGGAGAGGAAAATACATTGCAATCCAGGCCTATCTCAACAAACAAGAAAAATCCCAAATACAAAATCTAACAGCATACCTAAAGGAACTAGAAGCAGAACAGCATACACACCCCAAAACCAGCAGAATAAGAGAAATAATAAAGATCAGAACAGAAATAAACAACAGAGAATCTAAAAAAACTGTAGAGCAGATCAATGAAACCAAGAGTCGGGCTTTTGAAAAAATAAACAAAATTGATAAACCTCTAGCCAGGCTTCTCAAAAAGAAAAGGAAGAGGACCCATATAGATAAAGTCATGAGGAAAATGGAATTATTACAAAGAATCCCTCAGAAATACAAGCAATTATCAGGGAATACTATGAAAAATGACATGCTAACAAACTGGACAACGTGGAAGAAATGGACAAATTCCTAAGCACCCACACACTTCCAAAACTCAAACAGGAAGAAACAGAATATTTGAACAGACACATAACTAGCGAAGAAATTGAATCAGTTATCACAAATCTCCCAATAAATAAGAGTCTAAGACCAGATGGCTTCTCTGGGGGATTCTGCCAGACACTTAAAGCAGAAATAATACCTATCCTTCTCAAGCTGTTCCCAAAATAGAAAGGGAAAGAAAACTTCCAGACTCATTCTATGAAGCCAGCATTACTTTGATTCCCAAACCAGACAAAGACCCAGCAAAAAAAGAGAACTACAGGTCAATATCCCTGATGAATATGGATGCAAAAATTCTCAACAAAATACTAGCAAATCGAATTCAACAGTGTAAAAAAAGAATTATTCACCATGATCAAGTGGGATTCATTCCTGGGCTGCAGGGCTGGTTCAATATTTGCAAATCAATCAATGTGATACATCACATTAATAAAAGAAAAGATAACAACTATATGATCCTGTCAATCGATGCAAAAAAAAAGCATTTGACAAAATTCAGCATACTTTCTTAATAAAAATGCTTGAGAAAGTCAGAATGAAAGGAACATACTTAAACATCATAAAAGCCATTTATGAAAACCCCACAGCTAATATCATCCTCAATGGGGAAAAACTGCGAGCTTCTTCCCTGAGATCAGGAACACGACAGGGATGTCCACTCTCACCGCTGTTGTTTAACATAGTGTTGGAAGTTCTAGCATCAGCAATCAGACAACAAAAGGAAATCAAAGGCATCAAAATTGTCATGGATGAACTCAAGCTTTCACTTTTTGCAGATGACATGATATTATACATGGAAAACCCCATAGGCTCCACCAAAAGTCTGCTAGAACTGATACATGAATTCAGCAAAGTCGCAGGACACAAAATTAATGTACAGAAATCAGTTGCATTCTTATACACTAACAATGAAGCAACAGAAAGAGAATAAAAGAAACTTATCCCATTCACAACTGCACCAGGAATCACAAAATACCTAGGAATAAACCTAACCAAAGACGTAAAAGATCTGTATGCTGAAAACTATAGAAAGCTTATGAAGGAAATTGAAGAAGATACAAAGAAATGGAAAAATATTCTGCGCTCATGGATTGGAAGAATACATTGTTAAAATGTCAATGCTACCCAAAGCAATCTACACATTCAATGCAATCCCAATCAAAACTGCACCAGCATTCTTCCCAAACCTAGAACAAGCCATCCTAAAAATTGTATAGAACCACAAAAGGCCCCGAAGAGCCAAAGTAATATTGAAGAAGAGGACCAAAGTGGGAAGCATCACAATCCCAGACTTTAGCCTCTACTACAAAGCTGTAATCATCAAGACAGCATGATATTGGCACAAAAACAGACACATAGACCAATGGAACAGAAGACAGACTCCAGAATTGGACCTACAAAAGTATGGCCAACTAATCTTTGACAAAGCAGGAAAGAATATCCAAGGGAAAAAAAATACAGTCTCTTTAACAAGTGTTACTGGGAGAACTGGACAGCCACATGCAGAAGAATGAAACTAGACTACTGTCTTACACCATTCACAAAAATAAACTCAAAATGGATGAAGGAGCTGAATGTGAGACAGGAAACCATCAAAACCCTAGAGGAGAAAGCAGGGAAAAAACCTCTCTGACCTCAGCTGCGGCAATTTCTTACTCGACACATCTCCAAAGGCAAGGGAATTAAAAGCAAAAGTGAACTATTGGGACCTCATGAAGATAAAACGCTTCTGCACTGCAAAGGAAACAATCAACAAGACTAAAAGCCAACTGAGGAATGGGAAAAGATATTTGCAAATGACATATCGGACAAAGAGCTAGTATCCAAAATCTATAAAGAGCTCAGCAAACTCCACACCCGAAAAACAAATAATCCAGTGAAGAAATGGGCAGAGGACATGAATGGTCACTTCTCTAAAGAAGACATCCAGATGGCCAACAGGCACATGAAAAGATGCTCAACGTCACTCCTCATCAGGGAAATACAAATCAAAACCACACGGAGATACCACATCCCCCCAATCAGAGTGGGTAAAATGAACAAATCAGGAGACTATAGATGCTGGAGAGGATGTGGAGAAACGGGAACCCTCTTGCACTGTTGGTGAGATTGCAAACTGATGCAGCCACTCTGGAAAGCAGTGTGGAAGTTCCTCAAAAAATTAAAAATAGATCTACGCTATGACCCAGCAATAGCACTGCTAGGAATTTACCCAAGGGATACAGGAGTGCTGATGCATAGGGGCACTTGTACCCCAATGTTTACAGCAGCACTTTCAACAATAGTCAAATTATGGAAAGAGCCTAAATGGATGAAGAGCCAACTGATGAATGGATAAAGAAAACGTGGTTTATATATACACAATGGAATACTACTTGGCAACGAGAAAGAATGAAATATGGCCTTTTGTAGCAACGTGGATGGAACTGGAGAGTGTTATGCTAAGTGAAGTAAGTCATACAGAGAAAGATACCATATGTTTTCACTCCTATGTGGATCCTGAGAAACTTAACAGAAGACCATGGGGGAGGGGAAGGGAAAAAGTTATAGAGAGGGAAGGAGGCAAACCATCAGAGACTCATAAGAACGTAGAATAAACTGAGGGTTTTGGGGGGTGGAAAGGAGGTGAAAGTGGTTGATAAGCACTGAGGAGGGCACCTTTTGGGATGAGCACTGGGTGTTGTATGGAAACCAACGTGACAATAAATTTCATATTTAAAAAAAACGATTCTTTGGCTGATTATCAGTCTGTCTCCTCCCTCAGCTCTTATCAAAAAAAATTGTGGGGTGCCTAGGTGGCTCAGTCCGTTAAGTGTCCGAGTTTGGTTCAGGTCATGAACTCACTGCTGGTGAGTTTGAGCCCCGCATCGGGTCTGTGCTGACAGCTCACAGTCTGGAGCCTGATTTGGATTTTGTGTCTGTCTTCCCCTCCCCTGCCCAAGCTCTGTCTCTGTCTCAATCTCTTTCAAATATAAATAAGCATTTAAAAATTTTTTTTAATTTGTTAAGAATGTAGAATTCATATGTTTTTTTATCATAATAAAAACAAAAGGATATATGGTCTGAAGTATTCTCAAAACAAAATGTCAGCTTTATCTTCATCCTCCATCAACCTCAGCTCAGAAGCTCTAGACAGCCCTGGGTTGTCCTCAGGACATCATTTTCTCAGATGTCTGATTCTTCTTCTGAGCATAATAAAAACCACTGATTTTATAATTCATACTCACCACCCACACAAGTCAGAGTGAGGTATAAGACACCTGTAGTGCCCAAGGTTTCCAAGCACAGAGGCTCAATTCAGCTTTTATATGTGTGGTAGGTTGAAAAACTGTCCACAAGACTCCCCACCCCCCTTCTGTAGTCCCAGCCTTGAGATGTGACTGCAGCACCTGCCATTGGGAGATGGTGTCCATTTCCTTAATAGGGTCAACTCCATGACTTGATTTGGCTGATACATGTAGTGGATATGATGTGCTCACTTGAACCTTCTGCTTCCTAGGCCCCTACCATGACCATATGAACAAACCTGCACTGGACCTCGGGTGGCACTGGCCATCCTGGACCAGCCAGCCCTCCAGCTGACCTGGTAACTGACTGAAAATACGTGAGTCCAGCCAACATCAGTCTGGCCCAAATCAACTGAGCCCAGCCCAAACTGTTGACCCACAGAACCACGACCCTTAAAAGTAGTGGTGTTTTAAGCCACTATGTTTTGGGAAGCTTTGATACACTGCAAAAATTAACAGGTAAAATATGTACCCCCAATTCTCATTATCTCATAGTTGCTCTTCTGAATCAAACCCTCCCCAAAACCTTCCCTAGGTGGATGGCATGCAACTCCTTCTCAAATACTATTTACATGATGTTTTTTAAAAACAATTTTAAAATAAAGGAAAGGCCTGTTGTCAGGATGACTGGGCATTACTCAACTCAGCCTTGGGTGGACTTTTCAATTGGGTCAGACAGCAGCTGCATTCTTGGCTCACCCCAGAGTGCAGAGGTTAGTCTCCTCCCTGTTTTTTCCCCAAAGGTCTTGGAAACATGTAAGTCTTCCCTTGTGTTCAGGGGGACTAGAGTTCACACATCCTTTTTCATCCTGGGTCCCTTTCCTTATCCGTGCCTCCTCTGATCAGCACTGCTCACTCTACAGCTCTACCGAGGGAACCAAAATGCAGAGGGCTGTTGAGTGTTTCTCTGACATTCTCCTGCACACCTTATCAATATCACAGCTTTGCTTAATTTCCCATGTGAATTTTTCTCTACTTGAGTGAGCTCCACAGAGTTTCCTTTGCACCTTCTTCAAGTACAAGAATCCTCTCCCCACATGTGATATACATCTCTGCTTCTGCCTTCACAGCACCCACTTCTCCTGCCTCTACCAATAGCACTGACACTTTCCAAGGAAACAACTTTCTCCTCCCTTTCCAGAGATGTGGGTTGAATGTAGTCCTTTCAACCCTTGACGCCGGAGGTAGGCACATGACCCAGCTTTGGCCAATCAGAGCATGCCTGCTCCTGGCCAGCGATTGGTTCTTATTGGGGCACATGACTCCACCAGCTCCTATCAAATTCAAGTCTAGGACTTATGTGGAGACTGCCATGAGAACAACCACCTTTTCACTGGGAATGCTGATAACACAAGAAATTAGAACAGAACTACTGTGCAGGCAATGTGTCACTATGAGGAGAAATCCTCCCCCGAAATGAAGCAACAGACAATGACAATGTTAACGATGTAATTTGAGTGTTTGGAGTAACCAGCCCTGCCTAAAGAAAGCTACCATGGAACGTTTGACTTGGTTGTTCTTTTTTGTTTAAACCAGACTGAACTAAGTTACTGTTGCTTGCAAACAAAGATGTTCTACCATATCCACATTCGTCCCTTTATACAAATTAGAACTTACTGCTGTTAAATGGAAAGCAGGACAATACATATGAGGTTGAAGAATGGGTAACCTACTCTGTGGTGATCTCTAGCTGCCCATTTTCTTTCCCTACACACCTTGGCTTTCACTGGAGGGAGTTGGGGCTTGTAGCAGTTTTAAAACAGAGTCACACAGTCTTTGATCCTCCTCCCACTGAGGCCTGGGTCTCAGTGCCCAGCCCTTGCCCTCAAATCTGGTCAGGCCTGTGACTGCTGAAAACAATCAGGTCAGTGGCATTGATGTCATGTGTCCCCCAGGCTGGGTCCACATCTACCTTGTTTCCTGGCATCAGCACTCTCAGAGCCACAAGCCACCACTTACAAGTCCAAATCCCAAAGCAGCCACTTTGGGGCCTCAACACATAGGTACCTGGTTGGCAGTAACACCTCAGCAGCCACCAGCCCTCCAGGCCCATGCACCAGGCATGACAGAGAGAGACTAGCTTGGAGGAAGATATCCCTGCCTGTCTCTTCCAGCTGCTACCAGCCCACTCACCCACTGCCATTCAAGATGATCCCCTGAAGCCTGCACATGCAGGTCTTTTATGAATCCCTGACCTGAATGATCCAAAGCATAAGAAATGATGGTTGTTTCCTGCTACTGAGTCTTGGCATTGCTTGTGATACGGCCATTGACACCCGGGGCCAGACCTCTCCAATCCCAGCCTTACCTCACAACATCCACTGATGCAGCCCCTGACTTGAAGAAATCAGTGGAGTCTTCCACCTCTAGGACACTGGGGAGAATCCGTTTCCAGGCACTCTGAAAAACAGGCATGGTGAGAACAGGGCTCCCTGGGGAACCAGGGGCATCTGTCTTCTGGGTGAGAGCAGCCCCTGCTGTGGGCTTGCCCCACCTGCTGCCAGGCTGGGCTCTGTCCACTCCATGGTGCTGCTGCTCCCAGGCTCCTGGGGTGACTGTGTCCTTGGGGAAGTAGGAGCCCAGGGAGTTCAGCTGTCCTCAGCTCCTTTGGGATCCCTACACCATTTCAGTGCAGCAGGAAGAGTATACATACAGAGCTCAGGGCTTGGCTGTGCACCAGCTGCTCCCCAGCCCCCTTCACACCCAGCCTCACCTTGGTGCTCTCATCCGGGTGAGGTTCCCAGAGTGATCCTGGTGTTTGGGTGTGTTGCAGTGTAGAAAGGAAAGAAAAGTGGGTGGGAGTTCTGAGGGTGAAAACAAGGTACTTTGATGGGGTTCAGGAGGCCTGGGTCTTTTTCTCACAGACAGGCTAGCTGGTTCTGTGCCCATCTGTCCCATGGCCTCCAAAAGTCAGCAGTGCCCACCAGCCAGCCTTGTGGGTGAGTGTGGAAAGGCCAGTGTGAGTGGGCAACACCATCCAGAATTCTAAGAAGGCCATCCAGTGGATCAGGATGGGACAATTGTTCTGTGGGTGAGCTCCCAGTCAGGCCTATGAGGACAGGAGCATCAAGATGCCTCACACACTCTGCCTGAGCTTCAGACAGGCACTGGGTCAGGCCCAGTCTGGTCTGGGTCTGGTCACTGGGCCAGATGGAAGTGGTCAGGCCCAATTAGGACCTGGCCCAACCTCTCCCTGGTTCCTTCTTTTGTTCTTTGAAAGGTGTCATGGTTTTGCTCTTCCCATCCTCATTGTGACCATCAGCAGCCATGCTAAGCCATTCCCTGTCCCCACTTGACTACTGCCTGTCCTCCACACCTCTGCCTGGGCCCTTGCCTACCAGTGAGGTTCTTCTCTGGACCTCCAGCTCATGTTTAAATCCTAAGCATCCTCCAGGACCAACTGCCATGGCCCCTCTTCCCTGAACCCTTCACTGACTGCTCTGCCTGCTCTTCAGACTCAGGTGGCGTGGGGCCACAGGCCACCTGCTGGTATGTGGACACCAGCATGACGCCTATGGGATGCACCAGCCCTCATCAGATGTGTGTGGAACCTCTGAAAGGCAGTGGACCCTAAACCCACACGGCCTGTTCACACCCTAGCTTGGCTCCTGACAAGCCATGGAGATACAGAGAGTCTCTCAGTGCCTCTGTTTCCTCATCTGTGAAAGGATCTGATAATGGCTGTGGGGGATTCCTCACACGAGGCAGGCAGAGTACCTGATGTACAGAAAGACCACAACAATGCAAATTTTGTTCCGTTGCTAGGCTCTCTCCACCAACACCAGAGGCCCACACTGGCCTCTCCTCCCCAGCCATTTCTGCTCCACCCCAGTCACCTCCAGACCATGCATTCTGAAAGAGCCAGTCCAGCTAGGACCAACAGGTGTTATAATAATGATGCCAAGGATGACCAAGAGGCCATGCAGCATAGCATGATAGTGGTGGAGGCCAGGAATTCAGGCCCACCAGCTGGGCTCCATGCCTAGGCCTGCGCTCATCTCTTGTGACCCCACCTTGGGCCTCAGGCTCCTCTGCTGGGAGCTGAAAGTAATAGAAACACCTACTTCATAGTTGTTACAGTAATTAAACACACTACTGTTCCTGAAGTGATTGGAACACTGCTACACAGTGTACACACTCTGCAAGCACGTGCTTCTTTTGATGACCCTTAGGCTCCCTGCCCATGTTTACTGAGGTCCTTATAGGTGCTGTTAAACTGCCCGTTTCCATGTGTGTTCTCTCCTCTACCACTCACAACACCCATGGATATGCAGTTTATTCAAGTGAACAGATGAAGGACACAGTCACAACAGCTTTTGACTCAGGCCTAGCTCTACACACACACAACCTTACCTCACCCCAAGGGCCACTCAGCTGTAAGCCCCAGAAGCCTAGTTTGTCCAGCTGGCCCTGTAACTCCAGGGCAAGTACAGGGCTGGGGCCAGAGCAGCTCCTCCAAAATATTTTTGAATGAACAGGCTTCTCTCTCTCTCTCTCTCTGTCTCTCTTTACAGACATTCAGAAAGTTCAGCTTTCTACTGAGGAAGTGCTTGGTGCCCTCTGGAGCAGAGTAAGCTTCTCGTGTCCCTTCCCTGCTGGGTACTGTCTTTAGCACTTGTCATCAACACCCACAGTCACCACTGTGGCTGCTGACTGGCCCATGTCCTCTCATCCAGCCCTCCTTCCCCCAGAATTCTCTCCACTCAGGTCTCAGGTCAAACCCTACCCTTCTCCTGCCCAAGGAAGCCTGCCCTGGTTATTCCTTCTAAAGTTGTCCCCAAGCCTCCAAGGACCTTGTTCCCATCAACCTGTTATTTCACTCTTGGCCTGAAATTATCTGTTCATTTGTTTGGCTGTTCATTGGCTGTTTTCCCCATGGAAAGGGACACTTCATGAGAAGTGCTGGCTTAGCACTCAGCATTTGATAGGAGCTCATATGTATTTCTTAAGTCATTGATTACATGGTTGAACAAGTGAATGCTTGAAAATTCATCCACAGCCTTCATTCATAAAGGTTAAATACCATCCATACTATGCCTTCCAGGGAGAAGGAAGTGGGCAGAGGGAGCAGGAAGGACCAGGAACAAGTCTGGGAGGTGACCACTGACTGGGCTTGCAGTGGAAGGGACTGAGTCTCAGAGAGTGAAGTGCTCTCCTGCATCATCCATGACTGCTGTACTGGAGTCCAGGTCTGCCTGACTATGACACCCGGGCTGGTCACAGTGCAGGAGGCTCCCTCTCAGGGAGCTTTTCTGGAAGGTTACACTGCACACTTTCTCATCAAAGGGCCATGGATTTGGCACCAACCTTTTCCACCTATTCCAGGGGCTTCTTCATCTGTCCACTCTTGACAGTGAGTCCCTAGAAGAGTCAGACCCACTTGGCCAAATCCCAGTGTCCCAGTGACAGAGGAAAAGAGCAAGGGGGCATCAGAAAGTCCCAAGACATGATAGAACCAACACGGTGCCCAGGGTCAGCACATACATCTACAGAGGGTGTGCACATCCAACTCCAGGGAGTGTGAGTCAAAAAACACAGATGCAGTGCACAACCTGCAAAACCAGACAGAATCCCTGAAGGGGGCTTTTACCCGCACAGTCTCTGCCATGACCAGTTCTGCCTCTGTCAGCTCAAGGACACTGCTGTCTGCTCCGCTGAAGAAGCGTGAGGCTGGGATCATCCTGCCATCCTCCAGCTGGATGTTCTTCACCAGAAGCTGCAAAAAGAAGGCTTCACAGTACCTGTGGTTGTCTGCATGGCAGGGAAGAGAGCAATTCCACACGGAGCACTGTGCTGGGCTCCCCACACACTTCGTCTCCAACCCTCACCACAAGAAAGGTACAAGATTAATGAGGAGGGACGTTCACAGTGGAGACACTGCTCTTCCAGGAACACAGAGGAAACTGTAGAGCTCACTTCTCCGTCACCCACCCCCCTTCTCACTTCTTTTTAAGTGTAATGATTTTATTATTTCCATAAAAATGCCTACTTATTAGACAAAAGTAATTCAAGCACTACTCGGAATATGAATCAAGAAAACAACTAGGGGCGCCTGGGTGGCTCAGTCAGTTAAGCATCCAACTCCAGCTCAGGTCATGATCTTATGATTTGTGAGTTTGGGCCCCACATTGGGCTCTGAGCTGACAGCTTGGAGCCTGGAGCCTGCTTCAGATTCTGTGTCTCCCCCTCTCTCTCTCTGCCCCTTCCCTACTTGTGCGCACGCTCTCTCTCTCTCTCTCTCTCAAAAATAAACAAACATTAAAAAAAAAAAAAAGAAAAGTTATCACCCAGTAGCCCAGCTCCTAGAAACCCCATGGAAAGCTCTGGTGAAGATCATCAGATGCCCCCTAGGGGGCAGAGGTGGGAAAAGGAGCAGACACGGATGTCTGTGTTTGACAAGAGTGGTTTACAAGAATGGTAGGGGCGTCTGGGTGGCTCAGTATGTTACGTGTCCGACTTCAGTTCAGGTCATGATCTCACAGTTTGTGAGCTGGAGCACTGTGTCGGGCTCTGTGCTGACAGCTCAGAGCCTGGAGCCTGCTTCGGATTCTGTGTCTCCTTCTCTCTCTGCCCTCCCCCACTCACACTCTGTCTGTTTCTCTCTCTCTCAAAAATAAACGTTAAAAAAAATTTTTAGTTGGGATGAGCACTGGGTGTTGTATGGAAACCAATTTGACAATAAATTATATATAATAAATAAATACATAAATATTAAAAATTAAAAAAAAATTATAAGAACGGTCCACTCTCTATATGCCCTGACATAACTGAAGCCAGATTCCCTGCTTGGCCTCCACCCTCTTGACTTTTGAAGATATTCTGGAGCTTTCTGTGAGCTAAAGCCCAGCTAGACCCAGCTAAAAGTTCCTGAAAGATACTTCAACCAAGGGTTCCGCCAAGGCTACTTCCTTTGCTTTGCTGTCCCTGTGGACATCACAGAGGGCACAGTTGTTGCCCCCTACCCAGAGCTCCTCCTAGCCCGTGTTCCCATCCTCCAGCTGCTGCGGTATTGGTCGTTAGCAGTCTACATGTACCTTCCTCCTCCATGGCTTTTGGCGGATAAGTGCAGCCATGCATAGAGAGGCCCAGGGCTGATGCCTCATTGCCACCCTCCTTCTCCAGGGGCAGCAGAAACTGAGGACTTAGCGATGTGAGTATGCAGGGGCATAATCAGCAGATGCAATTCACACTGCAGTGCTTGGGATCAGACAGAAGATGGCAGACTCCAGAACCCTTATATCTTTGCTTAGCACTGTCCTCTGCCCCAGTCTAGCCCTACATTGTATGAGATTTTCCAAGAGTACTCCCTCAATAAGTCACATGCACAAGAACTCCTGTCTCAGACACTGCTTCAAAGGAACTTGACCCAAGACAGATAGCATCTTTCAACTGCATGTATCCATCATGAATACCTAAAACACCCACTCACTATACCTTGCAGACATTAAAGGCATCCTCAGGCCCTCCAATGGCAAGACACAGCAAGATAGGAACCCAGAGTGAGCTCGCATCCATCCCCAGCAAAGCTGTTCCACATTCTATCTGGTCTATACACACTGATGCAGCCAATGATTCCATATCCATGAGATTTGTTGAAATCTCCACAGTGTTTGGAGACCCCTGCTTGTACTCTTTCCCTGCCCCCAGTATCTTAAAGTCCAGACCTGCCCAACCACTGTACAGAGGGAGTATTAACCTGGGGATCAGAGCCAGAATTTTAAGGCTTGAATCCCCACTCTGCCACAAATTAACTTGGTGATGTTGGGAGGGTTATTTAAACCTCTTTGCTTCAGTTTTCTCTGCTGTCAAATGGGTATAATATTAATACATATCTCATATAGTTGTTGGGAAAATCAAATTTAATAGATCTAAATTGTTTTAAAATAGTGCCAAGGCACACAGAAGGCACTGCATAAATAGTAGCTGTTACTCAGAGTCGTGGAGTCTGCTAACATGAGTCAGGGCATGTTGTGTGCCTGGCATGGCTCCAGGGGTTCTCACGATGATATCCCTGTTCAGAAAGAAGGAAACTGAGGCACAGAGATTCAGTCACCACACCCAGTGGCACCTGGACACTCTGCTGGACTGAAAGGAGGCTGCAAATTCAGGGCTCCCAGCAAAGAGCCTCTCCCTGATTCTGATACCCTCACAGGGCACCCAACTCTGGCTGGGGGGCCTGGTCACAAAGAGCAAGGGGCCAGCCTTCCCTGAACAGGGAAGTGGGTTGGGTGCAAGCAAGGGGTTTTCCAGGGGTTTTCCTGGAGCCTACAGTCTCACTTTCCCATGATTTCTCCAGAGTAGCCTGGGGTCTAACTGCCAGGGCTGAGCACCTGGACATGTGTGTGTCACCTGGAGCCTAAAGTACAGACATGTGACCCATAGCAGAACCATTACCATTCTGTCATCATTCCCGAAAAGGATGAGTCCCACTTTGGTGACTATCCCCGGCTGATGGGCTCCTGGGATAGGCAAGGCTTCTCCCTCGGGCACCAGGCCTGCAGTGTTTAGCGTTGAGTTGAAGAAAGTCAGCTTCTGTTGAGGACAGGAAAACCAAAAGATGGTAGATGAAAGAGGCCCCCACTGCTGGCATTCCAGGCAAGGTCGAACAGGGCTAAGGGGATGAAAGGGAGCTGGGCATGGCTAGGGGGAGGAGAGAGGCAGCTAGGGCAGCCACAACACAAGACTAGTCCTAGGCAATCCCTAGGACTCTGCCTCCAGTAGCACAAACAAGACCTGGAAGAGCCTCAGAGTCCTCAGGGAGCCCTCAAGTTCTATGTGCCCCTAGGATCCTATGTATTGGCTGCTGGCCTCAGACCTCAGGTGGAGAGACACTAGGAGAAAATCTGCCCAAGGCATCACAGAGTACCCTGGGGATGCCACTAAGCACTGGTCACATTGCATAGAATCTTGTGGTGATGGGGGGAGCAGAGAGACTCGTGGATGGAGTCTGGGGAGTTGGTCAGCAGTCAGGGGTTTGGACAGTCTGAGGCTTTGTGGAGAACAAGACTGCCCTCTGTGGGGAGCAGATTGTTCCCAATGACGGTCCTGCCAAATCCCCATACCTCTTGAGAGCTTGTGAGTGCCAGGGCTCACCATCTGCAGTATATGGACTGCCCAATGCCCAAGCCCTAGCCTGAGCATGGTACTCCGCCCCACTGGGACCAAGTCAAAGTCACAGCTGGACTTGGGATCTCTGCAAGCCCATGGGTGGGAGTCAAAATATTTTACAACCAACATAGCTTGAACCCAGAGCTGTTGCAGGGATCCAGAGGCCTTGAGCTGTGCTGGAACTTTATCCTTTAGCCACCAGATGGTGGATAGATCTAATGGTCCTAGGAGAGGGACTGAGGTGACTGGGGGCACTTGGGTGGGTTTGGGGGTCTAGGCAGTGACTCTTTGACAGCCAGTTCAGACATATTTTGATAGCAGGGCACACGAGTGTATCCAACCCAATCCTAGCCAAGTACAAACACACCTGCCCACAGGCCTCTGTCCAGGCGCCTGGCACCTTGTCGTTCCCTCGGATCCAGTTATGAATCGCCTCTGCTGACTGCTCCCAGTTGATCTGTTGGGTAGGACGTGTGTGTTCAGCCAGTCTCTTCCCCACTCCTTGGCCATCCAGACAACACACCTGTTCTCTCCTTCCCTTCCCCACCACCCTCCAACCTCCCACTTCCCACCCTCCCCAACCTGTCCTGCACCCTGATGAACCCTGACTGAGTGGAGCCCTGGGGAATGAGCTGGGACATCTGGCTTCCTGTTGGGCACTGGTCTGAGTCCCTGAGCTGGAACAGGCCGATCTCTGGTACCCCAGCTCTGGGTGCTCTCTGACCCCAGCCTTTCACTGGTTGTGTAAACTTTAGGAGGATGATTGGGGAAGATAACACTCAGTTAAGGTGGCCAAGGGCTGACACAGACTCCCCAGCAGAGTGCAGGCTCATCCCATAGGCCCCCCAACAGCTTCCCCTCACTTGTAGGGCTCACATAGACCCCTATGCACCCCATAAGCCCTGATCAGAGGTACAGCCCATAAGCTTCCCCATGCCCAAAGCTGCAGTAGCTCTGAGAAACTGAATTACTTCTCGGATCTCATCTTAGAGACTTCCAGCACTGTGGCTGATATTTTACACACTGCCCCACCTCAGCTCTTCTCCCTGGAGACCCTGCCTGTCCATTCTTCCTAAAGGGGAACAGAGAACAACCCAGAACACACCCTGTTGCCTGCCTGTCCACGTGTCAGAGGAACTTTGCTCACACTTCTCCTGCATGGGCTGCTCTCTCTTCAGGCCTTAAACAATTATAGCTTGGCTAGTCAGCCTAAACCCCAGCTTCCCTGGGACACCCTCTGCACCCCAGCACATGCATGGGCAGCCTTTGGGGTGGGCAGGGCTCTGCACTCACCTTGGCTGTTTCCTTCTTCTGAATGCCCTCATAGGTGGCTCCTTCCTCAGGCTGGGGAGTCTGGGGGCTTTGCCTTCGGCGATCAGCCTCACAGCCTGCACCTGGGGAGACCAGGTCAGTTAGCATCCCCAGCATTACAACCCTCCCCTCACTCCCAGGCCCTGGGTTCACCATGAACCTGGACTCAGCCCCACACTGACCAGACTTGCCTGGCCCCATGCCAGGTACTCCATGGGTACCCAAGGAATATCCCTGATAGGAATGGGTACAGTTAGTCTGAATCTAATTCCATTCTGAAGGAGGAGTACAAAACCCTGCCATCTCTACCAAACACAGTTTTAGAAGATTATATAGAAGATCTTATACCTTCTGAGAACTTAGATTATATAAACTACAAAGCCCTATACAGATGTAACAAACACAATTCCCATATTTTCATCTAAAACCTTCCCTGTCTGTTAAGGGGAATGGATTCTGAGCCCCATGTAGTGTTTGGAGGTCTGAGATTAAGCAGGAAGCTGTTTTTCTGTGAAGGAAAAGGGGAGATTGTAGAAGAAGGAATCAGGGAAGTAGGCAGGAAAGACAAGGAGCCTAGGCCCATCCTGAGGGGGTCCTGGGGGGAACCCCAGAGATACCCAAACCAAGAAGTGATGAGAATGTCAGAAACATCTAAAGCAGGACTGCCCAGAAGAACTTTCTGGATGAGGGACATGTTCTGTGTCAGAACTGTCCAATACAGTGGCCATCAGCCAGTGTAGTTCCTGTACTGGGGATTTGAAAGGTAGCTATGGGAACTGAGGACCTCAATTTTTAATTAGAATTCAATTTAATGAATTTAATAGGTGCATGTGACTAGCAGGTGTCATATTGGATGGCGCAGCTCTAAACCACTAAAGTTGTTTCCTGTGGGATATGTCAGATAAGCTCCTTCTCTGTCTCTCCTGTCAAATCTCCAGCAAGTCTACTTTATTCATTATTTTTGTAAGCAGGTGGACTCCATGGGAGGGAATACAAGAGGCATCTGTTTGATATACACGAAAAATAAAAGATGGCTGACATCTGGGCAGCAGTGAGCACTCTCACGTCATTGCTCTGCTTATCGCTACTCCCAAACAGGGAACGTTCTCCTCACTGAGATAGCCTCCTCTTTGACTCCTGACTGCTGCTGGAACCAACCAGAAGTTCATGTGTGTCTCTGCCTTTTGGTCAACTCTGGCTGGCTTCCTTTGGCTCCACCACCAGCAGCCACACAGACACACCAGTCCCTAAGGGGTCAGGTCCCATGGGGCCTGCCTGCTGTACCAACCACAATTGTGTCTGACATCAGTCCTTCTTGTCTGTCTTGCTCTGATAACAGAACCCTGTCTCCTGCAGACAACTTAACCTATATGACTACAGTTGGGCTTCTCTGATTTTTCATTCAGGAATTTTGTGAGAAAGAGGGTTTTTCTTCCTTTGGAATCCAGAGGCAAAAGCCTCGAGCCATCAGTGACTACTTTTCCTCTCATTTGAGGGCAGCCCACCTGAAGATGAAGCTCATCAAAGAAAGAAAAGTAGAATCAGAAGGAAGGCAAAGATACAGAATCCTAAGACATGGCTTCTATCTCTGGACTCAGCCATGCTTGGCACCATCCTTGTCTTTTGTCTTCTATATTAAATGAGCCAAAAATGTTCCCTTTGTGGATAAGCTTTCCGAATTGGGTTCGGTAGGTTGTAAGCAAGAGTCTTGCCTAACAACAATACATTGTATGTCCTAATCCTGCCTCTTTGAGAGCTCTCTCCCTCTAGAATCCTGGAACTGGGGAAAGAGCCTGGGGGGCAGGCTGGGCCTGGATACCAGTAAGGGGAGGCCCACATATGGCATGGCTGCTTCCCAGCCCTTACCATCCCTTTGATGCCTTCAGGAAAGAGGAAGCGGTTGTATAGAGTGCTCACGGTGTCATCCGGGAGGATCTCACACTCCTTCTGGAGAAGAAGGTCCCCAGTGTCCAGACCGTCATCTGCCCAGAAGATGGTAAAACCCCCTTTCTTGTCTCCATGAATAAGGGTCCTAGGGAGCACAAGTTTTAAAGCCTGAGTCTAGGGGGCAATCCGGGAGCACCTAGCACCTGCTAGGTGTTGTGGTAAAAGCCCTATATGCTTGATGTGACATAATACCCCAACAGGTATCACAGGCATTATATGCCCCTTTTACAGATAAGGAAACTAAGGTCTAAGAAATGAAGAGACATAACCAAGGAGGTCAGGGAGCCTGACCCTAAGGTCGGTGAGCCTGAATCTCAGTCTGGCTACAAACCCCCACTCTTCCCAGCTCAGATGCCTCCCCTTGCTGATCACCCAGCTAAACTGCACCATCAGTCACATGGTTCCATTTGTCCCCTTAGCACTTACCATGTCAAACCATCTTGTTCAGATGACCTTTTACTCCATCTCTATCCCTTTCCAAGTAGGATGCTGCTGTGTACTGGCAGTGGGTGTGGGTTCAAGCAGGCCTCTGGCCACACTGCCTGGGTTGGTACCCTTGGGCGAGTCCCTTAACCCATTCTGTTCCAGTGACTCTGCCTGCCAGGGTGGGACCACTGATGTGTGTACTTCACAGTTGACTGTAGGAACCCAGAGCACTTAGCAAGGTCTGTCCCTGATTCTCTCTGGCACTCTTGGCACTACTGAGAACATCTCACCAGTCAGCCATGTGGATGCCATCTGGCAGCACAGGAGGGGCCCCTGCATGATGCCTGTTTTGTGGCCCCAGAGCAAAGTTGTGGGCTAGGGGAGGATGACTTCTTGGCAGATGGGGGTGTTTTCGCTCTTTCTCACCAGTTGATGGCCGAGGCCCCTCGGTGCCGGGGGAGCAGACTTGGGTGGTAGATGATGGAGCCGTGACAGGGGGCATTGATGACCTCCATGGGGATGAACTGGCTGCAGAAGGGCAGGACGTTGAGCTCGGCACCCAAAGCCTGGTATTTCGCCACCACATCGGGCAGAGCCTGTCCTTTCACCCGCCAGCGGGGGAACTTGAACACTGGCACTCCATCCTTCTCGGCCTCCAGGCCTGTGGAACAGCAGGTGAGAAACCGGCCCCTCCCCGCACCCATCCACCCACAGCCACCACTGCCTTCCCAGCAAAGTGACTCCTACATCTTCTTTCCCAGCCTGTCCCTCCTGCCCTTCCCCATTGCCCAGAGGGACTCCACTGGGCAGCACAGAGGGAACACAACCAAGGGGACAGCACTGGCCAAGGGCAAGTTTGCAGTGGCTGCTCTGCCTGGACTCACTTCTGCTGACCACCAAGGCATCTGAGCTCCCTGCTCTCCCAGGTTCCTGTCTGACCCCTGAAGGCTAAGCTCTTCTCCTCACCCCTCCCAAAGCCTCACCATGCTGTCCCCAAGCTTCTGTCCTCCACCCTTCAACCACTTTCTGGGATGGCAGCTGGGACCCTACAAACTGCATTCCTGCTTCGTCAAATACTCCCTGTCAAGCACTGCCAATAAGGGGTAATGGAGGGACACTAAAAGGTTGAGGGGAAGGGGAAAGTGAGGGAGGTGGGGTTTGCTCCTTTCTGTCAGGTTCCTGTCCTGAGAGCCCCACCCAACCATGCCACCTCACTTCTTAACCCCAGCTGCAGCAGTGCTTTCCCAGAGGAGCAGCTGGATTAATTTGCCGTTTTCCCAACATCTGCAGAATTACCCAAACGTACACTTTCCTCCCATCATGTCTGCCTTCCAAAGTCTGGGTCTCAGCTTGCCAGCACCCCCACCTGCACCTGCCCAGTTACCAACACCTAGGAGCACCATGCAGTCCTCATGGGTCTGAATTCCAGCCCCAAGCTTCCGAGATTTAGAAGCCACAGCTTCCTTCTACTTCCCCCGCCTGGGAGGTGGCAGCTGCCAGCTGCATTCACTACCCTGATAGCTTGGAGTTCCCTTTTGCCTGCCCCTCTTCAGCACGTAATGAACACATCCCCATCCTGGGTTCTCCATTAGAACATCCATCCTGATAACTGGTCCCCAACTAGACCTGACCCACTCTGTAGCCCCCTCTGCCTCTGCCCTGCATTTGGGGACGTTGAGGGAACGTGGGATCAAAGTGAGCCGACTGGACTGTGCTTGCAAAAGCTGTCCACACTATGACCAAGGAATACTTCTGCAAGACATCCAAGGTCAGGGTCAAGAAGCAGCCCCACCCAGGCTCCATCTGGGTCCAGACTCATAGACTGGTATCAGTAGTCACTTAGTGGCTGGTATCAGGGTTCATTTTGTGGTGAGTTCGGGTTGTATCACAGATCACACTGGGGTCAAGTCCAAGAGTGTGCACTGGCTAGCATCATGATGATGCTGGAGCTGGTTCCAGGGGTCCGCCTATGCTTTTCAGTCTAGAGAGATTATTTCTATGAACCATACCCCTGTGCCTGACCAGCCCCACAAGGCTCCTTTCCCAATCTGGCCTTCCATTTTTAAGCCCCACTTTATATTCTGCATCCATCTGGCCCAAGAAGGACTTATGAATGTCCCTGGAGGGTCTTTTCATTTGAGCTGAGCACCCCTCCTTCCTCCCCTGGGTTCCTGCTGTGCTGCTGATGTTCCCAGCCCAGAGGCTAGTGATTGTCAAACAGTGCTCCTCCAAGAGCCAGAGGCTCAGCCTCACCTGAGAACTTGTTAGAAATGCAGATTCTCAGACCCCACCCATCTCTCTAAACAAACTCCCAGGGCAGGGCTCAGGACTGGGCATAACAGGCACTCCCAGTGATGGGGATATGGTGCACATTCATATCTGAGAACACTGTCCTGCAGTGTCTCACACCTAGCAGCCCTTTCAGAGCCTGATGCTGGGGTCAGAGAAGCCTGGAATAGTCAGAGAGCAGGGCCCTGGGAGCAGGCCAGGCTTCTCCATGGCCCTTCTCCAGGACACAACCCCCACCCCATGATCAGGTGGGGAAGGGACTTTTACTTTGTTCCAGAAAATCCCAGCAGCCAGTTGGTGCCTGAGCAGGATTCAAGGTGGAGTATGTACAGCTGCCTCCAGCCAGGGATGCCCACAAACAACACAAGACCCTCCAATCATCTGCTCCCACCCACCACCCATTGCTACCTGCCTGCCCGGGCACCCCCTTTCCCTGCTCTTGGGCCACGCACTCACCCAGGGGATCCGCCTTTCCATCCTTGTCTGGGACAGTGAAAACGCCCACAACCTCATGTCCCTCCTTCCGCAGGTGACAGTAAACTTCCTGGCCAAACAGGCTCTGCCCAATCACGGCGATCTTCATGGCAGCAGGGATCTGTCAGAAGGATCTGGGGATGGAATAAGACTGCAGCATTAGACAGGGCTCACTGGCCTTGGAGAGCCAACCCTAGTCCAAGTGGGCAGCTGCACAGCACCTTGGCCACCCTGCCCTCCTCAACCACTTGGGGTTATCTCTGGGGCTCCCTGAGTATCAGGACGCTGCAGGGAGTCGCTACTGTGAAAGGGACCAGAGGAGAAAGTTCTGCAAGGGATGGATTTTAGATGCCACAGTAGGTGAGTTGCATGGAGATTGGAGAATTAGGGATTTCTCCTTGAAACTTCCCAAGTTGGCATGGAACACTGAGAGTTGAGTCCTCTGAGATATATATTTTTTAACTGTTTAAATATGTATTCATTTTTGAGAGAAAGAG
Source organism: Prionailurus bengalensis (assembly GCF_016509475.1). NCBI lineage: Eukaryota > Metazoa > Chordata > Mammalia > Carnivora > Felidae > Prionailurus > Prionailurus bengalensis. The sequence continues at coordinate 59,665,550 of NC_057348.1, read as the reverse complement.
AGAGAGAGAACAGGGCAGGGGCAGAGAGATAGGGAGACACAGAATCTGAAGCAGGCTCCAGGCTCTGAGCTGTCAGCACGGAGCCCGACATGGGGTTCAAACCCACAAACTGCAAGATCATGACCTGAGGCGAAGTCAGATGCTTAACTGACTGAGTCACCCAGGCGTCCCTGAACACAGGTTCTTAAACTTCACATAGTACACTTTACCAAAATTTCCCTTTATGATTAGTGGGTTTTGTATTCTACTTAAGAAATTGTTGCCTACTGACAGTTCATGAAGAAGTTCTGTCTTTTAAAATCTTTATTGTTTGACAAAGGAGCAAAGTCTACTCAATGGAGGAAAGAGAGCTTTTCAACAAATGTTGCTGGCACAACTGGACATCCACATGCAAAAATGTGAATCCAGGCACAGACCTTACACCCTTTTCAAATATTAACTCAAAATACATCACAGACCTAAATGTGAAATGCAAAATTCTGACTCCTAGAAGGTAACACAGAAGAAAATTTCATCACCTTGGTTATACAGTGAGTTTTAGATACAACATCGAAGGAACGATTTGTGAAGTAAACAATGGATGCACTCTCGCACATTGCTGATGGAATGCAAAATGACACAGTCACTTTGGAAGGCATTTTGGCAGTTTCTCACAAAACTAAACATACCATTACCATATGATCTAGCAACCACACTCTTTGGTCTTTACAAAAGGAGTTGTAAACTTACATACACATGAAAACCTGCACATGGATATGTATAGCAACTTTATTCATGATTTCCAAAACTTGGAAGCAACCAAAGTGTCTTCCTGTAGGTGAATGGATTGATAAACTGTGGGACATTCAGACAATAGGACTGAAAAGAAACGAGCTATCAAGCCATGAAAAGACATGGAGGAATCTTAAATGCATATTATCAAATGAAAAAAAGTCACTCTTAAAAGGCCACATAATGTAGGACTCTAACTTTATGATATTCTGGAAAAGGCAAAACCCCAATTTTTATTGGACACAATAAAAATCAGTGGCTAGCAGGAGTTGGAGAAGAGGAAAGGGATGAACTGGTGGAGCACAGGATCTTCAGGGAAGCAGAAACACCGTGTGATCCCATAATGATGAGTACGTATATTATGCTTTTGTCCAAACCCATATAACATGCAACACCAAGAGTAAACCCCAATGTACACTATGGACTCTGGGGGACACTGTGTGAGCATAGGTTCATCAACTGTAACAAATGTATCACTCTGGTGGGGGATGTTGGGATGGGGGGGTGTTGTATGTGGCAGAAGGCAGTGGAGATGTAAGAAATCTCTGTACCTTCCCTTTAATTTTGTTGCAAACTTTAAACTGCTCTAAAAAATAAAGTGTTAATTTTAAAAAGAGAGGTATTAGAAAAAACTTTATTGTTTTACGTTTTATATTTCATTGCATGCAATTCTTCTAGAATTTTTTGTGTATAGCAGGAAGTGGAAGTCCAGAGATATTTTTCCAGTACCATATATGAGTAAATCTATCTCTGGGCCTGTATTCTGTTCCATTGTCAGTTTGTCTATCTTAATGTTTATTATACCTTAAAAAGTTTTGTAATAATGGTAAAAAATATGTAATAGAGAATTTGCCATTTTAATAATTTCTAAATGTGCAGTTCAGAACTCTTTTACATTCACAGTATTGTGTAAGTATCACAACTATTTCATCACCCCAAACAGAAACTCTATGTTCATTAAGCAGTAACTTTCCATTAGCCACCAGTAGCCCCTGTTGGCCTCCAATCTACTTTCTGTCTCTGTAAATTTGCCCATACATGGTATCACATGTAAGTGAAATCATGTACCTGGCTTATTCCACTTAGCATAATGTTTTCAAGGTTTAAGCATGTTGTTTATAGCAGCACTTTCAACAATAGCCAAATTATGGAAAGAGCCTAAATGTCCATCAACTGATGAACGGATAAAGAAATTATGGATGGAGGAGGAGCCAAGATGGCAGACAGCATGGAAGTTTTTTGTGTGTCTCGTGTCCATGAAATACAGCCAGACCAACACTAAACCATCCTACCCACTTAGAAAACTGACTGGAGGATTAACACAACAATCTGCACAACCTGAACCACAGAATTCAGCAGGTACGTGGCACAGAGAAGTGGACTTGGGGAGCAAGAGGTGCAGGAAGGGAGGTGCTTTTGCTAGCGGAGAGAGGATGGAGACTGGGGAGTGGGGAGAGAATACGGGAAAAGCACCCCTCCCCAAAAGCAGCTGGAGATAAAGTGGAAAATTGGAAACAGCTGCAGGGACTAAACTAAAAAGGGAGAAAGGAGAAAGGAGAGGGTTTAAATTCCATTAAGACTGTAAACAAGGGGAGTGCAAAGTCTGCAACTCCGCAGCTCGATATCTGGCAGTGCTCTGGAGGGAAGGGCAAATCCCCAGGAACAGAATGGGGTCAGGGAGGATCTTGGGTCACACGGGGAAAAGCGGTTCCACTGCTGGAAAGACATTTGGTAGAGACTGTTGAAGCCACCTGGTCCCAGCAGACCCCAGAAAATGGCCACATTCGCTGGTGCTGGAACAAGGTCATTAAGAGTGAAGCCTAGTGCCAGATGTGTGTTGTGATCTTCCATAATCCCTGAAATGCTGCTGCTACACTATCTCATGAACTTTTTCTGGGGTGGGCTGGTACCTGGCCGCAGTGTCGGGGCACCAGCAGCAGAAGGGTCCAGCAGGTGTTCCTGGGTGCAACCAGCATTTGGCCATTGATTGGTGAGACCCTTCTGCAGAGGGGCAGGACAGGTCAAAGCCGCAGTCTTTTGGAAGTAAGGGGCTGGGGAAAGCAGCTGCATCTGAGACAAAACCCAGGAGAGAGGTAGTGCCTGGGGCCTGGTCACAAAGAGTGAAAAAGCAGGGAGTGGATGAAAGCTGAAGACAGAGGGTAGGTGCGTGATTGCTGATCTGGGAGAACAGACTGGGTAGCTGGGTGGAGGCATTTTCACCACCCCTGCCCATGCACATATGCACCTACGAGCTCCACAACAATCCATCCCAGTAGGCTACCAGCACCATCTAGTGGAAATCGGAGCCGTTACACTGAGCCCTGCCCAACTGGGCCAACTTCACTCTTCAGGAACACAAGACTCACCGCCGGCTTAGTTTATGGACTATAAAGCACTACGTAGACTGACTTTTAGGGGAAAAGAAAGTAATTTCAGTCCTATTTCAATCTGTTAGCAGGTCCATCTATTCAATTTTCTTTCTTTTTTTTTCTCTTTTACACTTCTTTTTCTTGGATACAGAAAGAGAAAAAATTCATTTTAATTTTCAATTTTTATTAAAAATATTTTTATTTAACTTTTATTACTATATTTTTTACTTTTGTGTAAATTTTTTCAAATTCTATTTTACTTCCATTTTATTTTAGTCTACTTCAGTGTATTGATCTTTTCAGATTTTCAAACAATTGCTTTTTTCTTTTTCTTTTACTGTTTTTTGTTTCTTTTCTTTTTCTTGAAAGCAGAGAGAGAAAAACTTCATTTTTACCTTCAATTTCTATTAAAAATATTTTTCTTTAATTTTTTACTATATTTTTTGCCTTTATGTAAATTTTTTCAAAATCTATTTTACTTCCATCATTTTGTTTTAGTCTACTACAGTGTATTCACTTTTTCAAATTTTCAAATGATTTCCTTTTTTCCTTTATTTTCCTTTTTCTTCTTTCTTTTTTTGTTTCTTTTCTTTCTCTTGAATATAGAAAAAGAAAAATTCATTTTTATTTTTAATTTTTAATAAAATATTTCTTTAATTTTGTCTACTATATTCTTTACTTCTGTGTATATTTTTTTTTTATAAAAAATTTTTTTTTCAACGTTTATTTATTTTTGGGACAGAGAGAGACAGGGCATGAACGGGGGAGGGGCAGAGAGAGAGGGAGACACAGAATCAGAAACAGGCTCCAGGCCCTGAGCCATCAGCCCAGAGCCCGACGCGGGGCTCGAACTCACGGACCGCGAGATCGTGACCTGGCTGAAGTCGGACGCTTAACCGACTGCGCGACCCAGGTGCCCCTGTGTATATTTTTTCAAATTTTATTTTACTTCCATCATCTCATTTTAGTCTACTTCAGTGTATTCATTTTTTGAAATTCTCAAACGATTTCCTTTTTTTTTCCTTTTTCCTCCCCTTTTTTCTCTAATCTGTCAAACCACTTTCAACACCCAGACCAAAACACACCTAGGATCTAGCATCATTTATTCGATTTGTGTGTGGGGGGAGTTAATTTTTTAATTTTAATTTTTTTAATTTTAATTTTTCTACCTCATTAATTCCTTTTCTCCCTTCAAAATGACAAAACAAAGGAATTCACCCCAAAAGAAAGAGCATGAAGAAACGACAGCCAGGGATTTAACCAACACAGATACAAGCAAGATGTCTGAACCAGAATTTAGATACTGGCTGAATATTCTGCCATATTCAGAATATTCTGCCATATTCAGAATATTCTGCCAATATTCTGATACTACCAGAATAAGAATACTAGCTGGAGTTGAAAATAGATTAGAATCACTTTATGCAGGGATAAAAGACATAAAAAATAGCCAGAATGAAATTAAAAATGCTATAACTGAGCTGCAATCATGGATGGATGCAGCGGCGGCAAGGATGGATGAGGCAGAAAAGAGAATCAGTGATATAGAGGACAAACTTATAGAGAATAGTGAAGCACAAAAAAAGAGGGAGATTAAGGCAAAAGAGCATGATTTAAGAATTAGAGAAATCAGTGACTCAGTAAAAAGGAACAACATCAGAATCATAGGGGTCCTAGAAGAGGAAGAGAGAGAAATAGGGGTAGAAGGGTTATGTAAGCAAATCATAGCAGAAAACTTTCCTAACCTGGGGAAAGACACAGACATCAAAATCCAGGAAGCAGAGGACCCCCATTAGATTCAACAAAACCTGACCATCAACAAGGCATATCATAGTCAAATTCACAAAATACTCAGGTAAGGAGAGAATCATGAAAGCAGCAAGGGAAAAAAAAGTCTCTAACCTACAAGGGAAGGCAGATCAGGTTTGCAGCAGACCTATCCACAGAAAGTTGGCAGGCCAGAAAGGAGTGGCGGGATATATTCAGTGTGCTGAATCAGAAAAATATGCAGCCAAGAATTCTTTATCCAGCAAGGCTGTCATTCAAAATAGAAGGAGAGATAAAAAGTTTCCCAGACAAACAAAAATTAAAGGAGTTTGTGACCACTAAACCAGCCCTGCAAGAAATTTTAAGGGGGACTCTCTGAGGGGAGAAAAGATATATATATATATATATATATATATATATATATATATATATATCTCAAGAGCAACAAAGATTAAAAAGGACCAGAGAACACCACCAGAAACTCCAACTCTACAAGCATCATAATGGCAATAAATTCATATCTTTCAGTACTCACTCTAAATGTCAATGGACTCAATGCTCCAATTAAAAGACAGAGAGTAACAGAATGGATAAGAAAACAAGATCCATCTATATGCTGTTTACAAGAGACCCACTTTAGACCTAAAGACACCTTCATATTGAAAATAAGGGGATGGAGAACCATCTATCATGCTAATGGTCAACAAAAGAAAGCCAGAGTAGCCATACTTATATCAGACAATCTAGACTTTAAAATAGACTGTATCAAGAGATGCAGAAGGGCATTATATCATAATCAAGGGGTCCATCCACCAAGAAGACCTAACAATTGTAAAAATTTATGCACCAAATGTGAGAGCATCCAAATATATACATCAATTAATCACAAACATAAAGAAAGTCACCGATAGTAATACCATAATAGTAGGAGGCTTCAACACCCCATTCATCGCAATAGATCATCAAATCAAAAAATCAACAAGGAAACAATGGCTGTGAATGACACACTAGACCAGATGGACTTAACAGATATATTCAGAACATTTCATCCTAAAGCAGCAGAATATACATTCTTCTCCAGTGCACATGGAACATTCTCCAGAATAGACCATATACTGGGACACAAATCAGCCCTAATTAAGTACAAAAAGATCGAGATCATACCGTGCATATTTTCAGACCACAATGCTACAAAACTCGAAATCAACCACAAGAAAAAATTTGGAAAGGTAACAAATACTTGGAGACTGAAGAACATCCTACTAAAGAATGAATGGGCTAACCAAACAGTTAAAGAGGAAATTAAAAAGTATATGGAAGTCAATGAAAATGATAACACCACAACCCAAAACCTCTGGGACGCAGCAAAGGCAGTCATAAGAGCAAAGTGTATAGCAATCCAGGCCTTTCTAAAGAAGGAAGAAAGATCTCAGATACACAACCTAACCTTACACCTTAAGGAAGCGGAAAAAGAACAGCAAAGAAAACCCAAAACCAGCAGAAGACAGGAAATAATAAAGATTAGAGCAGAAATTAATGCTATCGAAACCAAAAAAACAGTAGAACAGATCAATGAAACCAGAAGTTGCTTCTTTGAAAGAATTAACAAAATTGATAAACCACTAGCCAGTCTGATCAAAAAGAAAAAGGAAAGGACCCAGATAAATAAAATAAACAATGAAAGAGGAGAGATCACAACCAACACAGCAGAAATAAAGACAATAATAAAAGAATATTATGACCAATTATATGCCAATAAAATGGGCAATATGGAAGAAATGGACAAATTCCTAGAAACATATACACTACAAAAACTGAAACAGAAAGAAATAGAAAATTAGAACAGACCCATAACAAGTAAGGAAATCGAATTAGTAATCAAAAATCTGCCAAAAAACAAGAGTCCAGGACCAGATGGCTTTCCAGGGGAATTCTACCAAACATTTAAGGAAGAGTTAACACCTATTCCTCGAAGCTTCTCCAAAAAATAGAAATGGAAGGAAAACTTCCAAACTCATTTTATGAAGCCAGCATTACCTTGATTCCAAAACCAGACAGAGACCCCACTAAAAAGGAAAACTATAGACCAAGTTCCCTGATGAACATAGATGCAAAAATCCTCAACAAGATATTAGCCAAACAGCTCCAAATTATTACATTAAAAAAATTGTTCACCACGATCAAGTGGGATTTATACCTGGGATGCAGGGCTGGTTGAGTACCTGCAAAACAATTAACATGATTCATCACATCAATAAAAGAAAGGACAAGAACCATATGATCCTCTCAATAGATGCTGGGAAAGCACTTGACAAAATACAGCATCCTTTCTTGATAAAAACCCTCAAGAAAGTATGGATAGAAGGAGCATACCTCGAGATCATAAAAGCCATATATGAACGACCCAACACTAATATCATCCTCAACAGGGAAACACTGACAACTTTCCCCCTAAGGTCAAGAACAAGACAGGGATGTCCACTCTCACCACTGTTATTCAACATAATATTGGAAGTCTTAGCCTCTGCAATCAGACAACACAAAGGAATAAAAGGCATCCAAATCAGCCAGGAGGAGGTCAAATTTTCACTCTTCACAAATGACATAATACTCTATATGGCAAACCAAAAGATTCCACCAAAAAACTGCTAGAATTGATTCATGAATTCAGCAAAGTTGCAGGATATAAAATCAATGCACAAAAATCAGTTACATTCCTATATACCAACAATGAAGTCACAGAAAGAGAAATCAAGGAATCGATCCCATTTACAGTTGCACCAAAAACCATAAAATACCTAGGAATAAATCTAACCAAAGAGGTGAAAAATCTATACACTGAAAACTCTAGAAAGCTTATGAAAGAAATTGAAGAAGACACCAAAAAATGGAAAAAGATTCCATGCTCCTGGATAGGAAGAACAAATATTGTTAAATGTCAATACTACCCAAGGCAATCTACATATTCAATGCAGTCCCTATCAAAATAACACCAGCATTCTTCACAGACCTAGAGCAAATAATCCCAAAATATGTATGGAACCAGAAAAGACCCCAAATAGCCAAAGCAATCTTGAAAAAGAAAACCAAAGAAGGAGGCATCACAATCCCAGACTTACTACATCTCAGGCTATACTTACTATACTTACTTACTATACTATACTTACTTACTATACTATACTATACTTACTATACTATACTTACTATATCCCAGGCTATACTACAAAGTTGTAATCATCAAGACAGTATGGTACTGGCACAAGAACAGACACTCAGATCAATGGAACAGAATAGAGAACCCAGAAATGGACCCACAAACGTATGGCCAACTAATCTTTGACAAAGCAGGAAAGAATGTCCAATGGAATAAAGACAGTCTCTTCAGCAAGTGGTGCTGGGAAAACTGGACAGCGACATGCAGAAGAATGAACCTGAACCACAATACTGCCTTATTTCGCTTAGCATAATACCCTCTAGCTCTAAGCAGGTCATTGCAAATGGCAAGATTTCATTCTCTCTCTCTCTCTCTCTCTCTCTCTCTCTCTCTCTTTTTTTATGGATATCTAATTTAATTCAGTTTTTTATTTTTTAAAATTTACGTCCAAACTAGTTAGCATATAGTGAAACAATGATTTCCAGAGTAGATTCCTTAGTGCCCCTTACCCCTAGTAACCCGCAGTTTGTTCTCCACATTTATGAGTCTCTTCTGTTTTGTCCCCCTCCCTGTTTTTGTACTATTTTTGTTTCCCTTCCCTTATGTTCATCTGTTTTCTCTCTTAAAGTGCTCATATGAGTGAAGTCATATGATGTTTGTCTTTCTCTGACAGAATAATTTCACTTAGCATAATACCCTCCAGGTCCATCCATGTAGTTGCAAATGGCAAGATTTCATTCTTTTTGATTGCTGAATAATACTCCATTGTGTATATATACGCCAAATCTTCTTTATCCATTCATTCATCGATGGACATTTGGGCTCTTTCCATACTTTGGCTATTGTTGATAGTGCTGCTATAAACATGAGGATGCATGTGTCCCTTCAAAACAGCACACCTATATCCCATGGATAAACGCCTAGTAGTGCAATTGCTGGGTCGTAGGGTCATTCTATTTTTAATTTTCTGAGGAACCTCCATACTGTTTTCCAGAGTGGCTGCACCAGCATGCATTGCCACCAACAATGCAAAAGAGATCCTCTTTCTCTGCATTCTTGCCAACATCTGTTGTTGCCTGACTTGTTAATGTTAGCCTTTCTGACAGGTGTGAGGTGTTATCTCATTGTGGTTTTGATTTGTATTTCCCTGATAATGAGTGATGTTGAGTAGTTTTTCATGTGGCAGTTGGCCATCTGGATGTCTTCTTTGGAGAAGTGTCTATTCATGTCTTTTGCCCATTTCTCCACTGGATTATTTGTTTTTTGGGTGTTGAGTTTGATAAGTTCTCTGTAGATTTTGGATACTAACCCTTTATTGATATGTCATTTGCAAATATCTTCTCCCATTCTGTAGGTTGCATTTTAGTTTTGTTGATTGTTTCCTTTGCTGTGTAGAATCTTTTTGTTTTGATGAGGTCCCAGTAGTTCATTTTTGCTTTTGTTTCCCTTGCCTCTGGAGGCGTGTTGAGTAAGAAGTTGCTGTGGCCAAGATCAAAGAGTTTGAGTTTTTGTGTATGGTGTGAGAAAGTGGTCCAGGTTCACTCTTCTGCATGTTGCTGTCCAGTATTCCCAGCACCACTTGCTGAAGAGACTGTCTTTATTCCATTGGATATTCTTTCCTGCTTTGTCAAAGATTAGTTGGCCATATGTTTGTGGGTCCATTTCTGGGTTCTCTATTCTGTTCCATTGATATGAGTGTCTGTTCTTGTGCCAGTACCATACTGTCTTGATGACTTCAACTTTGTAGTATAGCCTGAAGTCTGGGATTGTGATGCCTCCTTCTTTGGTTTTCTTTTTCAAGATTGCTTTGGCTATTTGGGGTCTTTTCTGGTTCCATACATATTTTGGGATTATTTGCTCTAGGTCTGTGAAGAACGCTGGTGTTATTTTGATAGGGACTGCATTGAATATGTAGATTGCTTTGGCTAGTATTGACATTTAACAATATTTGTTCTTCCTATCCAGGAGCATGGAATCTTTTTCCATTTTTTTGGTGTCTTCTTCAATTTCTTTCATAAGCTTTCTAGAGTTTTCAGTGTATAGATTTTTCACCTCTTTGGTTAGATTTATTCCTAGGTATTTTATGGGTTTTGGTGCAACTGTAAATGGGATCGATTCCTTGATTTCTCTTTCTGTGACTTCATTGTTGGTGTATAGGAATGCAACCGATTTCTGTGCATTGATTTTATATAAGATTTCATTTTCTTTTATGGCTCAGTAATATTCCAGTGTGTGTGTGTGTGTGTGTGTGTGTGTGTGTATGTGTATACATATATATAACACATCTTTTTTTTTTTTAATTTTTTTTTCAATGTTTATTTATTTTTGGGACAGAGAGAGACAGAGCATGAACGGGGGAGGGGCAGAGAGAGAGGGAGACACAGAATCGGAAACAGGCTCCAGGCTCTGAGCCATAAGCCCAGAGCCCGACGCGGTGCTCTAACTCATGGACCGCAAGATCGTGACCTGGCTGAAGTCAGACGCTTAACCAACTGCGCCACCCAGGCGCCCCTATACCACATCTTCTTTATCCATTCATCAGTCAATGGACATTTGGGCTGCTCCAATAATTTGGCTGCTGTTGATAATGTTGCTATAAATATCATGGTGCATGTATCCCTTCGTGTTTTCTATTCTGTTCCATGGATCTATGTGCCTATGTTTGTACCAGTACCATACTGTCTTCATCACAATACCTTTGTAATAGAAGTTGAAGCCTGGAATTATGATGCCTACAGCTTTCCCTTCTTCTTCAAGGCTGCTTTTAGTTATTTGGGGTCTTTTGTTGCTCTATACAAACTTTACAATGGTTTGTTCTACCTCCGTGAAAAATACCATTGGTATTTTGATCGGGGTTGCATTAAATGTGTAGACTGCTTTGGGTAGTATAGATTTTTAAAAAATTTTTTTAATCTTTATTTTTGAGAGAGAGACAGAGTGTGAGCAGGGGAGGAGCAGAGAGAGAGGGAGACACAGAATCCAAAGCAGGCTCCAGACCGAGCTGTTAGCACAGAGCCCGACGTGGGGCTCGAACTCACAAACCATGAGATCATGACCAGAGCCGAAGTCGGATGCTCAACCAACTGAGCCACCCAGGTGTCCCTGGGTAGTATAGATATTGTTAACAATATTTTTTCTTCTAATCCATGAGCAAGGAATGTCTTCCCATTTCTTTATATCATCTTCAATTTCTTCCATCAGTGTTTTATAGTTTTCAAAATACAGATCTTTTACCTCTTTGGTTAGATTTATTCCTAAATATCTTATTGTTTTTGGTGTAATTGTGAATGGGATTGATTCCTGAATTTCACTCTCTGCAGCCTCATTATTGATGTAAAAATGCAACAGATTTCTCTGTTGATTTTGTATCCTGCAACTTTACTGAATTTTTTAATTAGTTATAGCAACTTTTGGTGGAGTGTTTGGGTTTTTTCATGTGGAGTATCATCTTGTCTGCAAATAGTGAAAGTTTGACTTCTTCCCTGCTAATTCAGATGCCTTTTTGATGTCTTATTGCTGTGACTAGGACTTTTAGTACTATGTTAAATAACCATGGTGAGAGTGGACATTGTTTTCTTCTTAAAGGAAAAGTTCTCCATTTTTCCCCATTGAGGATGATATTAGTTGTGGGCTTTTTTTATATGGCTTTTATGATGTTGAGGTATGTTGCATCTATCCCTACTTTGTTGATAGTTTTTATCAAGGATGGATGTGGTACTCTGTCAAATGCTTTTTCTGCCTATATTGAAATGATCTTTCGGTTTTTACCCTTTCCTTTATTACTGTCGTGTATCATGTTGATTGATTTGTGAATTCTGAACCACCCTTGCAACCCAGCAATAAATCCCACTTGATCGTGGTGAATGAGTTTAATGTATTTATGGATTTGATTTGCTAGTATTTTGTTGAGAAGTTTTCCATCTATGTTCACCAGGGATATTGGCCTGTAGTTCTCTTTTTTAGTGGAGTCTTTATCTGATTTTGGTATTCAGGTAATGCTGGTCTCATAGAAGGAGTTTGGAAGTTTACCTTCATTGCTATTTTTGGAATAGTTTGAGAAGAACATTTGGTAGAGTTTTTCTTTAAATGTTTAGTAGAGTTCACCTGTGAAGCCATCTGGCCCTGGACTCTAGTTTGTTGGGAGTTTTTTATTACTGATTTAATTTCTTTGCTGTTTATCAGTCTGTTGTTTTCTATTTATTCCTGTTTCAGTTTTGGTAGTTTATGTTTCTAGAAACTTACCTATTTTTTCTAGGTTGTCCAATTTGTTGGCATATAGTTTTTCTTTTTTTTTTTAAAGATTAAAAAAAATTTTTTTTAATGTTTATTTATTATTGAGAGACAGAGAGAGACAGAGCATGAGCAGGGGAGGGGCAGCAACAGGAGACACAGAATCTGAAGCAGGCTCCAGGCTCTGAGTGGTCAGCACAGAGCCCGACGCAGGGCTCAAACTCATAAACCGTGAGATCATGACCTGAGCCAAAGTCAGATGTTTAACTGAGCCACCCAGGTGCCCCGCATATAGTTTTTCATAATATTCTCTTATAATTGTTTGTATTTCTGTGGTGTTGATTGTTACTTCTATCTTATGTAAATTTTTTCTTGTGGTTGACTTCCAGTTTCATAGCAAAACTGAATAAATGGTAAAAAAAAAAAAAAAAGAAAGTCCATCTAAATTGAAATGGAAGAACTAAAACTCACTATCTGTAGCTGACACAATATTATATATAAAAAGGCCTAAAGACTCCACAAAAAAAATTAATTAAAAAATTGCAATCCCTAACACGATAACACCAGCATTCTTCACAGACCTAGAATACACAATCCTAAAATTTGCATGAAACCAGAAAAGACCCCAAATAGCCAAAGCAATCTTGAAAAAGAAAACTAAGATGGAGGCATGACAATCCCAGACTTCAGGCTATACTACAAAGCTGTAACCATCAAGACAGTATGGTACTGGCACAAAAATAGACACTCAGATCAATGGGACAGAATAGAGAACCCAGAAGTGGGTTACCACATGCAAAAAAAATGATGGCTAGACCATTGTCTTACACCGTACACAAAATTCAACTCAAAATGGATTATAACAATTTGAATGTAAGACCTGAAACCAAACACGGCAGAGAAGTAGGGGGATCCATACGTCCCACGTCTCTCAAACAAAGAAGTGTAGAAGCCAAAAGACTTTGAACACCAGAGCCTGGGAGGAAAAGAGACTGAATCTACTAGGAAGAAAATTGGAAAGCTGGAAAAAAGATAGGTGGGTAACTGCGAACTGGAGGAGATTAAAAAAGGCTATGTGGGCATGGAGGGGAGGGACCCCCTTCTGCGGAGAGACAAAGGGAAGAGAAAGAGTGGCTAGGGAAGTGTAGGACCATTGCTGGACAGGAGAAAGCCCTCAGACTGAGACTGAGAAGGATGCAATCTCTAAATGCTGGGCTTTCTCCAGACTGGGGCCGGCTCCCTGTTCACACACCTGGGGAGGTGGGGAGCCAGGCCTGGGTGAGGTGGTAGGTCAGAGGCTCAGTGCAGAGCTGGAGAAAGTGGTTCCCTCCCTGGAGGGCTGCATGATACCACAGAACCTGCCTGAGTCCTCCACCCCCCCCCCCCCTTGGGCACAGTGGCTGGGCCTAGGGCACAGTCTGCAGAAGGATAAGGCAGCCGTTTCCCTGGAGTGATGTGGGAAAAGACAAAGCCTGCCTGTGTCCACCACCTCGGGGGCTGGCGGCGAGGGAAGCAGCTCTCAGTTCACAATAGAAGTCAGTCCTCCCTGTAGTGTGCCGGCACAGACACAGCCAACTGGGACCACATATTGCTGCACTGAGAGGTGCTTCCCCAGCACCAGAGCACATGGGGTGGGACTATGAGTCCTAGCCAAGAGCAGCGTCAGGGGAGTTGGTGGAGCAAGAAGGACCACCACTGTCTGCACCTGCAGCATAGTGAGGACGACTCAGAGTCCACTGGGTCTGGCTCTGTGCAAAAGAGACTGGGAGATCACCATCCCCACCCCACCCCCCGGCCCACCACCACCACCACCACCACCACCATCACCACCACCATCACCACCACCAAGGTGGGGCCTCAGGGATAACTCCCAGGGCCCATAGTGGAGGTGGGTCCAGAAAACGCCAATCCACACCCCCTTGTACTGGGTAACTGCATATCTACCGGAACGGCACAGACCCTGCAAACAGCTACACCTGACAAGCGATGCAGCATTGCCTGGATTAACTCTAGGTCTATTCTGGATATATAGATATACTCTCCCCCCCCCCCCCCCCCGCCATTTCTCCTCCTTATCTCTTCCCTCCCCTGGGCTGGTGACTGTCTGAACAGGCACATTTAATCCATTGTCTTGATACATGTTCTACACCTCCTTCTTTATACTCCTTTCTCTCTCTCTGGAATAAATCAAGCCATATAGTTTCCCTGAATAATTTTATCTTTGCTTCGTTTTCCCCACCTCCTTCTTTATTTTCCTTTCTCTCTCTCTCTCTCTCTCTCTCTCTCTCTCTCTCTCTCTCTCTCGGAATTCAGCCTTTTTGTCTCTCTGCCAAATCAAAGTTTATTCCCCACCCCACCCCTCCAGTTACATTTGTTTCTTTGTATATGTTCTTCCATCAGCACTGCCTAAACCCTTTTCATTACTTATAGTCGGTGTTTGGGGGCTTTTTTTTTTTTTTAAGTCTTGAGGTTTTTATTTTTGTTTGTTTTTTGTTATTTGTGTGTTTGCGTGTTTTTTGTCTCCTATTTGTCTATCTGTTTTCCTTTACAGGGCTACTCCAATGAACAAATAAAAGGACACCTGGTGGAGTGTATAAAATATTACTACGAGTAGGGTAATAAAATAACCAAAGTCACAATAACAGTATGTGACGATCCCTGAAAAAACACCTCCTGAAGGGCCACACCCTAGACAGTGTATGACCCTCCATTAATATAGCAGTGCTCACAGGTGCAGAGCACACAAGCTTTTAAAATGCATCAGGGGCAGAAAACTAGCTAAAATGACAAAACAGAAGAATTCTCCTCAAAGAAACTCCAGGAGGTAGTGACAGCTAACGAATTGATCAAAACCAATATAAGCAATATAACAGAACAAGAATTTAGAATAACAGTTATAAACTTAATCACTGGGCTTTAAAAAAGCATACAGGACAGCAGAGAATCTATTGCTACAGAGATCAAGGGACTAAGAAATAGTCATGATGAATTTTTAAAAATGCTATAAATGAGGTGCAAAATAAAACGGAGGTGGCCATAGCACAGATTTAAGAGGCAGAGGAGAGAATAGGTGAATTAGAAGACAAAATTATGGAAAAAGAGGAAGCTGAGTAAAAGAGAGATAAAACGATCCAGGAGCATGAGGGGAGAATTAGAGAACTAAGTGATGTGATTAAACAGAACAATATCCATGTCATAGGAATCCAGAAGAAGGAGAGAGAGAGAAAGGGGCAGAAGGTGTACTTGAACAAATCACAGCTGAGAACTTCCCTGATTTGGGGAAGGAAACAGGCATTGAAATCCAGTGGCACAGAGAACTCCCTTCAGAAGGTAACTTGAATTGATCTTCTGCACGACATATCATAGGATAAAGGGACCTTAACATACAAAGGTAGACACATAAGTGTAGTAGCAGACAAATCTACTGAAACTTGGCAGGCCAGAAAGGAAAGCCAGGAAATAATCAACGTGATGAACAGAAAAAAAATATGCAGCCAAGAATCCTTTATCCAGCAAGTCTGTCATTCAGAATACAAAGAGAGATAAAGGTTTCCCCAAACAAACAAAAACTGAAGGAATTAGTCACCACTAAAGCAGCCCTACAAAAGATTCTAAGGGGGATTCTGTGAGTGAAATGTTGCAAGGACCACAAAGTATCAGAGACACAACTACAAGCATGAAACCTACAGGTATCACAATGACTCTAAACCCATATCTTTCTATAATAACACTGAATGTAAATGGACTAAATGCACCAACCAAAAGACATAGGGTATCAGAATGGGTAAAACAACAAGACCCATCTATTTGCTGTCTATAAGAGACTCATTTTAGACCCGAGGACACCTTCAGATTGAGAGTGAGGGGATGGAGAACTATTTATCATACTACTGAAAGTCGAAAGAAAGCTGGAGTAGCCATACTTATATCAGACAAATTAGACTTTAAATTAAAGGCTGTAACAAGAGATGAAGAAGGGCATTATATAATAATTACGGGGTCTATCCATCAGGAAGAGCTAACAATTATAAATGTCTATGCGCCGAATACGGGAGCCCCCAAATATATAAAACAATTACTCATAAACATAAGCAACCTTATTGATAAGAATGTGGTAATTGCAGGGGACTTACAGAAATGGATAGATCATCTAGACACACGGTCAATAAACAAGGGCCCTGAATGATACATTGGATCAGATGGACTTGACAGATCTATTTAGAACTCTGCATCCCAAAGCAACAGAATATACTTTCTTCTCGAGTGCACGTGGAACATTCTCTGAGATAGATTAAATACTGGGTCACAAAACAGCCCTTCATAAGTATACAAGAATTGAAATCATACCATGCATACTTTCAGACCACAATGCTATGAAGCTTGAAATCAACCACAGGAAAGTCTCGAAAACCTCCAAAAGCATGGAGGTTAAAGAACACCCTACTAAAGAATGAGTGGGTCAACCAGGCCCACTCATTTTTTTAAATTCATCATTAATAGAGAAGAAATTAAAAAATATATGGAAACAAACGAAAATGAAAAGACAACAATCCAACCGCTTTGGGATGCAGCGAAGGCAGTCCTGAGAGGAAAATACATTGCAATCCAGGCCTATCTCAAGAAACAAGAAAAATCCCAAATACAAAATCTAACAGCACACCTAAAGGAACAGAAGCAGAACAGCAAAGACACCCCAAAACCAGCGGAAGAAGAGAAATAATAAAGTACGGAGCAGAAATAAACAACAGAGAATCTAAAAAAACCATAGAGCAATCAATGAAACCAAGAGTTGGGTTTTTGAAAAAATAAACAAAATTGATAAACCTGTAGCCACGCTTCTCAAAAAGAAAAGGGAGAGGACCCATATAGATAAAGTCATGAAGGAAAATGGAATTATGACAACCAACCCCTCAGAAATACAAGCAATTATCAGGGAATACTATGAAAAATTATATGCCAACAAACTGGACAACCTGGAAGAAATGGACAAATTCCTAAGCACCCACACACTTCCAAAACTCAAACAGGAAGAAACAGAATATTTGAACACACCCATAACCAGTGAAGAAATTGAATCAGTTATCAAAAATCTCCCAATAAATAAGAGTCCAGGTACAGATGGCTTCCTTGGGGAATTCTACCAGACATTTATTTATTTTATTTTATTTTTTTTGTTTGTTTGTTTTGCGACGTTTTTTTTAACTTTTTTTCAATATGTGAAATTTATTGTCAAATTGGTTTCCATACAACACCCAGTGCTCATCCCAAAAGGTGCCCTCCTCAATACCCATCACCCACCTTCCCCTACCTCCCACCTCGAATCAACCCTCAGTTTGTTCTCAGTTTTTAAGAGTCTCTTATGCTTTGGCTCTCTCCCACTCTAACTTCTTTTTTTTTTCCTTCCTCTCCCCCATGGGTTTCTGTTAAGTTTCTCAGGATCCACATAAGAGTGAAACCATATGGTATCTGTCTTTCTCTGTATGGCTTATTTCACTTAGCATCACACTCTCCAGTTCCATCCACGTTGCTACAAAGGGCCATGTTTCATTCTTTCTCATTGCCACGTAGTACTCCATTGTGTATATAAGCCACAATTTCTTTATCCATTCATCAGTTGATGGACATTTAGGCTCTTTCCATAATTTGGCTATTGTTGAGAGTGCTGCTATAAACATTGGGGTACAAGTGCCCCTATGCATCAGTACTCCTGTATCCCTTGGGTAAATTCCTAGCAGTGCTATTGCTGGGTCATAGGGTAGGTCTATTTTTAATTTTCTGAGGAACCTCCACACTGCTTTCCAGAGCGGCTGCACCAATTTGCATTCCCACCAACAGTGGAAGAGGGTTCCCGTTTCTCCACATCCTCTCCAGCATCTATAGTCTCCTGATTTGTTCATTTTGGCCACTCTGACTGGCGTGAGGTGATATCTGAGTGTGGTTGTGATTTGTATTTCCCTGATGAGGAGCGACGTTGAGCATCTTTTCATGTGCCTGTTGGCCATCCGGATGTCTTCTTTAGAGAAGTGTCTATTCATGTTTTCTGCCCATTTCTTCACTGGGTTATTTGTTTTTCGGGTGTGGAGTTTGGTGAGCTCTTTATAGATTTTGGATACTAGCCCTTTGTCCGATATGTCATTTGCAAATATCTTTTCCCATTCCTCGGTTGGCTTTTAGTTTTGTTGGTTGTTTCCTTTGCAGGGCAGAAGCGTTTTATCTTCATAGGGTCCCAGTAGTTCATTTTTGCTTTTAATTCCCTTGCCTTTGGGGATGCGTCAAGTAAGAGATGGCTACGGGTGAGGTCAGAGAGGTCTTTTCCTGCTTTCTCCTCTAGGGTTTTGATGGTTTCCTGTCTCACATTTAGGTCCTTTATCCATTTTGAGTTTATTTTTGTGAATGGTGTGAGAAAGTGGTCTAGTTTCAATCTTCTGCATGTTGCTGTCCAGTTCTCCCAGCAACATTTGTTAAAAAGACTGTCTTTTTTCCATTGGATCTGCTTTCCTGCTTTGTCAAAGATGAGTTGGCCATACGTTTGTGGGTCTAGTTCTGGGGTTTCTATTCTATTCCATTGGTCTATGTGTCTGTTTTTGTGCCAATACCATGCTGTCTTGATGATGACAGCTTTGTAGTAGAGGCTAAAGTCTAGGATTGTGATGCCTCTTGCTTTGGTCTTCTTCAAAATTACTTTGGCGATTCGGGGCCTTTTGTGGTTCCATATGAATTTTAGGATTGCTTGTTCCAGTTTTGAGAAAAAAGCTGGTGCAATTTTGATTGGGATTGCATTGAATTTGTAGATACTTTGGGTAGTATTGACATTTTGACAATATTTATTCTTCCAATCCATGAGAATGGAATGTTATTCCATTTCTCTATATCTTCTTCAATTTCCTTCATAAGCTTTCTATAGTTTTCAGCATACATCTTTGGTTAGATTTATTCCTAGGTATTTTATGCTTCTTGGTGCAATTGTGAATGGGATCAGTTTCTTTATTTGTCTTTCTGTTGCTTCATTGTTAGTGTATAAGAATGCAACTGATTTCTGTACATTGATTTTGTATCCTGCAACTTTGCTGAATTCATGTATCAGTTCTAGCAGACTTCTGGTGGAGTCTATCGATTTTCCATGCATAATATCATGTCATCTGCAAAAAGTGAAAGCTTGACTTCATATTTGCCAGTTTTGATGCCTTTGATTTCCTTTTGTTGTCTGATTGCTGATGCTAGAACTTCCAACACTATGTTAAACAACAGCGGTGAGAGTGGGCATCCCTGTCGTGTTCCTGATCTCAGGGAAAAAGCTCTCAGTTTTTCCCCATTGAGGATGATATTAGCTGTGGGCATTTCATAAATGGCTTTTATGATGTTTAAGTATGCTCCTTCTATCCCGACTTTCTGAAGTGTTTTTATTAAGAAAGGGTGCTGAATTTTGTCAAAAGCCTTTTCTTCATTGATTGACAGGATCATATGGCTCTTATCTCTTCTTTTATTAATGTGATGTATCACATTGATTGATTTGCAAATGTTGAACCAGCCCTGCAGCCCAGGAATGAATCCCACTTGATCATGGTGAATAATTCTTTTTATATGCTGTTGAATTCGATTTGCTAGTATCTTGCTGAGAATTTTTGCATCCACATTCATCAGGGATATTGGCCTGTAGTTCCCTTTTTTTTTACTGGGTCTCTGTCTGGTTTAGGAATCAAAGTAATACTGGCTTCATAGAATGAGTCTGGAAGTTTTCCTTCCCTTTCTATTTCTTGGAATAGCTTGAGAAGGATAGGTATTATCTCTGCTTTAAACGTCTGGTAGAACTCCCCTGGGAAGCCATCTGGTCCTGGACTCTTATTTGTTGGGAGATTTTTGATAACTGATTCAATTTCTTTGCTAGTTATGGGTCTGTTCAAGCTTTCTATTTCTTCCTGATTGAGTTTTGGAAGTGTGTGGGTGTTTAGGAATTTATCCATTTCTTCCAGGTTGTCCAGTTTGGTGCCATATAATTTTTCATAGTATTCCCTGATCATTGCTTGTATCTCTGAGGGATTAGTTGTCATAATTCCATTTTCATTCATGATTTTATCTATTTGGGTCATCTCCCTTTTCTTTTGAGAAGGCTGGCTAGAGATTTATCAATTTTATGTTTTCAAAAAAACAACTCTTGGTTTCATTGATCTGCTCTACAGTTTTTTTAGATTCTATATTGTTTATTTCTGCTCTGATCTTTATTATTTCTCTTCTTCTGCTGGTTTTGGGGTGTCTTTGCTGTTCTGCTTCTGTTCCTTTAGGTGTGCTGTTAGATTTTGTATTTGGGATTTTTCTTATTTCTTGAGATAGGCCTGGATTGCAATGTATTTTCCTCTCAGGACTGCCTTCGCTGCATCCCAAAGTGGTTGGATTGTTGTATTTTCATTTTCGTTTGTTTCCATATATTTTTTAATTTCTTCTCTAACTGCCTGGTTGACCCATTCATTCTTTAGTAGGGTGTTCTTTAACCTCCATGCTTTTGGAGGTTTTCGAGACTTTCCTGTGGTTGATTTCAAGCTTCATAGCATTGTGGTCTGAAAGTATGCATGGTATGATTTCAATTCTTGTATACTTATGAAGGGCTGTTTTGTGACCCAGTATGTAATCTATCGCAGAGAATGTTCCACGTGCACTCGAGAAGAAAGTATATTCTGTTGCTTTGGGATGCAGAGTTCTAAATATATCTGTCAGGTCCATCTGATCCAATGTATCATTCAGGGACCTTGTTTCTTTATTGACCGTGTGTCTAGATGATCTATCCATTTCTGTAAGTGGAGTGTTAAAGTCCCCTGCAATTACCACATTCTTATCAATAAGGTTGCTTATGTTTATGAGTAATTGTTTTATATATTTGGGGGCTCCCGTATTCGGCGCATAGACATTTATAATTGTTAGCTCTTCCTGATGGATAGACCCCGTAATTATTATATAATGCCCTTCTTCACCTCTTGTTAAAGCCTTTAATTTAAAGTCTAATTTGTCTGATATAAGTATGGCTACTCCAGCTTTCTTTCGACTTTCAGTAGTATGATAAATAGTTCTCCATCCCCTCACTCTCAATCTGAAGGTGTCCTCAGGTCTAAAATGAGTCTCTTGTAGACAGCAAATAGATGGGTCTTGTTTTTTTACCCATTCTGATACCCTATGTCTTTTGGTTGGTGCATTTAGTCCATTTACATTCAGTGTTAATATAGAAAAATATGGGTTTAGAGTCATTGTGATGTCCATAGGTTTCATGCTTGTAGCGATGTCTCTGGTACTCTGGTACTCTGTAGCGATGTCTCACAGGATCCCCCTTATAATCTCTTGTAGGGCTGGTTTAGTGGTGCGAATTCCTTCAGTTTTTGTTTGTTTGGGAAGACCTTTATCTCTCCTTCTATTCTAAATGACAGACTTGCTGGATAAAGGATTCTTGGCTGCATTTTTTTTTCTGTTCATCACATTGAAGATCTCCTGCCATTCCTTTCGGGGCTGCCAATTATCAGAAGAGAGTTCGAGTCACGAGTTGTATAGGTCTCCCTTTATATGTTAGGGCACATTTATCCCTCGCTGCTTTCAGAATTTTCTCTTTATCCTTGTATTTTTCCAGTTTCACTATGATATGTCGTGCAGAAAGTCGATTCAAGTTATGTCTGAAGGGAGTTCTTTATGCCTCTTGGATATCAATGCCTTTTTCCTTCCCAGTTCAGGGAAGTTCTCAGCTTTTATTTCTTTAAGTACACCTTCAGCACCTTTCTCTCTGTCTTCCTCCTCTGGAATACCAATTATGCGTATATTATTTCTCTTTAGCGCATCACTTAGTTCTCTAATTTTCCCCTCATACTCCTGGATTTTTTTATCTCTCTTTTTCTCAGCTTCCTCTTTTTCCATAATTTTAGCTTCTAGTCCATCTATTCTCTCCTTTGCCTCTTCAATCTGAGCCGTGGTCGTTTCCATTTTATTTTGCAGCTCGTTTATAGACTTTTTTTTAGCTCCTCCTGACTATTCCTTAGTCCCCTGAACTCTGTAGCAATAGATTCTCTGCTGTCCTCTATACTGTTTTCAAGCCCAGTGATTAATTTTATGACTATTATTCTAAATTCACTTTCTGTTATATTGTTAAATCATTTTTGATCAGTTCGTTAGCTATTGTTATTTCCTGGAGATTCTTTTGAGGGAAATTCTTCTGTTTGGTCATTTTGGATAGTCCCTGGAGTGGTGTGGACCTGCAGGGCACTTCCCCTGTGCTGTCTTCAATAACTGGAGTTGGTGGGCGGGGCTGCAGTCAGACCTGATGTCTGCCCCCAGCCCACCGCTGGGGCCACAGTCAGACTGGTGTGTGCCTTCTCTTCCCCTTTCCTAGGGGCAGGATTCACTGTGGGGTGGTGTGGCCTGTCTGGGCTACTTGCACACTGCCAGGTTTATGGTGCTGGGGATTTGGCATATTAGCTGGGGTGAATTGTATAGAACCACAAAAGGCCCCGAAGAGCCAAAGTAATATTGAAGAAGAGGACCAAAGTGGGAGGCATCACAATCCCAGACTTTAGCCTCTACTACAAAGCTGTAATCATCAAGACAGCATGGTATTGGCACAAAAACAGACACATAGACCAATGGAACAGAAGACAGACTCCAGAATTGGACCCACAAAAGTATGGCCAACTAATCTTTGACCAAGCAGGAAAGAATATCCAAGGGTAAAAAGACAGTCTCTTTAACAAGTGGTGCTGGGAGAATTGGACAGCAACATGCAGAAGAATGAAACTAGACCACTTTCTCACACCATTCACAAAAATAAACTCAAAATGGATGAAGGAGCTGAATGTGAGACAGGAAACCATCAAAACCCTAGAGGAGAAAGCAGGAAAAAACCTCTCTGACCTCAGCTGTGGCAATTTCTTACTCAACACATCTCCAAAGGCAAGGGAATTAAAAGCAAAAGTGAACTGTTGGGACCTCATGAAGATAAAACGCTTCTGCACTGCAAAGGAAACAATAACAAAACTAAAAGCCAACCGAGGAATGGGAAAAGATATTTGCAAATGACATATCGGACAAAGAGCTAGTATCCAAAATCTATAAAGAGCTCACCAAACTCCACACCCGAAAAACAAATAATCCAGTGAAGAAATGGGCAGAGGACATGAATAGACACTTCTCTAAAGAAGACATCCAGATGGCCAACAGGCACATGAAAAGATGCTCAACATCGCTCCTCATCAGGGAAATACAAATCAAAACCACACTGAGATACCATGTCCCCCCAATCAGAGTGGGTAAAATGAACAAATCAGGAGACTATAGATGCTGGAGAGGATGTGGAGAAACGGGAACCCTCTTGCACTGTTGGTGAGATTGCAAACTGATGCAGCCACTCTGGAAAGCAGTGTCTCCACAAAAAATTAAAAATAGATCTACCCTATGACCCAACAATAGCACTGCTAGGAATTTACCCAAGGGATACAGGAGTGCTGATGCATAGGGGCACTTGTACCCCAATGTTTATAGCAACATTTTCAACAATAGCCAAATTATAGAAAGAGCCTAAATGTCCATCAACTGACGAATGGACAAAGAAATTGTGGTTTATATAGACAATGGAATACTACTTGGCAATGAGAAAGAATGAAATATGGCCTTTTGTAGCAACGTGGATGGACTGGAGAGTGTTATGCTAAGTGAAGTAAGTCATACAGAGAAAGACAGAAAGCATATGTTTTCACTCTTATGTGGATCCTGAGAAACTTAGCCGAAGACAGTGGGGGAGGGGAAGGAATAAAAAAAGTTAGAGAGGGAGACAGCCAAACCATAAGAGACTCTTCAAAACTGAGAATAAACTGAGGGTTGATAGGGGGTGGGAGGGAGGCAAAAGTGGCTCTTGGGCATTGATGAGGGCACCTGTTTGGATGAGCACTGGGTGTTTATGTAAACAAATTTGAAAAGAAATTTCATATTAAAAAAATAGACCTGAAATCTTAAAACTTCCAGAACAGTAAGTTCCTTGACACAGGTCTTGGTGATGATATTTTGGATCTAACACCAAAAGCAAAGGTAACAAAGCAAAAATAAACATGTGAAACTATATTAAACTAAAAATCTCTTGCACAACAAGGGAAACCATCAACAAAATGAACAGGCAACCCACTTAATGGGAGAAAATATTTTCAAATCATATATCAAATAAGAAATTATATCAAAAGTATATTAAAAATTTACAAAATTCAGTTGCAAACTTATTTAACAATGGGCAGATCTGAGAAAGTTAAGATGGCAGAGGAGTAGGGTGACTCTAAGCTTGCCTCCTAACTCAAAAACAGGTAGATAAATATCAATTCATTCTGAACACCCAAAAAAATGATTAGAGGTCTTAAAGAACAAAGCTGCTTGTGTACAAGCAGAAAAAATAACCCGTGGAAGTCAGGACCTGCAGAAAGTTAATTTGGGGAAGAAAAAAAAAAACCATGGTTGTGGTACATAGGAGGGAGCCCTAACCATGGAGACAGGAGCAAGAGAGAACAAGAGAAAGACTGGGGGGAAAAAAAGAGTGAAGACATGCACAGGGGACTGCACAAGAAAACTATTCCCCAAATTTATTGGTTTGGGGGGGAAAGAGAGGGTTTCAATACCACCAGTTTTTTATAAATAGCAGAGAACAGAGTCTGAAGCGTCAGAGCTCAATGCCTGGTGGTACTCGTAGGAGGAAGCAGGGTGGAGCACCAGAAGTGGACTGCCCAATGTGAGGGTGTCCTGGGTTGCTGGGGGAGAAGCAGTTCCCCTGCCTGGAGTGCATTTGGTAGAGGTGATATGGCTGTGTATAGGCAAAAGTCCCTGTAAGCACCATTGAGCTCACCAGACCAGCAGTATAGGAACAAAAATGACAGCTCAGGGCAACAAACCCTGGTGCTGGCTGTGTGTCGTGACTTAACCTAAACTCTGAGCCACTGCATGGTCACATAACCATTTTCTGGGACAAGCCTGCACCAGCCAGTGCAGCAAGACCCTTTCTTAGAGAATCAGGGCAGGTCCAATCCACAGGGGTCTCTTAAGTGTGGGGTTTTGAAACACAGCCAGGCATGAGATAAAAGCCAGGAGGACAGTGCTGCCCATCAGGTGGACAGCTCAGACACAGACAGGGTGAAGACAGGGAGTTGATGGAAGCTGGAACACAGGAGTGGTGATGGTTTGCTCAGCTGAGGGCTTCCTGAGGAGTGGAGGGCACAAGTTCCTGCTCTGGAGAAGAGAAAGCTGGGCGAATCCATATTCACCCCTCACCCACCAGAAATGACTGACTTCAGTGAGAAGAAACAGCACCACCAAGGGGAGACTGGAGCTGCTACACCAAACCCTGCCTCCCTGTCCACTGTAGACAAATCTCCACTAGGGCAAGACCACTACTGAGAATCAGCCCCACAGGCCCTTCCCCAAGAAGACAACCACAAACCACTCATACATACCAAGTCTACTGATCATAGAGTGCTGCAAAGCTTCAGCTCAAGGGGAAAGAGCACTTAGCTTCTTTGGGTTTGTTTATTTTGTTTTTTTTACTTTTATTTTGTTTTTTGGATATAGGAAGAGCAATTTTTTTAATTTTTTAAAATTTTTATCTTGTTTTCTTCTATGAAGCTTCTCTGAACAAGCAGACAAAACACAACTAGGATTTAGTTTCCTTTATTTTTTTTAATTTAATTTAATGTAATTTTAATTTAATTTAATTTTACTTTCTTTTACTTTTTAACCTAAGATGGAGGAACTGACCCCCTCAAAAAAGAAGAGATAGATATGGCAGCCAGGGATTTATTCAATACAGATATGAGTAAGATGTCTGAAGTAGAATTTAAAACAACAACTATAAGGATACTAGCTGGGCCTGAAAAAAGCATAGAAGACACTAGAGAATTCCTTACTGTAGAAATAAGAGCTAAAGTGTAATGAAGCCAAAATTAGAAATGCTCTAACCAAGATGCAAACCCTAATGATTTCCATAACAATGAGGATGGATGAAGCAGAAAATGAATCAGTGATACAGAAGAAAACAATATGGAAAATAATAAAGCTAAAAATAAGGACAGAAGCAAAGGTAATGTATCATGAAGGTAGACCTTGGGAATTCAATGACTTATTAAAACATAACAATATTCATATCATCAGATTACCAGAAGATGAAGAGAGAGAAAAGAGGACAGAAGGTTTATTTGGGCAAATTATAGCTGAAAACTTCCCTAATTTGGGGAAGGATGCAGACATCAAAACCCAAGAAGCACAGAGAACTCCCATTAAATTCAACAAAAGCAGGTCATCGCCAATCATAGTCAAATTCACAAAATACAGCAACAAGGAAAGAATCCTGAAAGCAGCAAGGGAAAAAATGTCCTTAACCTACAAAGGAAGATAGATCAGGTTCGCAGCAGATCTGTCCACAGAAACTTGGCAGGCCAGAAAAGAATGGCAGGATATATTCAACGTGCTGAATGGGAAAAATATGCAGCCAAGAATACCTTATCCAGCAAGGCTGTCATTCAAAATAGAAGGAAAGATAAAGAGCTCCCAAAGAAAAACTAAAGGAATTTCTGACCACTGATTCAGCTCTGAAAGAAATATTAAGGGGACTCTTTGAGTGGAGGGAAAAAAAAAACACCAAAAGGCACAAAGACTTTGAAGGAACACAGAACATCACCACACCAACTTAGCAGGTACACAACTAAGCTCCTATCTTTCAATAATCATTCTGAATGTAAATGGATTAAATGCTCCCATCAAAAGACATAGGGTGTCAGGATATGGATAAACAACCAAGACCCATCTAAACACTGCCTGCAAGAAACTCATTTTAGACCTAAAGACACCTGCAGAAGGAAAGTGAGGGGATGGAGAACCATCTGTAATGCTAATGGATGTCAAAAGAAATCTGGAATAGCCATACTTATACCAGACAAACTAGATTTTAAAACAAAGACTGTAACAAGAGATGAAGAAAGGTATATTATTAAGGGGTCTATTCATCCAGAAGATCTAACAATTGTAAATATTTATGACCCCAACTTGAAACCACCTAAATATATAAGTCAATTAATAACAAACATAAAGAAACTCATTGACAACAATACAATAATAGTAGGGTACATTAACACCCAGCTTATGACAACAATCAGATCATTTAAGCAAAAAACCAACAAGGAAGCAACAGCTTTCAATGACACACTGGAGTGGGTGGACTTAACAGATATATTCAGAACATTTCATCCTAAAGCAGCAGAATGCACATTCTCCTCAAGCACACATGGAACATTCTCCAGAAAAGATCACATACTGGGTCACAAATCAGCCCTCAACAAGTACAAAAGATTAAGATTATACTATGCATATTTTCAGATCACAACACTATGAAACTTGAAGTCAACCTCAAGAAAAAATTCGGAAAGACCACAAATACATGAAGGTTAAAAAACATCCTACTAAAGAATGAATGGGTTAACCAGGAAATTAAAGAACAATAAATACATGGAAGCAAATGAAACTGAAAACACATAGTCCAAAACCTTTGGGATGCAGCAAAGACAATCCTAAGAGGGAAGTATATTGCAATACAGGCCTATCTCCAAGAAGCAAGAAAAGTTTAAAATATACAACCTAACCTTAACACCTAAAGGAGATAGAAAAACAACAGCAAATAGAGCCCAAAACCATCAGAAGAAGGAAAATACTATAGACCAGAAATAAATGGTATAGAAACAACAACAAAAAAAACCACAGTAGAACAGATCAATGAAACTAAGAGCTGATTCTTTGAAACAATATAGTTGATAAACCCCTAGCCAGACTTAGCAAAAAGAGGAGAGAAAGAACCAAAATAAATAAAATCATAAATGAAAGAGGCGAGCTCACCACAGAAATACAAACAATTGTAAGAGGAATATTATGAAAAATTATATGCCAACAAACTGAACAATCTGGAAGAAATGGGCAAATTCCTAGAAACATACAAATTATCAAACCTGAAACAGGAAGAAACAGAAAATTTGAACAGACCCATACCAGCAGAGAAATTGAATCAGTAATCAAAAATTTCCCAACAAGGGGCGCCTGGGTGGCTCAGTCGGTTAAGCGTCTGACTTCGGCTCAGGTCATGATCTCGCGCTCTGTGAGTTCCAGTCCCGCATCAGGCTCTGTGCTGACATCTCAGAGTCTGGAGCCTGCTTCAGATTCTGTGTCTCCCTCTCTCTCTGACCCTCCCCCATTCATGCTCTGTCTCTCTCTGTCTCAAAAATAAATAAACGTTAAAAAAAATTAAAAAAAAAATTTCCCAACAAACAAGAGTCCAGAGCCAGATGGCTTCCCAGAGGAATTCTACCAGATATTTTTTATTTTTAATTTTTTAAAATATTTTAACATTTATTCTTTTTGAGAGAGAGAGAAACAGAGTGCAAGTATGGGAGGGGCAGAGAGAGAGGGAGACAGAATCTGAAGCAGGCTCTAGGCTCTGAGCTGTCAGCACAGGGCCTGATGCGGGACTCAAACCCACAAACCGTGAGATTGTGACCCGAACTGAAGTCAGATGCTTAACAAACTGAGCCACCCAGATGCCCCTCTACCAGATATTTAAAGAAGAATTAATACTTATCTCAAACTATTCCAAAAAATAGAAATGGAAGGAAAACTTCCAAACTCATTCTATAAGGCCAACTTTACCATGATTCCAAAAGCAGACAAAAATCCCACTAAAAAGGAGAATTATAGGCCAATATCCATGATGAACATGGATGCAAAAATTTTTAATAAGATACAAGCAAATCAAATTCAACAGTACATTAAAAGAATTATTCACCATGACCAAGTGGAATTTATTCACAGGCTGCAGGTCTGGTTCAATATTTGTAAATCAATCAACATGATGTGCTACATTAATAAAGGTACAGATAAGAAAAATTCTATACTCCTAGCAGATGCAGAAAGCATTTGACAAAATACAGCATTCATCCTTGATAGAAAAAAAACTCTATAAAGTAGGGATATATGGAACATATTTCAACATCATGAAGGCCATACATGAAAGAACCACAGCTAATATCATTAGCAATGGGGAAAAAAAACTGAGAGCCTTTCCCCTATGATGAGGAACAAGTCAAGGATGTCCACTCTCACCATTACTATTTAACATAGTACTGTAAGGCTTAGCCTCAGCAATCACACACAAAAAGAAATAAAAGGAATCCAAACAGCTAGGAAGAAGTCAAACTTTCACTCTTTGCAGATGACATGATACTCTATGTGGAAAATCCGAAAAGATCCACCAAAACTTGCTAGAACTAATACATGAATTCAGTCAAGTCTCAGGATATAAAATCAACGTACAAAAAATCAATTGCGTTTTTATACATTAATAATGATGCAACAGAAAAAGAAATCAAGGAATCGATCCCATTTGCAATTGCACCAGAACAAGATACCTAGGAATAAACCTAACCAAAGAGGTAAAGGATCTCTATGCTGAAAACTATAAAATACTTATGAAAGAAATTAAAGAGAACACAAAGTAATGGAAAGGCTTTCCATGCTCATGGATTGGAAAAAATGTCTATACTACCCAAAGCAACATACATATTTAAAGCAATCCCTATCAAAATACACAAACATTTTTCTCAGAGCTACAACAAACAATCCTAAAATGTCTATGGAACCACAAAAGACCCCAAATAGTCAAAGAAATTCTGAAAAAGAAAAACAAAGCTGGAGGCATCACCATTCCCAATCTCAAGCTATATTATAAAGCTGTAATCCAGGCACCTGGATGGCTCGGTTGGTTAAGCATCTGACTTTAGCTAAGATCATGATCTCATAGTTCATGAGTTTGAGCCCTACATCAGGCTCTGTGCTGACAGCCTACTTCAGATTCTGTGTGTGTCTCTCTCTCTGCCCCTCCCCTGCTCATGTTCTCTTTCTCTCTCTCTTCAAAAATAAACATTTTTTTAAAAAAGCTTTAATCATTAATACAGTATGGTACTTGCACAAAAACAGACACATATATCAATGGAACAGAATAGAAAACCCAGAAATCAACCCATAACTAATCTTCGACAAAGCCAGAAAGATTATCCAATGGAAAAAAGACAGTCTCTTCAACCAATGGTGTTGAGAACACTGGATAATAGCATGCAGAAGAGTGAAACTGGACCACTTTCCTACATGATACCCAAAAATAAATTCCAAATGTATGCAAGATCTAAATGAGAGACAGGAAACCATCAAAATCCTAGAGGACCACACAGACAGCAACCTCTTTGACCTCTGCTGGAGCAGCTTCTTACTAGACACCTTGCCAGAGGCAAGGGAAACAAAAGAAAAAATGAACTATTAAACTTCATTAAGATAAAAAAAACCTTCTGCATAATGAAGGAAACAATCAACAAAACCAAGATATTTGCAAATGACATATTTGATAAAGGGTTAGTATTCAAAGTCTATAAAGAACTTATCAATCTGAATACCCAAAACAAATAACCCAGTGAAGAAATTGGCAGAAGACATGAACAGACACTTTTTAAAGAGGACATCCAGATGGCTAACAGACACATGAAAAGATGCTCAACATTACTCATCATCAGGGAAATACAGACCAAAATCATGATGAGATACCACCTCACACTTAACAGAATGACTAAAATTAATAACACAAGAAACAGCAGGTGTTGGCAAGGATGTGGAGAAAGGGGAATCCTCTTGCCCTGTTGTGGGAATGCAAACCAGTGCAAGCCACTCTGGAAAACAGTGAGGAAGTTCCTCAAAAAGTTAAAAATATGAAAAGATGCTCAATGTCGCTCCTCATCAGGGAAATACAAATCAAAACCACACTCAGATATCACCTCACGCCAGTCAGAGTGGCCAAAATGAACAAATCAGGAGACTATAGATGTTGGAGAGGATGTGGAGAAATGGGAACCCTCTTGCACTGTTGGTGGGAATGCAAATTGGTGCAGCCACTCTGGAAAACAGTGTGGAGGTTCCTCAAAAAATTAAAAATAGACCTACCCTATGACCCAGCAATAGCACTGCTAGGAATTTACCCAAGGGATACAGGAGTACTGATGCATAGGGGCACTTGTACCCCAATGTTTATAGCAGCACTCTCAACAATAGCCAAATTATGGAAAGAGCCTAAATGTCCATCAACTGATGAATGGATAAAGAAATTGTGGTTTATATACACAATGGAGTACTACGTGGCAATGAGAAAGAATGAAACATGGCCCTTTGTAGCAATGTGGATGGAACTGGAGAGTGTTATGCTAAGTGAAATATGCCATACAGAGAAAGACAGATACCACATGGTTTCACTCTTATGTGGATCCTGAGAAACTTAACAGAAACCCATGGGGGAGGGGAAGGAAAAAAAAAAGAGGTTAGAGTAGGAGAGAGCCAAAGCATTAGAGACTCTTAAAAACTGAGAACAAACTGAGGGTTGATGGGGGGTGGGGGGAGGGGAGGGTGGGTGATGGGTATTGAGGAGGGCACCTTTTGGGATGAGCACTGGGTGTTGTATGGAAACCAATTTGACAATAAATTTCATATATTGAAAAAATAAAAAAATAATTAAAAAAAAGTTAAAAATAAAACTACCCTATGATCCAGTAATTGGACAACTAGGTATTTACCCCAAAGATACAAAAATACAGATTCAAAGAGGTACATGTACCCCAATGTTTATAGCAGCGTTATCAACAACAGAAACTATGGAGAGAGCCCAAGTGTCCATGATTAATTAATAGAAAAAGATGTGGGAGGGGGGTGGAGATAGATAGATAGATATAGATATAGATATAGATATAGATATAGATATAGATATAGATATATAGATACAGATATAGATCAGCCATCAAAAAGAATGAAATCTTGGGGCTCCTGGGTGGCTCAGTCCATGAAGTGTCTGACTTCAACTCAGGTCATGATCTTATGGTTCATGGGTTGGAGCCCCATGTCAGGCTCTGTGCTGAATGTTTGCTCATAGCCTGGAGCCTGCTTCAGATTCTGTGTCTCCCTCTCTCTCTGCCCCTCCCCCTCTCCTGCTCTGTCTCACTCTGTCTCTCAAAAATAAATAAATGTAAAAAAATTTTTTTTGTTTAAGGATGAAATCTTGCCATTTGCAACAACATGGATGAAGCTAGAGTGTATTATGCTAAGCAAAATGAGTCAATCAGAGAAAGACAAATACCATACGATTTCATTTATATGTGGAATTAAGAAACAAAATATATGGAAAGGGAGGGAAGAAAAAAAAGAGAGAGAAACAAACCATAAGAAACTCTTAACAATAGAGAACAAACTGAGGGTTGATGGAGGGAGGGAGGTAGGGGATGCACTAGATGGGTGATGGGTATTGAGGAGGGCAGTTTTTGTGATGAGGACTGGGTGTTGTATGTAAGTTATGAATCACTGAATTCTACTGAATCCAATATCGCAGGGTATATTAACTAACTACAAATCAACTAACTAAAAATTTTAAAAGGAAAAAAGAAAAAGAAATAACAATTGGGCAGATCTGAATGGACATTTTCCCAAAGAAGACATACAGAGGCCATAGGTACTTGAAAAGATGCTCAACATCACTAATTATCAGGGAAATATAAATCTAAACCACAATGAGATATCACCTCACACATATTAAAATGGTTATTATCAAGACAAGACATAGTAAGTGCTGGCAAGAATGTAGGAAAAAAGAGAACCCTTGCACATCATTGGTAGGAATGTAAATAGGTGTAAATAGGTCCACTATAGAAAACAGTATGGTGGTGTCTCAAAAAATTAAAAATAGACCAACTGTATCATTCAGCAGTTCCACTTCTGGGTATTTATCTGAAGAAAACAAAAACACCAACTCAAAAAGATATATGCAGCCCTATGTTTATTGCTCTATTTACAGCAGCAATGTGTTCAGTGATTATAGTTTGTGGATAAGTGAAATGAATTACAGCAATGATGATAAGGTATGGGAGAGAGGAATCAAGAATACTTTGGTATAGGGGCGCCTGGGTGGCTCAGTTGGTTGAGTGTCCGACTTCGGCTCAGGTCATGATCTCGCTGTCTGTGAGTTCAAGCCCCACGACGGGCTCTGTGCTGACAGCTCAGAGCCTGGAACCTGTTTCAGATGCTGTGTCTCCCTCTCTCTCTGCCCCTCCCCCACTCATGCTCTGTCTCTCTTTGTCAATAATAAATAAACATTAAAAAACATTAAAAAAAAAAAGAATACTTTGGTATAAAGTACTTGCACTACCCACAAAACAGTATATTTCTCTACAAGTGGCCTTGGATAGTTGTAAATGTATACTGCAAACACTAGGGGCAAACTAAAAAAAGCAAAAAAGCTACAATTAATACATTAAGAGAGAAGAGAAAATGGAATCATAAAAAGCTCAGTGAAAACCTGACAAGTCAGAAAAATAGTGGAAGACTATAAAATAAAAGTAAATACACAAAGAACAAGGAAAAACAGTAATAAATGTGTTATATAAGAATATCTATATTCATCTAATCTATGAACTATATCAATAATCACTTTAAACATCAATGGTCTAAGTATACCAATTAAAACACAGAGACTATCAGAGTGGATAAGCCATCAGGACCCAATTATGATGTGTACAATAAACCCACTTTAAATATAAAAACACAGATCAAAACTAAAGGGATAGAGGAAGATATACCCTACTAACACTAATCAAAAGAAATATGGAATAGATCTGTTAACTTCAGGCAAAGCAGACTTCAGAGCAAGGAAAATTATTAAGAAGAAAAAGGGGCACTACATAATGATAAAGGGCTCAATTCCTTAAGAAGATATAATAATTCTCAATGTGTATGTACCTAAAAACAGAGAATCAAAATATGTGAAGCAAAACTGATAGAACTGCAAGAATAAATAGACAAATCCACTAGTTTAGTTGGAAACTTTGACACCTCTTTATCAATACCTAATAACCGAGAGATTGGTCAAGTAGGAAATCAGTAAGGTCATAGGTTAACTGAACAGCACCATCAATTAGCTGGACCTAACAGGCATTTATAAAATACTTCATCTAACAACAGCAAAATACACATTCACCTCGAGCTTACATAAAATAATCACCAAGACACACCATAACAAACTTAAAAGAGTACAAATCATGCAAAATATGCTCTCACACCACAATAGAATTACTAAAAATCAATACTGGAAAGACATCTGGGAAAGCCAACAGAAAGATTTATAGAGAATAAATAATACACTTTGGACAACACATGGGTGGAAGAAAAACTATCAAGAGAAATTTTAAAATATTTTGAATTGAAATGAAAATTTAAATATAACTTACTAAAATTTGTGAAATGCAGCTAAAGCAGTATATAGAGGAAAATTTATAGCATTAAGTACATATATTATTAAAGGAAAAATATCCAAAATCAATAAAATAAGTTAGGAAACTAGAAAAAGAAGAGAAAATTAAATCAAAATAAGCAAAATAAAGGAAATAATAAAATTTAGAACACAGGGGCACCTGGGTAGCTCAGTAGGTTGGGCGTCTGACTTCAGCTCAGGTCATGATCTCATGGTCCATGAGTTTGAGCCCCGTGTCAGGCTCTGTGCTGACAGCTCAGAGACTGGAGTCTGCTTCAGATTCTGTGTCTCCCTCTCTCTCTACCCCTCCCCAACTCATGCTCTGACTCTCCCTCTATCCCTCAAAAATAAGCAAACATAAAAAAAAAAATCTTAAGTTTAGAGCACAGATCAATAAAATTGAAAACAAATAGAGACAATAACAAAATCAAAAGTTTTTTCTAAAAGATGAATAAAATTGATAAGCCTCCAGTTAGATTAACTAAAAAAAAAAACCCCAAATGTCTAGTTTCAAAAATGAAAGAAGGGCCATCACTACTAATCCCATAGTCATTAAAAGAATAATAGAGGATTATGAATATCTCTATACCCTTAAATGTGATAACCTAGATGAAATGGAACACTTCTTGAAAAGCACAATTTACCAAACTTATACAAGGAAAAACAGATATAATATAAATAGTCCTGTTTATTAAAGACATTGGATCAATAATTAATACCTTTCCAAAACAGAAAGCACCAGATTCACTGGTGAATTCCACCAAACATCTAAGAGAGAAATTTTATCAATTCTGTTACAATTTCAGAAAACAAAAAACGGAATACTTCCTAACTCAATGTATCAGGCCAACATTACCCTAATGCAAAAAACAAACACATTACAAGAAAGGAAAACTATAGGTCAGTATCTTTCATGAACATAGATATTAAAATATTTAACAATGTAAAGAAAGAATTATACATCACAGTCAAGTGGGATTTATACTAGAGGTATTCCAGGTTTAACATTTAAAAATCAATTAGTGTAATAGATCACACCAACAGGAAAAAAAAAAGGAAAATCATAGGAACATGTAAATTGATGCAGAAAAACAATTTGACTTCCAAAAAACAAGAGTCCAGGGCTGGATGGCTTTGCGGGGGAATTCTACCAAACATTTAAAGAGTTAACACCTATTCTCTTCAAGCTGTTCCAAAAAGTAGAAATGGAAGGAAAACTTCCAAACTCTTTCTATGAAGCCAGCATCACCTTGACTCCAAAACCAGACAAAGACCCCACTAAAAAGAACTACAGATCAATTTCCCTGATGAGCATGGATGCAAAAATCCTCAACAAGATACTAGTCAACTGGATCTAACAATATAAAAGAATTATTCACCAAGACCAAGTGGGATTTATACCTGGGATGCAGGGCTGGCTCAACATCTGCAAAACAATCAATGTGATACATCACATCAGTAAAAGAAAGGACAAGAATCACATGATCCTTTCAATAGATGCAGAGAAAGCATTTGACAAAATACAGCATCCTTTCTTGATCAAAAACCCTCAAGAAAGTAGGGATGGAAGGATCATACCTCAAGATCATAAAAGCCATATACGAAAGACCCACTGCTAATATCATTTTCAATGGAAAAAGACTGAGAGCTTTCCCCCTTAAGGTCAGGAACACTACAGGGATGTCCACTCTTGCCACTGTTGTCCAACATAGTATTGGAAGTGTTAGCCTCAGCAATCAGACAACACAAAGGAATAAAAGGCAGCCAAATAAGCCAGAAGGAAGTCAAACTTTCGCTCTTCGCAGATGACATGATACTCTATATGGAAAACCCAAAAGATCCAATCAAAAAACTGCTAGAACTGATCCATGAATTCAGCAAAGCTGCAGGATATAAAATCAACACACAGAAATCAGTTGCATTACTATACACCAATAATGAAGCCAGAGAAAGAGAAATCAAAGAATCGATCCCATTTATAATTGCATCAAAAACTATAAAATACCTAGGAATAAACATAAGCAAAGAAATGAAAAATCCATGCACTGAAAACTATAGAAAGCTTATGAAAGAAATTGAAGAAGACACAAAAAGTGGAAAATGTTGCATGCTCTTGGATTGGAAGAACAAATATTGTTAAAATGTGGATACTACCCAAAGCAATCTACATATTCAACGCAATGCCTACCAAAATAACACCACCATTCTTCACAGAGCTAGAACAAATTATCCTAAAATTTGTACAGAACCAGAAAAGACCCTGAATAGCCAAAAAAATCTTGAAAAAGAAAACCGAAGCTGGAGGCATCACACTCCCAGACTTCAAGACATATTACAAAGCTGTAATCATCAAAACAGTTTGGATATTGCACAAAAACAGATACTCAGATCACCAGAACAGAATAAAGAACCCAGAAATGGACCCACAAACACACGGCCAACTAATCTTTGACAAAACAGAAAAGAATATCCAATGGAATAAAGACAGTCTCTTCAACAAGTGGTGCTGGGAAAACTGGACAGCAACATGCAGAAAAATGAACCTGGACCACTTTCTTACACCATACACAAAAATAAATTCAAAATGGATGAATGACCTAAGCATAAGACAGAAAGCCATCAAAATCATAGGGGAGAAAGCAGGCAAAAACCTCTTTGACCTTGGCCACAGCAACTTCTTACTCAACATGTCTCCAGAGGCAAGGGAAACAAAAGCAAAAATGAACTATTGGGACTCTTCTGCACAGTGAAGGAAACAATCAGCAAAACTAAAAGGCAACCAACGGAATGGGAGAAGATATTTGCAAACAACGTATCAGATAAAGGGTTAGTATCCAAAATCTATAAAGAACTTATCAAACTCAACACCCAAAAACCAAATGATCCAGTGAAAAACTGGGCAAGAGACATGAGTAGACACTTCTCCAAAGAAGACATCCAGATGGCCAACTGCCACATGAAAAACTACTCAACATCACTCATCATCAGGGAAATACAAATCAAAACCACAATGAGATAACACCTCACACCTGTCAGAAAGGCTAACATTAACAAGTCAGGCAACAACAGATGTTGGCAAGAATGCAGAGAAAGAGGATCTCTTTTGCACTGCTGATGGGAAT
Source organism: Prionailurus bengalensis (assembly GCF_016509475.1). NCBI lineage: Eukaryota > Metazoa > Chordata > Mammalia > Carnivora > Felidae > Prionailurus > Prionailurus bengalensis. The sequence continues at coordinate 59,627,774 of NC_057348.1, read as the reverse complement.
GCAAACTGGTGCAGCCACTCTGGAAAACAATATGGAGGTTCCTCCAAAAATTAAAAACAGAACTATCCTATGACCCAGCAATTGCACTACTAGGTATTTATCCACGGGATACAGGTATGCTGTTTCAAACGGGCATATGCACCCCAATGTTTATAGCAGTGCTTTTGACAATAGGCAAAGTATGGAAAGAGTCCAAATGCCCATCAATGGATGAATGGATAAAGAAGATGTGGTATATATATATACAATGGAGTATTACTCGGCAATCAAAAAGAATGAAATCTTGCCACTTGCAACTACGTGGATGGAACTGGAGGGTATTATGCTAAGCAAAATTAGTCAGAGAAAGACAAATATATGACTTCATTCATATGAAGAATTTAAGATACAAAACAGATGAAGTTAAGGCAAAGGAAGCAAAAAAATATAAAAACAGGGAGGGGAATAAAACATAAAAGACTCTTAAATATAGAGAACAAACAGGGTTGCTGGAGGGGTTGTGGGAGGGGAGATGGGTAAATGGGTAGGGGGCATTAAGGAATCTACTCCTGAAGGTAACTAACTTGGATGTAAATTACACAATAAATCAATCAAAAAAGGTTTTTAAAAGAACAATTTGACAAAATCCAACAACGATTCATGATAAAGATTCTCAGCAAAGTAGGTATAGAGAGGAAGTTAACTTGATAAAGAACATTTACAAAAAAAAAAAAACTCAAAAATTATAACATCACATTTTTTTAAGTAGGCTCCACACTCAGCATGGAGCCCAATGTGGGGCTTGAATTAACCACCCTGGGAACAAGACCTGAGGTGAGATCAAGAGTCAGATGCTTAACCAGCTGAGCCACTCAGATGCCCCTCTAACATCATACTTAATGGTGAGAAACTAGAAACTTTCCCACTAAGATCAGGAACAAGTCAAGGGTGTTCCCTTTCATTACTTCTATTCAACACCCTACTGGAAATTCTAGCAAGGCAGTAACACAAGAAAAGGAGATAAAAGGTATACAGATTGGAAAGGGGGAAATAAACTGTTCACAGATGACATAATTGTCCAAGTAGAAAATCTCCAAAAATCAGCAAAAAACTCTTGGAACTAATTAATGATTATCAGAAGATTACAAGAGAGAAGGTTAATATGCAAAAGTCAATATGCCGTCAATAAACAATTGGGGTTTGAAATTAAAAACAGGGGTGCCTGGGTGGCTCAGTCAGTTAAGCATCCGACTTCAGCTCAGGTCAAAGAATCTCATGATTGTTGAGTTTGAGTCCCATGTTGGGCTCTGTGCTGATGGCTCAGAGTCTGGAGCCTGCTTCAGATTCTGTATCTCCCTCTCTCTCCGCCCCTCCCAGGCTTGCTCTCTCTCTCTCTCTCTCTCTCTCTCTCTCAAAAATAAACAAACATTAAAAATTTTTAAAAACACAATACCATTTATATTATCACCCAAAACTGAAATTATTTATGTGTAAATATAACAAAATATGTAAAAGAGCAATATAAGGAAAACCACAAGACTAACGAAGGAAATCCAATAAAACCTAAATAAATGGAGATATTGCACATACATGGATAGGAAACTCAATATTGTCAAGATATCAGTTCTTTCCAATTTGATCTTTGGATTCAACACAATCTCAATGAAAACCCTAGCAAGTTATTTTGCAGATATCAACAAACTGATTCTAAAATTTATACTAAAGGCAAAAGACCTGAATTATCCAACACAATATTGAAGGAGAGGAGCAAAGTCAAAATACTGACACTATCCAACCTCAAGATTTACTATGAAGCTACAGAAATCAAGACAGGGTGATACTGGCAAAAGAGTAGACAAATATATCAATAGACAGAATAGAGAACCCAGAAACAGACTCACACAAAAACAGTCAACTGATCTTTGACAAAGCAGTAAAGGCAATTCAGTAGAGAAAGGATAGAACTATTATTAACACATTATTCTCGAACTATTTCCACATGCAAACAACAACAACAACAAAAAACCTCAAAAACCAATCACAGACCTAAATGTAATATCTACATTTTCTTTTAAAGATTTATTTTATTTATTTTTTTTTTGAGAGAAAGCACAAGTGGGGAAGGGGCAGAGAGAGAGAGGGACAGATCTGAAGTGGGCTCTGTGCTGACAGCAGTGAGCTCCATGAGGGGCTCAAACTCACCAGCTGTGAGATCATGACCTGAGCCAAAGTGGGACACTCAACCGACTAAGCCACCCAGGTGCTCCAATGTAAAATCTACATTTAGATAAAACTATAAAACTCACAGAATATAACATAGAAGAAAGTCCAGATGGCCTTGGGTCTTTTTAAATACAACAAAACCATGGAAGAAAAAAAGTAATAAACTGAACTTTATTAGAATTGAAAACTTCTGCTCTTCAAAAGACAAGCCACAGATAGGGAGAAAAATTTACAAAACACACATCTGATAAAGGACTAGTATCCAAAATATACAAAAAATTCTTAAAACTCAACAATAAGAAAGCAATTCAACTAAAAAAATGGGGGAAAGACCTAAGCAGATGCCTCAGCAAAGAAGATATACTGACGGGAAATGAGTATTTGAAAAAATGCTCAACATCATACATCACTAAGGATTGCAAATTAAAACAATAATGAGATACCACTGCAAATCTATTAGAATGACTAAAATCCAAAACACCACCAATGAAAATGCTGGCGAAGATGGGGAGCGATAGGAACTCTCATTCATTGCGGGTGGGAATGCAAAATGGTAGTCACCTTGAAAAATTGTTTTGCAGTTTCTTACAAAACTAAACACATTCTCTCCATACAATTCAGCAATCATACTCCACGGTATTTACCAAAATTAGCTGGCAATTTAGGTCCACACAAAAACCTGCACACCGATGTTTATAGCATCATTATTCATAACTACCTAAACTTGGAAGCAACCAAGATGTTCTTCAGTAGGTGAATGGATAAATAAACTGCGGTACATCTGGACAATGGGATTTTATTCCATGCTAAGAAGAAAAGAGCCATTAAGCCATGAAAAGATACAGTGGAAATATAAATGCATATTGCTAAGTGAAAGAAGCCAGTCTTAAAAGGCTACATACTGTATTATTCTAACTATGAGAGTCTTAAAACTAAGAAAATGGGGTGGGGGTGGGGGAAAATCAGTGTTTGACACGGTTTGGGGGAGGGGAGAAAGGGATGAACAGGTGGAACACAGGAGATTTTTTTTACAGTTATCTACTATCATGTCAGATGCAGGTCCTTATACATTTGTGAAAACCCATTGAATATACAACACAAAGAGTGATGTAAGCTATGGACTTTAATTAAGAATATTGTATCGGGGGGTCTCTGGGTGGTTCGGTCAGTTAAGTGTCCAACATGATCTCACAGTCCATTTGTTTGAGCCCCGTGTTGGGCTCTGTGCTGATAGCTCAGAGCCTGGGGCCTGCTTTGGATTCTGTGTCTCCCTCTCTCTCTGCCCCTCCCCCACTCACCTCTGTCTCTCTCTGATTCTCTCTCAAAAATACATAAACATTAAAAAATAAAAAAGTAAAAGTAAACAAAAACAAAAAGAATGTTGTATCAGTATCCACTCATCAAGAGTAACAAATGTACCAGGCTAATGTTAATGCAAGGTGTTACTAATAAGTGACAGTGGAGGGGGCAGGGGCTGAGGGACTATATGGGAGCTCTTTGTACTCTGCTCAATTTTTCTATAAACTTAAAACTGTTCTAAAAACTAATTTAAACAAACAAATAAATCTAGGTGTATCGTTCACATCTTACTTCAAAATACAGGTCAATTGGATTAAAATAAGTATTAAAAAAATCAAATACAAGAAGAAAACATCAAAGTATAAGAAAATACCGGTAAGTATGGGGCTTAGAAACTTGACACTAAAGAAGAAATACACAAGAAAGCATGTGATGGCTTTTCATACAGGAAGATTTTACATGTGTCTGAAAGCAATTTGCCAAAAGAAAAAAAATTAGAGCCAATAGATAAATAAAAATGTTCAAATTGCAATTAATCAAATAATTCATGCATAATAAAACAAGGGACTATTTTTCTCCTTTAAAATTGGAAGGGGCTTAAGCAATATAAATATCAGCTGTTGTCTAGATTATGAGAAAACAGCTGCGCTCCTGTAGCACTAATGGGACAACAAATTGGTACCAATTCTCTGGAGGAAAATTTGGCAAGAAATACCAAAATCCTAGAAAATTCTGACTCAGCATTTTCACTTCTAAATTCTATTTGGATGAGCAGATAGAGGCATGAGTGTTGTAAAATTATGATACATTCACACTGGGTAAACCCAGCGCAGTCAGTTAGAAGTGGTAACACGCTGTTTCACTACCTGGAATATGTAGGTCAAAACACCCCCACAGGTGACAAACCACTGTAATTTTTAAAAGTGCTGTGGGTGTGTGTATGTTTGTGCACCTGCAGTGTAAAAACCTGGGAGGATTCCCACAGAAATGTTAAAAGTTACTGAGAAGAGTTTTTTGAATTTGGGGTATTTTCAATAATTATCAGTAATTATCTTTTGCTTACCTGAATGTTCTGGCTTTTTCTATACTGAGCACGTATTACTTGTGGGAAAAGAAAGCAATACAAACAAGATCCCTTTGGAAGCAGGGAGGCAGGGTCAGGGTAGCCACCAGGAAGGCTGTGGTCACAGTCCAGGGAAGCTGAGTGTGGCAGGGACAGGTGCGCTGGGAGGGGCCTCAGCCAATCTTGACCTTTGGCCAGCAGAAAGATCAGGAAGCGCAGGGGGCGGGGGGTGGAGCCGGGGAAGGGAGTACAGAGCCCCACGTGGGCTGCTGCAGCTGGGCTGGCTGAGTGGGCAGCCTGCAAGCCTCCACCTCCTTCCTGAGTTGGCAGGGGGGTGTGCTCCTGTTCCCGGCAGTGCAGTGCGTGGGTACAGCTGTAGAGCTGTCAGGGCCTCCCAGGCCTCCCACCCCAAGCACCCAGCCCAGACCTGGCTCTCCAGGACCCAGCTATCAGATCCTGCTCAAGAGGGGCAGCCCAGGGCAGGGACAGCAGCTCTGGGCCATCTGTTTTCCTGCTTTGGTCTGGGGACCCACAAAAGAATGCAGCTCTAGGAGAGGGCAGAGGCTCAGCCAAGTTGCAGGGCACAGCCACAAGGCATCCTCTTCCACCAGCTGCCCTTTGGGGATGACGGCGGGGGTGGGGGGGAGCTGATTCCTCTCCTGCAGTCAATCTGTTCCATTCGGCCACTGGCAGGGCAGATGCTTGTCGGTTCCACAGCCAGGGTCCGCGGGGGTTCATGTTTCATCCGCTGTCTTTCTCACTATCCTGGGCACACGGGCAGGCCCCCTAGACCACCTGAGCCTGTAGACCTGTATTCAACCTTAGCGAATCATTTGCATCTCTAAGGCTTAAATTCTTGTCTCCAAAATGTCACAGGATTGTCTCCCAACATTGTCGTGAAGGTTGATCCTCATAGGGGGGAGAGTGCCAACATTCACAGAGGGCCTAGGGCCTTAGTGCATAAACTCATGCCATCCTGAAACAATCTTAGCAGGTAAGGTACTGTTAGTATTTATCCCCCCACCCCAATTTTAGCCAAAGAAACGGAGTCAGAGTTCCAGAAACTTGCCCAAGGTCACTGAAAAGTGAGGGAGTGGGGAGAAAACAGTCACCTGACGCCAAGCCCATACTCTTAACCCAGTGTGTGAGAATACTAAATTCTGTCTCCATCTGCACCTGAGGGAGATTCTTGCCTTTTCTAGGGAGGTGACAAACGAGGGGCCTGCACGGGTGCGGGGGGGGGGCGGGGGGGGGGGCGCTGGGTTCCAAGTAGCGCGACCCTGGGAACCCGGGGTTGGGGTCAAGCTGGGGCCCAGGGGTCAGTGCCCCGCTACACCAGGGGAGCTCTCCAATCACAAGAGGTCCTTGTGCACGGCCCCCAGATTTGGCCAATCAGGGGGGATCTTTTCCACACCCGATATAATGGGGTGAGGGACTTAGCCCCGGAGGCAGACTGCCCCTCCACCACGGACCGGCCCAGTCACCTTCGGCTTGTCCCTTTCTCTCTCGGAGCCTCAGTTTTCTCTTCTGTGAGCTGGTCAGATAACGTCCACTCACTGGGCTGTGCTGGCTCGGTAAAGCACCCTGTTCGCCGGGTCCGGCCCCACCTTCGGCGAGCCCCGCCCCCATACCATGGTCCTTTAGCCTGAGGACCCCTAGCTAGACTGGAGGCTCACCTGCCCCAGGGGGAATCGCGGATCCGGACTCCAGACCCGGCGTCCCTGCGGCGAGGCTCCTGCGTCCACCGGGAGCCCAGTTGAGGGACCTGAGCTCAGAGTCCCTGGAGTCGCCAGTTGGGACAGGCTCCCTCCCTCGGAGCGTCGGGGCTCAGGGGCACTCACCACGCGCGGGAGGAGGCGCAGGAGTCGCGGGCCAGAAGGGACCTCTGAAAGCTTCGGTCGGGGGACAAGGGGCTGGCCCAGGCCGGCCCAGGGCGGCGGAGAGGTGGGACCCGCCTCTGCCAGTCCCAGGGCCTCGAGCAAGGCCAGAGCCAGGGAAGGGAGGGGCGCCGGGCGGAGGCGAGAGGGGCGGGGGCGCGGGGCGGGCATAAAGTCACCCTGGGCAGGGGTGGGAAGAGCTCTCAATGGCTGTGTGACAGTGGCCAGGGTGTGTCACTCACCCTCTCTGGGCTTGCTTGCATTTATAGGCGAAAAGACTTGTGATAGGCCCTTCAGAATTCACAGGGCTCTGAAAAGGCGCAGGCTCTCCCTGGTTAGGCATTGCTGCAAGGCTGAGTTGGTAGGAGGAAACTCGCCAACCAGATCATTTCACTCTCTCACCCGCTCACTCATTCATTCATCCAAGAATCATGTGCCAAGTTCCTACCGGGTGCCATCCACCGAGCAGAGCCAAACAAGATCCTCGCCCTCTGCAAACTTGCAGTCGCCTGCAGGAGACAGTGACAGTGTGTCCAGATGAATATTGGGGTTTCTGCCTGTGCCCTTCCTGCCTTCTACAGCCCCAGGCTTCCCCCTAGGCTCCTCCTCTTCTTGCTCCCTTCCACCCAGTCTGGGTGCCGCTGACCCCTCCCCTATCTCCCCACCTGACCAAGCCTGTCTCAGGCAGGGTTATCTATTCCACTCTGGGCCAAAGTAAGTCTGCACAAATGAATAAAGGAAGATAAATCTGCACATTGTTTCCTGACTGTGAGCCTATGTCCAGTGTATCCTGAACAAGCTGCCAAGAATGTCCTTCCTGCCACTCCTGCCGCTGGACTCTGCTTCCCAGCCTCACTTCTGAGGCTGTCTCTACCTGAGCTCCAGTTACCTGGACCTCTACTCAGTGCCTGGACACCTCAAGCATGCTCCAGCCTCAGGGCCTCTGCCAGAATATTCCTCTCTCAAACACTACAGAGGCACACCTCCTCCTGTCTTCACATAGTACCTGATATATCCAATATCTGATGCAGAGCCTTAGAGAAGCTTTTCCAAGTCACACAACCTAAGGAAGTCTCTCAGCCAGTCCCCATCACTTCACCCTGTTTTATTTCCTTCACAACACTTACTGTACATGTGACATTTTCTAGTTCATTGTTTGCTTATTAATCTGTTTCTCCTGCTACTACAACTCTTTGAGGGCAGGAAACTTGTGTGATGCATTCACTGTTGTATCCCCAGGACACAGTGCTAGCACAAAGTAGATGTTAAATGTTTGTCAAATGGCTTAATGCTCACCTGCCTGGATGAAGACCCAGGATTGAGGTGACCTGTCCCTATTGAGCCCCTTAGGCGATTCTCAGGAAGGGTCCTCCTGTTCTTTCTGCTCCCGCCTCCAGTTCTCCTTCCTGTCCCTCATATACACTGACCATCTTGACTAATGAGCTCACCATGTGCTGTTCATCTTCTTTCTCAAGGGAACCCCACTCCCTATGTACATGTCACATCCTCAGGGAAGCTTTCCCTAGCCACGCACTCACTAGGACAGATCCCCTCACTGTGTGACCACAGAGGGCCACTGATTTTCCTTCATGCACCCCACTCCGTTGCAGGTTTATCACAGCTTCTGGGATTATTTGAGTGACATGTCTCTCCAACAGAACACGAGGGTAAAGACTAGGAATTCCCCAACACCTAGTGCCTTGTGTATAGAAGAGGATTAATAAAATTTGTGGAATTAGTGACTGGATGTCAGGAGCCTGGAATGGGAAAGTAGCATGAGCAGAACTTTGAGGCTAGAATAGAGAAGACAGACGATAGGTGACAGGAACTCCTGAATAAATGGCTTTGAGATTGGACACCCTAAAAAGTGTCAGGAAATCAGAGAAAAGCCCACAGCTTTAGCAGTGTATGGAGCTGATATGCCCCGATTCGAGAGACCCCCCGAAAACAAACCACCAGAGTCAAGAGTCAAAGCCAAGCAGCAAGGTTATTGCAGGTTCGAACCCGGTCCTCCGTGCACTCGTTGCCGGTGACACTAAGAGGCCCTGAGCAAGGATGTTACAGCTTCTTTTATAGACAGGCACAAACAAGTTAGGGATATTTTGAGGTTACAGAGCTGTTATTGGTTGACATTTAAATTTGAACGCTCAGCAGAACTTGTTTGGTTCCCGTCTTTATTTCAAACCACTCAGCAGACCTCTACTGAGCAGACCTCTACTCAGCAGAACTTGATTGGTTCCTGCCTTTAGGTCAGACTACAACCGGGCGCGCCCTGGCTGGTTTCTGGAACTGCAGGGGGAGGGAAAAGATCTTTTCTTTGCAGTTGTGAGTACACCTGGTAATTTTTCTCTTAGCCTCTCAGAGCTGGAGAGGAGGGAAGTTTACACAGAAAGTTTCCAGCACTGCCACCTGCAGTAACATGGGAAATGGAAAATGTGCCAGAGGAAACTGATGGTCTGGCTAAGCCTTCCAGGCGAAATGTTGAAGGTGCCTCCTGGTTTCTTCTTGCTGCTCAGGTGAAAATGTGAGGGAAGAGAAATAAGCCAAAAGAAGGACTGTTAAATAAAAAGTAACGAGAGCTTGCTGAATTTGAAAATTTCCAGCTTCTACAGATGCCAAATGATGCCAAAATTAACAAACAGTTTAGGTAAAGATGTAATGCAGGACCATGCTAGGAAAAGATGGTCTCAAAGCCACAGGGTAGCTATAAAATTCTTTGTTAAGTCTTGAAAAAGGTTAAATGTGGTGCTACAGAGTATTCCATTAAACAATAGGACCTTCCAAGAAACTTGACATTGCCATTCAGCAGAAGCCCAAGGTGGAGAAGGGCTTATCTTGAAGACATGCCCATGGGGCTGCCAGTTGGCTAAAAAAATAAAGCTCAGTGAGATTCACAGAGGATACACAAAGTTTTCAAAAGAATTACATTGTCAAAGCAGTGTCAGCTTGGATTGAAATGATCAGAGATAGTACTACATGAAAAAAGACTTCTGGAACCCCCTCCTCTCAAATTCTACTGGCGAGAAGCAGCCAGAGAAAGCACACAGATGCAAACATAGGCTATATTTCAGGGAAACCAAAGGACAACTTGGAGGGGTGCCTGGGTGGCTCAGTTGAGCATCATACCCGTGATCTCAGGTGGTGATCTTGTGATTCCTGAGTCTAAGCATTGGGCTCACTGCAGTCAGCACAGAGCCTTCTTCGGATTTTCTGTCCCTCTCCCTCTAACCGTCCCCCACTCATGCTCACTCTCTCTCTCTCTCTCTCTCTCTCTCAAAAATTAATAAACATTAAAAAAATGAAGAAAAGGACAACTTGGAGAACAAACTGAAGAGTCCAAAGGGTGGAACCAAGAGCACGAAGAATCACGTTCAGACCAAAGTTGGCTTGAGTACTAATCAAAGAACTCCCAACATTTGCTGAACTGGGGTTCAGAAGTGTGTGTCTTGGAGATGCCTGTGTGCCTCCCATCCCTACCCCCTTTGAACCAGGATGTCTATGGTGGTCATACTGCACCTGTCCCGCCATTGTATGTTGGGTTGGGTAGGGGGGAAGGGGCACAGATAGCTTGTCCCTTGAATCCACAGTTCTTCAGATAGAGAGTGACTGTACTCAAGGAGCTCCTTAAAAGGAAATATGCCCCAGGAGCCTCCTCCATATCAGGACCTGATTTAGACACAAAGAGTCTGGGCTCTGAGCTGATTCTGCAGTAGGATAAGACTTTGGGTAGGGGATGTTTGGAAGGGTGAATATGTTTTGCATACAAGAGGTCAGTAAATAACCTGTGGCCACTGGGTGGACTGTGATAGTTTAACACTCTTTAACACTCTTTGACACTCCTTGCATTCAAGAGGAGGAGTGCCATTCCTTGAGCCCTGGACTCTGGGATGGACTCAATGACTTGCTTCTAACAAATGAAATACCCAAGGGGTATGGAAGTGACAGTATGTGACTTCTATATCTATCCCTTCATAGACTAGAGAGAGAAGTGGGGCCTGAGTCCAGAGTGGCAAAGCCAGCTCTTCTGTAACCTTGAAGGTTGATACTCTCTGAATGAGTCATACTGAGCCTACCTCTGCCAGTTCTGTTCACTGTACCAAGAATGCCCCTTCACTTCATCTCTGAGCCCCGACTTATGCCTTGGGGATTGGTCTGTGCATTATCTTTTTTGGGAAGCCCTCCCCAGCCCTCCTCCCTTGGGAATTCCCATAGCCCAGATCACACTCTAATATAATTTCTTTTTTGTTTATCTCTCTGTCTCTCTTTCTCTGTCTTTCAAATGTTAAGACTCCTGAGGGCAGGAACAGGGTCTACTTCATCTGTGTACCCCAAAGCCTTCCACAGGACCTCACTCGGAAAAGGAACCAGGGTGTGGGTGTGTCCCAACAGAGAGATCCTCTGCCTGAGCTTTCTGCAGGTCCCCCAGTGGCTCAAAGATACTGGGTGCTTGCAAGTCCTGTGCTGTGTAAGGGGATACAGCTACTGCTCCAATCTAGGGGCAGTTTAGAAGATGGCTGAGTCTGGCTCAGGGCCACATGGATAGGTGACCAGATAGATACAGACATGGATTCTCTTTCTGTTGTGTAACGATGATTCAGCTTATCTTCTGGGAACTCAGTAACTGAGTGTTGTGTGTATGTTACAAAGGAAACATTAACTTGCCAAGGTCTATGGCCTCTTGGAAATCAAAGCAGGCAGGGTGTATGTCCTGAACTTTCTTTTCAAATCTGGGCCAGTTCTGCCCTTGCTGAACTCCTGAGGCCTCCCATTCAGAGACAAAGTAAGACCACTCCACACTCCTCTTAGAACTTGTGAATTGCTCATAGTGTCACTTGGTGTCTGATCCCTTAGAATCTCTTCCCAGTGGGAGCTGAGATCTCAGGAGGGTTTTCCTCAATATTCCCTCTTAAAATGGGCAGCCTGTGACTACATATTATATTGTCTTGGTCTGATCCAGCTGCTATAACACAATGCCACAAACCAAATGGCTTATAAACAAAAGAAATTTATTTCTCACAGCTCTGGAGATTGGAAGTCTGAGATCATGCCAGCATGATCAGGAGGGCCCTCTTTTGGGGGACTTCTTGCTGTGTCCTCAGCAATCTGGTGGAAGGGCCAGAGAGCTCTGTGGAGTCTCTTTCATAAAGGCACTAATCCCCTCCATGGGGGCTCCACCTTTAGTACCTGATCACCTCCAAAGCCCCACCTTCTAATCCTACCTCCTTTGGGGGTTGGAATATCAACATATGAATTTATAGGGGGGGCACAAGCATTCAGACCATATCACATATAGAGGTAAAAATATGAGTTAGCTTTAATACCACTCCAGGTCTTGAACTAGGGCCCATCTGAGGACCCAGAATTACAAACAAACATGTTTCTGTGGAGCTAAGCCATTGGTCAGGAGGTTCACAGCCATCTCCTATGAGGACCTTGCCAGCCTCCAGCAGAACTTGTTGACTCCTGTGTTAAATCAAACCTTGGGGTTGTTTTGGAGTTGTATCCCAGTGCCTGGGACAGCCTCTAGCCTGAAGATAGCCCCAGGAGTTCATGGCACAAGAATGAATGAGAATGGGGGAGAGGCAGGTGCAGTCTCCTTCAGGTGCTTGTAGCCTAGTACAGGACATGAATGTGCAGACCCAGCAGAAATGAAAGTGGGGAAAATGATGTGATAGTACAGCCAGGGCAGACTGGGATAAATAACTAAGGGAAAAGATGAGAAAGATTCCAGCTAGAGAGAAAAGTAAGAATGAATGCAGGGGTCGTGGAGGTGGAAGTGTGAGTGTGAGTAGTTTCTAAGGAACAAGGAGGACGATAACTCACCATGCAGCCAGTTAAGCCAGACATAAACAGACAAATACTGTGTGATTCCACTTATCTGAAGTCTCTAGAGTCAACAGATTCCTAGAGACAGCAAGTAGGGCGGTGATTGCAGGGGCTGGGGGAGGGGAATAAGGAGTTAGAGGTTAATGGAGATGGAATTTCAGTTTGGGAAGATAAAGAGTTCTGAAGATGGATGGTGGGGATTGCACAGCATCAGTGTACTTAACGCCACTGAAGGGGGCACCTAAAAATGCTTACAAAGGTAAATTTTATGTTATTTTACCACAATTAATTTTTTTAAGTCAGTTTCCATTGACATTCATCTTAATTTCAGAAAAAAAGGCCAGTCAGCATCAAAAAGCCTTGGAAAAATAGGGCTTGTTTGAAACTGCTCAGCTTATGCTGGTTCCAGGCCTGCCATTTGGGAAGTAGCCTCTGGCTGAAGGAGCGGCAGTGTCCATGTTCAAGAAAGAGGTGGAGAGACTATAAGGTAGACCAGGTGAGAAGAATGTGGCACTGGCCCCAGGGAGCACGAGTGGTGCCCAGGGCCAGTGATAGCGGAGGTGTTACTGATGAAGTTTTGGGATGACGAGGGGTTAGTGGGGCCCAGAGGCAATGGCCAAGAAAGAATTCTTGAAGATGTCTTTGGTGCAAAAAAGTGATTTTATTGACGCATGGGGACAGGACCCATGGGCAGTGGGAGGTGAGCATTTTATGGAGACAAGAGAGATAAAGTCAGGAGGGAGTTTCCAAAGAGACTTTCACATTCTAAAGACTTACTGGAGGCCTAGCTGTTGTCAAGCTAAGGTTGTTTTCCCTTTAGCAAAGTATTAACATTAAGACAGAAGGGAGTTCCTGGACTTTAGGCTATGATGGGATTGTCTTTTTGTGGTAAACTGGTAGAGACTCATCAGTTTGACCATTTGTTTTTTGCCCTTTCCCATTTTGGGGTAACCAGGAATGTCCAAGGAATATCATACATGTCCCACCTTGGGGGAGGGGGGGTGTGCTAGCTTGTGCTTTGCCCCTCAGCTTACCTCTTGCTACCTCATCATTACCACCTCTAGGCCCTAAGGAGTTGAGAGAGAGGGCCAAGGAATATTTACTGTACTTAAAGGAGGGTGCAGTAGAGAGAGGACTGTTTGAGAACAGTGACGTTGGGCAAGGACAAAGCTAGCCACCAACATAGCCTAGGGAATTAACACTCTTCCCTTTGTTATGCCCAGAATTCGTGATCCCCAAAGACCACCAGGGAGCCGAGTCCAATGCAAAAGCAAAGAGCCTTTATTCGAGCTAGCTCGAGCTCAATCCCCTACCTGCACCGATGCAGCGGTGAGATACCAGGGAAAGAGAACGAGTTTCAAAAGGACAAAGGTTTTATTGGGGCCTGGGGGCAGTTGGTGAGGTAATGGCTATGGCCTCAGCCAATTGGCTGGGGAGGGGTCCTGGGGAAGGGTCCGGCAGGTGAGGGAGGGTTTACTCAAGGGGAGGAGGTGTGGTCAAGGTGAAGGACACAGAACAAGATGGAGTCGGCTGGCGTAGGCCCGCCCTTTCACCTTCTTTTTTGATTCCACCTCCCCCAAGTCCATGGTGATGAGGTATTGGGATGGTGGTGCAGTTTGTGGGGTCTAGAGCCGAAGATCAGGAAAGAATTATTGAAGACATCTTTGGTGCAAAAAGGTGATTTTATTAAAGCACCAGAACAGGACCCAGGGGCAGGAAGAGCTGCCCAGGTACCCTGAGGAGACACTGGCTGCTTGGGAGTTGGGGGAGGTAAAGTCCAGGGGAAGTTTCCAATGGGATTTTCATATGCTAAAGAAGACTCTCGGGATAATGGAAGCCTAGCTATTGTCAAGCTAATGTTGTTTTTCCCTCTAGCAAAGCATTAACATTAGGACAGTAAAGAGTTCCTGGAGAAACTACTCTGCCAGCCTCAAATAGTTGTCAGTGGGCTGCAGGTTATAAGGAAATTTAATTTTACCTGCCATTTCCTTCTTGCCTTTGTTCCCCACATCACTATGGAGGGGAGGATGATGTTGGGGCTCCAGGAAACTGAATCTACAGGTTTTTGGAGATTAGGCTATTGATATGATTGTCTTTTTCTTGTAATTTGCCAAGACATTTGTAAACTGATGGAGACCCATGTCCTGTATGACTGTGATCTCTACCAGTTAGCCATTTGTTTTCTGTCCTTTCCTTTGTCGTTGGGCAACCAGGAGTGCCTGAGGAATGTCACAAAAATTCCCCCTGGGGGAGTGGTGCTAGCTTGTACTTTGTCCTCAGCTTGCCCCAAGCTCCCTCATCACATGGTATATAACCAGTTACACTCCACAACCCCAGTGCAGCTCTCCCTGCCCACAGTTCCTGTCCCTGTGCTTTAATAAAATCACCTTTTTGCACCAAAGATGTCTTCAAGAATTCTTCCTTGGCCATCAGCTCCTGATCCCCCACCATCACCCCAGAACTTCATCAATACCACCCAGTTAGGAGAGAGCTCATCCAAGTTCAATGAAGGAACTTAATATATGGTTACAAAAGTGTTAAAAGGGCTAAGAGTGCAAATGAGAAATGATGAGACAACTCAGAGGTTAGCAACAGACAGGAAGCTGACACCACTCTAAAGCCAGATGGATGGACAAAGGAAAGATGCGGTCACCAATGCCTTTCATGTTGCCAAACTTAACGCATACACTTTCTCCCCATTTGACCTATCCATTATAGTCAAAGCTGCTGGCCCCATGTCAGTCCATGTGCTTGGTTGCTCAAAATCCTTGTCCTGTTCTGCTCTATATAACAGACCTCTGAATTTGGAGTCTCTCAGCAGAGGAAAAAAACAAAAGAGGACCACTCAGAAACTGGGACTGGCACGGCTGCCCAAGGAGATTTGGATCAAGGAGGAGACACAGCTACTCCTGGAGATGTTGCCTGAAGCAGAGAAGGGGAAAATATCCTGGCTTTGGCTCACTCTCTTCCCATCTCCCACCAAGGGCTTCCCAATGCCCAAGCGAACCAGAAGCCATTCACTTGGCAAGGGAGCCTGAGAAATGTGGTTGCTGAGCCTGGGCACCTGTAATGTGGAGCAGAGGGGAAAGAGACAAGGAACAGACCTGAGAGCAACCAGGCACAAGGCTGACACAGGGGGCCAAGGGTACTGACTGCTATGGAGAGGTTAGGATGAGGAAGAAAGCATATGCATTAGGTTGGCAACATTAAAATCATTGGTGACCTCAGTGAGGACTGTGTGGGTGACAGGAACAGAGCCAGCATGGAGGGAAGGAGAAGTGAAAGTACAGTGAAGACATGGAGACAAGCACTTAAGTGTTTGACTGTGAAGGGAAAGATAATGAGACAAGGCATGATGGACAAAGACCTGGAGTCAAGGGAAAGGTTTTTCATGAGACAGACTTAGTGTAAAAATCCAGGGGGAAGGATTCAGCTGAGAAGGAAAAATTGAATAAAAAGAAAGAAAGAGTTGGGGCGCCTGGGTAGTTCAGCCGGTTAGGCGTCAGCTCAGGTCACGATCTCACGGTTGTGGGATCCAGCCCGGCACTGGTCTCTGCACTTAGTGTGGATCCTGCTTTGGATTCTTCCTCTTCCTCTCTCTCTGCCCCTGCCCTGATAGCATTCTCTCTCTCTCTCTCTCTCTCTCTCTCTCTCTCTCTCTTTCATTCTCTCTTTCTCTCTCTCAAAATAAATAGACATTTTAGAAAGAGAAGAAAGAAACAAAGAAAGAAAGAAGATAATTTGTAGTGCCTGAATTTCCTGAAAAGATGGGAAGGGAAGGCACCCAAAAACATATTCATGGAGTGGCCTTCAATGACACTATAACCACAGGGAAACAAGGCAGGCAGGCAGGCAGGATGGATGGGTGAATGAATGGATGGATGGTAGATGAAATCTAGGGAAGGAGACAGGCAGGGAGGGAAATGTAATGGATAGATGATAGATGGATGAATGGATGGGTGGGTGGGTGGATGGATGGTGGAATTGACTTTCATGTTAGTATAAGATGGTAGATCTCACCTCACAGCTTTCCTTCCCTTTGTAAAGAACAAGGTGAAACTATCTGCTGACATGGGATACAGGAAAGTGGGTTGGTTCAGGCAATGGTGGAATACTGACAGCTTATTTGATGTTAGTGTTCATAAATAGGACCAATCTGTATTGTTTTGAGACACTCAGCCAGCAGCCCCAGGCTACTCAAAAAGTAGGCCTTAAGGAAAAGGAAACAGGTCTTTGGGTTCATGCAAGCCTGGAAATTTGCCCAGATGATTTCAGTGAAAAACAAAGGGCAGTAATGAACTTCAGAAGCTAAGCTGGGCAAGGAAAATGCTGGTGGGCAGGGGAAATTAAAAACGTCAGTGAACTAGAGTTCTCATTTATGTCAGTGAACGGACATCCTGGAGCAGCTGAGCCAAAGACTGAGTGAGAGAACATGTGGACAGAGAATGGGAGGAGAGGGATGCTTGAATCAGTGGTTCTGGAAGTGGAGGGGTTCTAGGTGACCATAGTTCTAAGGAAGTGTCATCATTAGGTTATGGTAGTGAGGGCCCATTTGAGGTTGGCAATTGAAAGAGCCCCATTTTTGTATTCCCTGTAATTGATGTTTGCCTGTTCCTGGGACAGCAGCCAAGCTTTTTAATTGCTATAGCTTTCTAGCTTTATTATTTAAATTATTTTATTAAAAATTAATCACATGCCCTGTCACCCAGCCATTTCACTCCTAGATATTTTACCCAAGAGGAGAAAAACACACATCCACACAAAGACTTGTACAGTGTTCACAGCAGTCTTATTCATGATAGCCTAGAAAAAGACACAACCCAAATGTTCATCAACAGGAAAAATACTAAGGAATTCATAAAAGGCTTATACAGCAGTTTGTGACTTATGGATGAAAGGGAAGGAGGGGCGCCTGGGTGGCTTAGTTGTTTAAGCATCTGACTTTGGCCCAGGTCATGATCTCATGGTCCATGAGTTTGAGCCCCACATTTGGCTCTGTGCTGACAACTCAGAGCCTGGAGCCTGCTTCAGATTCTGTGTCTCCCTCTCTCTCTGCCTATCCCCTGCTCACACTCTGTCTCCCTCTCTCTTTCAAAAATTAATAAACATTTTTTGAAAGGGGGGGGAGGTGATTGAAGAATAATTCCCCCCTCCCCCTATACACACACTCACGCCGTTTGGACTTCCCTGACATACCTAATGTTACTATCATTTATTTAACAACATTGAAGTCATGTGACTATGTTTGTTACTCTGCAATGCTTCTTCCTTTTCTTTTTCCCCCAAATATTTATTTAAATTCTAGTTAGTTAATGTGTAGTATTGGTTTCAGGAGTAGAATTTAGTGATTCATCACTTACATATAACACCTAGTGCTCATCCCAGTAAGTGCCCTCCTTAATGCCCATCACTTATTTAGCCCATCCCCCACCTACTTCCCTCCATCAACCCTCTAGTTTGTTCTCTGTATTTAAGAGTCTCTTATGGTTTGCTTCCCTCTCTGTTTTTACCTTTATTTTTTCTTCCCTCATCTGTTTTGTACCTTAAATGCCACATATGAGTGAAATCATATAGTATTTTTCTTTCTCTTACTGACTTATTTCACTTAATATACTCTAGCTCCCTCCATATCATGGCAAATGGCAAGATTTCATTGTTATTTATAACTGAGTAATATTCCACATACATACCACATCTTCTCTATCCATTCATCAGTTGGTGGACACTTGGGCTCTTTCCATAGGTTTGCTATTGATGATAATGCTGCTATGAACATTGAGGTGCATGTACCCCTTCAAATCTATATTTTTATATCCTTTGGGCAAATACCTAGTAGTGCAATTTTGGGATCATACATAGTGTAGTTTTCTATTTTTAACTTTTGGAGGGAGCTCCATACTGTTTCCCAGAATGGCTATACCAGTTTGCATTCCTACCAACAGCCTAAGAGAGTTCTAATTTCCCCTGCAATGCTTCTTCTCATTAAAAAAAATGCATTACAGATGTCCCTAGAAGTGAGCAGGTAGGGAATCTAACTGAATTTTTCCCCATGAAACAATTTTATGGATACCGTGTAAGTGTCTTTATTATCGTTACAGGGCCATTGTCTAGTCCTTAACAGGCTCTTCCAGAGCTCATCATCTTCAAATCGGAGTGAAATACAGCAGCTTTAAAATCTGCAATGTTGCTAGAAAATTTTTAAGCTACAAGAACACATTGCATCACATTGATGTGTTTTTAAAAACCCTTTTGCATGTATATATTCAGAATTTGTAGAAAAATATTGTAGAATGCTACTTACTGTATTGCTTTTTCAAGTACTCTTAAAAGGCTTAGTTTTGAGGAGATTCAATAGTTAAAGTATTGGCTTTAGAAATTTTTATTAAATGTATGTTACATGTGTTTACCTCCTTTTGGTTGAATTTTTATTATGAAACATTCTAAACATATACATAGAGAAAAGAGTGTAATAAAATCTCATGTTCCCATCATCCCACTTCAAAATTATTAGTTCATGGCCAATCTTGTGCATTTGTGCCCATTTTCTCCTCTCCAACATTAGCTTACTTTGAAGCAAAACCCAGATATCATGTCATGCCGTTTATAATATTTCAGTATGTCTCTCTGAAAGATAAAATTCTTTTTAAGAAATAGCCACATCATATCACACCTAAAATTTAACAATAATTGTTTGATATAATCAAACATCCTGTATGTATTAAAATTCCCCCAGTTGTCACATATAGTACATTTAGTAGGTCTGAGTCAGGTTCACATGCTGCAATTTGTTGATATGTCTCTAAGTCCTTTTCAGCCTCTCTCTCCCTCTTCCCTTCCCCCTTTGTCCTTTCAACCTCTCCCTCCCTCTTTCTCCTTCTTCCTCCCTTCCTCTCCCTGTCTCCCTCCAACACCATTCTGTCAATTCTTTGCAATTTACTTGTTGAAGAAACAGAGTGGATTGTCCTGTAGAGTTTTCTGCTGGACTTGGGGGTTGCATTCTTTTGGTGTAAATCTGTAGCTGGAGCTAGAAGCATTATCAGACTCAGGTGTTTTGTTTTGTTTTTAAATTTTTTAATGTTTATTTTTGAGAGAAAGAGACAGAGAGAGAGTGGGAAAGGGACAGAGTGAGAGGAAGACACAGAACCTGAAGCATGTTCCAGGTTCTGAGCTGTCAGCACAGAGCCCAACACGGGGCTTGAACTCACAAACCCGAGATCATGTCCTGAGCCTAAGTCAGATGCCTAACTGACTGAGCCACCAGGCACCCCTATTAGACTCAGGTTTGATTTGTTCATGTGTTTGTTGGTGAGAACACTTTTTTTTTTTGAGAAAATTTCTTAAGTAGTGTTGCTACTTTCATAAGAGATGTGTGATATCTGATTGTGTCTCTTTATTTATGTTAGTTGTCACCAAAGTTGATAGACAGGATCTGTTATTTCATTTTATGAGGTTCCCTAGCATCTCTAATGGTGACCAATAATTTTTCTTACGCACTGTTATGACCTCACAGAATTGGAGTATTTTCTGTACTCCTTGTGGTTGGCTATTTTTCATTATTTCCTATTGTTCAGATGTCCTGTCTCAGCCGGTGGAAACTGTGCCATCCCAGAGTGTTTGAAAGTTCCTTGCTTTCTGACATGAGAGGATGTGACAGGTTCATTCTGTACATCCCTTACCTCAGACCAGGAATTAACTATTTCTCAAGAGACCTGTACCCCTCAAATTACAAAATTAACATGTGCCCAATATGCACAGTCATAGGAAATACTTTCAACAAGATAGAATTTATCAAAAGTTTATACGGAAACTTTCCATTCAAATTTAGGTTTGCAACACTTTATTGAACCCCTTTGATCTCACATCTGTATCACTTTCTTCCTCTGCTGAAAATCCTGTTCCCAAGGACACCCGTTGTCATGAGCACTTCTTTATCCCACAATACCATACAACCATGTAAGGAATAACTGCACCTACACTACCTCTGACAATTTGATGACTGAAATACTTTTAATGTTTTCTTTTAGTTTTCCTCTGTGTATCTGCAGACAACTTCACTGAGTTTGTGCACCATCATTTATACACAAGCTCACAGCTGAAGGACATGGGCTCATTTGCTACGGAATGCACATGGGTGTGTCCTGGAGTATTCAGTCATTCTGACACACATCACCCCAGTTCAGTAATCCCAACTCCCAACAGCCAACAGCATTGTAGTAAATACCCTTCTGTGCTGGAACTTCTTCTCCAACTGACTGAGCCACCCAGGCACCCCTTCATAGATATTACCAAATTTGCTTTTGTAAAATATAACATTTCATCCACCCTTACAGCCCAGTGTAAGGAAGCAGTGACTTGCCAGCCCTGGATGTTATCTGATTTTTTCATTTTTGCTGATCAGACTTGTGAAACTTGAATCTTACTGTGGTTTTGAGATCACAGTTCTCTGGCCACCACAGGAAATGGTCATCTTTTACAGTTTATGGGTGATCTGAATGCCTCTTCTGTAATTTGCCTGCATTTTACTTTTTCCTCTTTGTCTTCTTTTTGTCAATTTATAGAAGCCCTTTGAGTATAAAAGTTAAACTTTTGCCTGCGTTGTGTCTTTTACACATACACACGTGCACGTACACACCTTGAAGAAGTTAGAGACATGGAAGAGGACCCAAAAAAGCTCCAAATAATAAATCAATATCAGCCAAGAAATAAGAAAGTCTCTTATGTTCTGAAACAAGATTCCTATGAAGAGTAAATCACTTGAGAAAGTCTCAGATCATGGCACCTCCTCTCACCCTCAGAAGGTAAGGTCAACTGCTATGTAGGAATGGAAGGACCAGGACATCAAGATGGAAAGCACTGTACAACCTCAGAACCCAGGAAAAAGAGGACATACTGAAAACCAGCTCCAAACAGGTCAGACATGAAGAAATGGGGGAGCAAATATAGTAATCTTCCCAATGCGAGATTAACAAGATTGTGCTCAAACAAGGAGGAGAAATTTCTTTCAGTCATATTTTATTCCCACTTCAAAGTGAAACACATGGAGAGAGTGGAAGGAGCACTTTTGAAGACCTGTACCGAATTTACACGTGTGCACACACACACACACACACACACACACACCACATTCTTTTTTAGAAGCCACTGATGTACGTAAGCTAGGAAAACAACAGAATAAACCAAGAAACAGCAATATTTGCATCAAGGAAGAAGGGGGGGGTCAGTACAAGAAATAGGTTAAAGGTGGTCTCAATGTGGCAGGCCAGCCTGGACGACAAGCATGAGCTGGAGGTGCCAGGACAGAAACTGACAGGTTCTCTGCTGGGATGAAGCACCTTAGAAAGAATGTCTTTATGCATTTGACAGGTCTAATAGGGCATTTTTTGAAAACAAAAAATAAGGATTGGTATAGTCCTCCCCCCTTAGGGGGAGATATGCTCCAAGACCCCCAGTGGATGCCTGAAACCACAGATATTACCGAATCTTCTTTATACTTTGTTTTTCCTATGCATACATGCCTATGATTAACTTTAATTCATAAATAGACACAGCAAGAGACTGACAACAATAACAAATAATAAAATAAAACAGTTATAACAATGTACTATAATAAAAGATATGTGAATATGTTCTCCCTCTCAAAATACCTTACTATACTATACCATACTCACTCTTCTTGTTCTTGTGATGAAGTGAGATGATAAAATACCCATGTGGTGAGATGGACTGAGGTGAATGACATAGACATGTGATGTAGCATTAGGCTACTACTGACCTTCTTGAACCACAATTGACGGGGCAGGAGGTGACTGAAACTGTGGAAAGCGGCACCACAGATAATTGGGGACTACTGTACCTGGACAATGAAGCAAATTTTTAAAGCCAACTTTAAGAATAACAAAAGTAGGACCAGAAAAAAAACCCCACAGTATACTGCTATTGCCTCTGCAGTGCATAACATTACATAGCCATAGCCATAGCAAATTATTAATTTTATAACAGACTATTAGTTTTACCCAAATTTTTCTATACCCAAGTGGAGAGATGGGGAGGGGGTGGAGGTTGAGAGAGAGGGAAAATACAGAGAGTAAAACGGGGGTCACGGATAAGGACTAAATCCTTATCTGTCATACAGACTCTCAACAGCTCATGTCAAAAATGTCTCATGGAGTAGTAATAGTATAAGCATATTATTTAGAAATCTTGATCAACTCAGTATTCAACTCATAGTTTGTAAAATGCCTACCATGTGGCAGATACTGTTCTAGGCACTGGGCCATGAGGGTGGGCAAAGCTAGCCCCTGAAGAAGGGGATGTGAGTGCCTCTGTAAAGCCGAGCCAGCACGTGGACAGGTGTGGTGTGATGGGCTGGTCATTTTTGTCAGTCACATGCTTTTAGTGCAATTTGAATGTTTTATTCTGTCCACGTATTGTTTCTATAAAAACAAGCATTAATAATTGTGTCAGAAACTCTAGGCTGGCTCACTTAACACTCATTCTTACTTGCTTTCTTCCTTACTTCTCTCTTCTACAGGGACAAGAAAAGTAAAATACAGGATTTCCCTCCTCCCGTGCCATTCAAGTGTCTGTGGGACACGGCCAGGTGGGATGTGACAAATGTCCTTGGAAAGGACTGCCCACATCCTGTCCCTGATCCCAGCTTGTGCCTGCAATTCCATTGTTCTCTGTCCACCAGGAGGGACAGGGCGCCTGCCTGGGGTGCCAGAGCAGGATCCCTGACCACGGCATTGAGCTCTGGGCTATTTGCCCAGCCTTTTCTTGACTGGAGTAGAGAAACTCCTTGGTTTAAAAGCACTGGTCGCAGTGTTTTCAAATGATCTAATGCCACATGCAGGTGAAGATGAAGGGAAGGCAAGGACAGAGTCCAGGCAGGAGCTGAGGTGAGGCCACCAGGTAGATGTGATCCAGCGTGCAGCAGAAGCAGGTTGTTCTGTTCTGTTACCTGCTTTGGACAACAAAGCAAACCCGACCTCACTCTTGCCAATTATGCTTCTGGGAAATCTCTGTTGCTACAGCAACCAAGGGCATTATTCATAGCCTTGCCTGTTGCCAGTTCCTCAGCAGGAATGCTGAGAGGCAGGCGGGCACTCTGAATCTGTTTTTTACCAAGGAACTAGAAAATCTCCAAAGGCAGATTCAGGCTAACTTTGGTGCTTCCTTACCCCACATATAGGAATGGAGACCCCCCCTAGAGGTAGCCCCTTAAGCAGAAGGTGTCCTCAAAACCCTCTTTTTCCCCTTTCCTCGAGTCCAAAGTAGTCCCCCGTTTTGCCCCAGTCCAGCACAAGATATGAGGTGCATGGTTCCCTACACTAAATTTCCTTTATAGTAACACACATGCATGAAGATGAGTTTTTGTTTTTGCAGAACAAAGTGGACAGGTATGATGAAAAGATGGTGTTTCTCCCAGTCACAGAAGACATTACCCCCATCATGCAAAAGTTCTGAGAGGTTCTGGCCTCTCCCAGTCCCAGTGGGCCGAGACCACAGCAACCCCATCTGGCCTAGAAGGGGCATGCCCCTGACAGACCCTGTGAGCCCCCCAATGCCCACTGGAGCGCTGGAGGCACTGTGAAGGTGGGCTAAGATTCTGGCAGGTTTATTCAACCCCACACAGAACAATGGGGTGGAACGAGATGGTTAGAACATTCCAATTCAATGTGTAATCAAGGAAGATTCTAAAAATATTGGAGAATTAAGGTATTGTTCACTAATTACAGTTGGGATAAAGAGACAGCAATTAAAAGTAATGAATGCATCAAAGTAAACTTACATAATTATCAAATATAAGCAGCCAAATTATGTTCAATACTAGTAACAGAGAATGCCTTCACCAGGTGGGTGCCTGGCTGTTCAATGTCCAAAACAGTGAAAGGGGTTCTCCAATGAGAAGAAGGTTTGAAGGATGTCTTTCAACCAAAGTTCTCTGTAACTTCTTTTATTTATTTATTTATTTATTTATTTAGGTTTATTTATTTTGAGAGAGAGAGAGCGTGCATGTACATGCACATATGAGTAGGAGAGGGACAGAGAGGAGAGAGAGAATCTCAAGCAGGCTCCCCCCTCAGCACTCAGCACACAGCCCAATGCTGGGCTTGATCTCACAAACCATGAGATCATGACCTGCCCTGAAGTCACGAGTCAGACACTTAATGAACTGAGCCACCCAGGTGACCCTCTGTAACTTCTTTTAAAAGTTAAAATAAAGGAAAGTAAAAATAAAGGTCCACACAGAACTGGCCCAGTTCCATGCAGATCAACTCCAAGCTTCTCCTAAGGGCCCCTGAAGGCATGGGGTGCTGTGAGTGCCTAAGAGCTTGCACTCAAACCTGGCCTTCCAGATCATTCTGGAAATATATTTGTCAGAGTAGGAAATAGAAGGTGCTCTGTTAAGCAAGCATCACAATGTTTGCCCATTTGGACGTGGCCTCCTCTTGTTTCTTTGTGAGTGCTGGCAGCATTGCAGTCAGGAAAGGCTGTCAACACCTCCCACCTCCCACCTGGGGGCTCCCAGACAGTTGGCTAAGGGTTGGTGGGCAATCCAGACATGAGGGCTCTCCATGTCCCATGAAGCAGCCCTTGATTCCCCTCCCCTGAAAGACAAATCTGAGATGCATTGCTGAACGTTCCATGGGATCAAGCAACCAGAAGCAAGCTTGCTCTGCTGCTTTCTCTCCTTTCTGTCCCCTGCTTGTCTCTCAGCCACATGCCAGTCACATTCCCAATTCAAGGACTCTTGCATGAGCCTGTGTCCAGGACACGACAACAACTCACTTGCTCTGGTTGCCTACACAACCTTAATTTATGTTCCTCTCAGTCCCTTGAGTGTGCTCTCCTACTACCCTTGGCCTCTTTTTCTGTTAAATTCTTAGGTCACAGTGGTCCTCTCTGACCTCTCCCTCTCACAGCACCATGTCCCTTCCCTTTGCAGACCTGGTCTCAATGCACCCAATTCCCACTCATTAGCTGATTGCCACCACAGTCTGTGCTGGGCAGAGTAATTCACCCCACGTAGGTCTAGCACAAGCTCACCTTACTCGGGTACTGAGGGCTCCCCACCACCCCCCACATATACTGCTATTTATGGGGTCTTGGAATGCTGAAAGGAATCAGCCAGTTGTATGTGGTCAGGTGGGGGGCCTGACCCCACACAAAAGAGTTACTTGGCTAGAAGGTCTGTGGACAGCATGCTGGCCATAGCAGTGGATGGCTCAGAGGCTAATGACAGTCTATCTCCTTGGGCTCTTCCTCAGGGCACCCCAGGCATGGTGACTCAGGTACTGTTTGGGAGCAGCCCATCATCAACTTGAGAATTTCTCTGGTGAGTATAACTCTACCCTTCTTCCTCACCAACCCCCATGCTATGGAATATTTATTCTGTAGGAAGAGGTAGTGCCTGAGACATTTGCTACTCTCCAAATGTCTATGCACCACCACCCCCAGATCCCCATTTGCAACTCCCACGTCCCCAAGTCAGCCCCACTCTTCTAGCCAATGGCTGGGAACAGAAACATCACTTGGAGACTGAAGAATTTGAGAGCATGCATGCAACTCTCTAGCTCCCTGTCCCCCAGGAGAGGAGTGATGGAGTCACAGAACACAGCAGTAGGGTCCTGGAGCCATTGCTTTCAAGAGAGCTACCCTGGAGAGGCATGGCAATAGACTGAGGAGAGATGCAGGCAAGAGCAGGTGTTCAGTTGTCCAATAGCATGCACTTGTGGGCATATCAGTTAAAGAGTCTCCATACACACTGTAAAGTCTAGAAATAGATGTTCACCAGCTCACTGTTATATCTCCAGCATCCAACACAGTGCCTGCAGTAGGAAGTGCTCAATAAGTTTTAGAATGAACTAATTAATAGACCCTTGGATATCTCCCTGGGACCCTAGGGGCACAGGAATCTGTGCCCTCAGGACCTACCTTCTGGGTGGTTTAATTGCAGTCCCCACCTGCGCCCAGGCTGGGCCCCACTTCCAGACCCTGAAAGCAACCACACACCAGAAGGGGAAAGGGGCATTCATAGGCTACAGAAGGGCCAGGCCAGGCAGGACCAGGAGAGCCACCCATGGCAGGCCCTGCTGGCCCAGGAAACAGACACATGGGTCAGGAAGGGAAGGAAGAAGACACAGGGATTGCAGGCTCTGGTTTCAGTTCCAGATGGGGGCCCCAATGGCCTTTGTTGGAGCAACTAGTATTGCACATACAAAGTCCCACAGCAAACAAACAGGAACATAGGCACCATGTTCCTGGTCTCGCAAGTCCTCTGGCAAGCTGCCTTGTCAGACCAGGTCTGGTTAAGATCACAGACAGACATCTCTCCACTTCTAGGTTTACCGATGAGCTTGATTAAAGCATTTGGTTCCCTGTTGCTGGGGGTTTGGACAAGGAAGGGCTGCTCCCAATTTCCTGTATTTTTAAGTTCCCCATGATAGTTCCATGATAGAAGACACTGTGTGCTTGTGAAATGTTTTGTTGCTCAAAGTGAGTAAGCCCCAGTGAGGTCATCTAATGAAATGCTGCTAATGGGGCATAAATGAGGCTTTGAAATTGGTGCAGGGAGTTTCCTGTAAGGGTTTTTCTGAAGCTTCATGAAATTATTGGTATCTCCACGCTGCAGCAGATGGGCCACTGACTTCAAACAACATTTAAACAAGTGCCCATTGTGTGTTGACTCTGATAAAAAGGCAAGTTTCCATCATTCCTGAAGTTCAAAGTCAGGGAAGGGAGACAGATATGTCAAAATCCATTCTTTCTCTTGATAAGTATGCACTGAGTACCAGCTATGTGTCAGACAGTCAGACTGGGGATACAGCAAAGAACAGTTCTTAAAAATATACCATACTTTCATGGCGCTTACACCTGATGATTGGGAATGGACAATAAACAAACAAACAAACACACAAACAAAAAAACACATGGAGATTACAGGGTATATGAGGTGGGGGAAATTATGTAGAGGAAGAGGAGCACTGACAGGTTGCCTTTTAAACAGGGTGGGAGTGGAGGGAAGCTTCATGATAGAGTGATGGCTGAGCAGAGACTTAAGGCAGGTGAGTGAGCAATGTGCTTCTGGGAAAGGGGATGCCCCAGGGGAAAGATACACATGGGGGAAGGGCACATCTATGGGAAGGGCCAACTGAACATAGGCTCTGGGGAAGAAGTATGTCTCGTTAGCTTCTGAGTGAACAAGGGTGCACATGGGGTAAATGAGAATCAGGGTGTATCCAGGGCCCAGATCACAGAGGGCCGTGGAGCACACATCATCCTTTCTTCATTCATTTATTCATTAATGGCTCTTAGCACCAACTCTGTATGAGGCCCATGGTAGTCAGGGAGGAGTTACCCAGTAAGGAGAACTCATAGTCTCTGGAGACATAGAGCCCAACCACTTTCAGGGCTTTTGTGCTCACTGTCTGCCCCATGTGGTGTTCTTCTCTTGGGCAACCTCCTTGCTTCATCCAGGCACTAACTAGAAGTGATTTCCCCACCCTCTTTTTTTCCATTCCTTCCAGCACTGAGCAGTGCCTGAAATTGTCCTGTTTGTTGACATAACTTTACTCATTTACATGTCCTATCCAAACTCCTTGAGAGTAGGGACCATGTCTTAGAATAGTACTTAGCACACAGTAAATGCTCAGTAAATGGCATGTGAAGCAATGGCATCCTACACTCTGACACTCATCCCTAAGAACCTGTGCCTGTGAGGGCCAGTGTATACACAAGGTTAGCTATGGCTAGACCAAAGAAGCCCCACCACTCCCTCCTTCTCTCCTTCTTTTTTGTTCCACAGGAGACATGTCCTCCATCTCCCAGGGGCTTCCCAGCTCCCAGGGCTCTAGATCCCATCCTCTCAGAAGCCTCAGGAGCCTCCTTCCTTCATAGGTGAATTTTTTTCCCAGTTCACCACCCTCCATTGATTATTGCCCAACACCATGAAGGCATGCTTAAGCTTCTTCCATGTCAAAAATTCCTCTTTCACCTTTGTCTCACTACTGTCACTTCCTTCCCCTTGTCATACAAACCACTAGAATTTACAGGCTCTTCTCATTATGTAGCTATGGGACAAGATTCATAGAGTCAGCAACCACTAGAGTACTATGCAGGATTTTGTGTGTACTATGCACAGTGGGATCTTCTTCTAGAGAGATTTGCAGCTTTAGTAACAGTCTCACCCCCAAAGGTTAAGAATCTTGGGGTGTTTACTCCATGTTGCTTATGAATGTAATGGTTTATCAAAGAATATCTAAGAATATTTAACAGTTTATTAAAGAACATCCCTTTCTGGAAGAAGGGATGATCAGAGGCACTTGCCAAGCCTTGTGTCAGGAACTCTGCCCTGAAGGCTGCTTGCCTCTTCTTGGGGGGTCATCCACCCAGATCTGGGCTGAGCACCCAGAGAGGGAGAGGGCTCAGCAGGGTCAGCTGTGCTCATGGGAGCTGACACACAGGCCTAATGAGTCCCACACTTGCAGTTGACTTCATGTTTTTCTATAGTTGGCACATACTTGAAAGAATTTCTCAATTATAGTCCAATAGGACCAGCTTCCCTACTTTACCATTTTATCTCAACCTCAGCACATACACAGTAAAATTTTAACAGTTCAGAAGAACACTTTTAGTCATTTGGCAGAAGCAGTATGCTTATTTGCAAATTCACTGGAAATTTTCCAATATGCAATCTCTGGTAATAAGCTCATTACAAAACCTCTTGCAGTGTCCCTGGGGAATTGTACCAAAAAACAGATGTATCCAAGGCATTACTGTTGTTTCTAGATATTTTGTTTTTGTTGCTATGACTGTGAATGGGTTCCTTACTCACTTTATAAAGGGTTACTTGCTAGTATATACAAATGCAACTTAGAGTTGTGTTTATCTTGTATCCAGCCACTTTCCTTTATTTTCTTACTATTGCTCCTGAACACTTGCTACCCTTTTTGAGGGAAGACTATACTTCTCCACCCTGTGGACATCAGGTTTTGGTCAATGAATTGGGGGTTTGCTGCTGGATCTTGAGAGGGGAAGCAGTGTGTGCCCTGTGGATTGTCTGGGTTCAGTAGTTCTTTCTTGGGGTTTCTTATGTGGTCATAGTCAGTTGTTGGCTCAGGCTACAAGTCATCTGAAAGTTCAGCTGGGAAGGACACTTAAGATGGCTCTGTCACATAGCTAGAAGTTAATGTTAACTGTCACCTGGAATCTGAGCTAGGGGTCTTGACTGGAACACTCACATATGGCATCTTCATATGGCTTGGGCTTCTCACAGAATAACAGTTCAATTTCATGAGGGAGCATTCTAAGAATGAGTATTCCAAGAGTTAGTGCATTAAGAGAAGCTGCAAGGCCTATCATTGGCCTAGTTTCAGAAGTTCAAGAAAGTTACTTCCAGTCATTAAGGCCAGGCCAGATTCTAGGGATAAGGTAAGAGTCCACCTCTTGTTGTAAGGCACATTGGACGCATGCAGAGGGGAAAGAATTGATGATGGCCATCTGTACCTCAGACTTTAAGGACCATCCTGTTGTTCTACTGTGTTCATGCCCAGCATATCCCAGATAAGAGTTACTAGAACTCCTTCAACTGATTCATTCAGGCATGCATATTCATTGAGTTTATACTATATATGTAAGCATCTGGCCTTACAACCCAATGCACTCTCTAGCTACACCCAAGTCCAAGGCAAGGAAGGGGTAAAGGAGATATTGCCTATGCTTGTGAGGCAGACAGGCTCAGAATTTGTAGTGATCATATTAAAGAATGATGATAATTACTCTATAACACTTATGTAGCACTTACTGTATGCCAAATACTATTTTAAGTACTTTACACATCAGCCAACATCATGCTTAATGGAGATGATCAGCATACTCATTAAATTTAGGAAATAGGAGTTTCGGTGGTCATTTTTATTGTAAATTTTGGCATAATGTAAAGAAATAAAAACAAAATAAAATATTTAGTTATTAGAAGAAATGAATTATTACTATTTTCAGATATATCCACAGAACACCTAAGAGAATAAACCAACAAACTATTACTATTAAGTGATACAGGTTTATGACCTGGGATCAGCCACTCCCTCTCACTTCTCCCTTCTGATTCTCTGCAGAGCCTTCTGAAAATGGGGAGGGGGAGGGTTGATTCCCTGCCCTGTCAGCTCAAAAGTGTGCTGTGAAGAGCCAGAGAGAGAGTGGATTTGGGGAATGTAAAGATGTGTCTTTGACACTGAACATTATCAAGTAGTTGCATTAGCTTTAACACTCCTCAGAGAGTGCCTGGGACCAGAAGACACAGGATGAAGGGAGTGCCTCAGTCAGAAGAGAAGATGGGGCTGAGAGGTCTAACATTCGGTGGAAGGACCTTATGGTTGCACTCCCTCTCCACCCCACCCCTTTCTCCTGCATTCCCCATATCCAGTCTCACTTCCAATAACAGCAATTTTGCTTCGGGAAAACACAGGTGCATATTGCATTCCATTATTGTGAGAAAACAGTGAAAACATTTCTTGGCCAAGGGCCCATGGCACAAGCCAATGAAACAGGCACACCAAGGAATCTGAATCTTGAGCAGGGTAATGCAAAGATGGAAAACAACTGACCCACTGTGTCTCTATTGCTGCTCCCTGAGAAAAGTGTTATCAAGTGTTTTTTTTTTTGTGGAAACTGCCTTTGTTCGTGTCCTGAGAAACTGATTTTTCACTTTTTGATTCTGTGAGCTACTCAAATTTCTATCTGACTCTTTCTCCAATCAGCCAAATACTGTTTCAGCTGTTAATGGTAGCAACGAGGTAAGACTCCTGGAAAACTGGGGAGTGACACATGCCAGGTCTTGTGGCCCAGAGACACTAAAATATTCCACTGTCTTTACACAACAACCCTATGAAGCAGGGATTGTTGCCCCCGTTTTGCAGATGAAAAAAATGAGGTGCAGAGAAGAATATGATTAATCAATATCACAGTGAGTGAATGACAGATAGAAAACTGCAATCTAGGTCTGAACCAGGGTTCTGTAGATACTGCCTCATGTACTCAAGAGCCACCAGCTCACCAGATCTCCAGGCCACCAAGAGAAGGCAGGTGTTTGTTCACCAACTAGATTTTCTCTGCTGGTTCAGGCCTTCCCCATTCCCTGTTGAGCCCCTCTGCCCAACCCTGGTCCAGGGTCTGAGCTGTTGAGAGGCCTTGGAAGGCCCTCGGGCATCTGGTTCTCAAAAAATGTTGGCCAGGTCTTATTTTTGAAATAATTTTATCATTCAGCGTTTTGACAAAAAACCCAATTTGGCCATGGTTTAATTTTCATACATTTCTCCATTCTGATTGTAATCTTTCCTAAACTGTCAAGATTCCCAAGGCATGGTTTCCTACTTGGAAGTCAGATTTTTAGCCACCACCCCACTCACCTCCCCACTAGAGGACTCAAGTACACAATTTGGCTCTTTGCTAATAATTAGTCAGTTAGGCCAGAGACGTTTCCAAGAGAGGCCAAAGTGCTTGTTGGCCACATTGGAAAATGAGCTGCTGAAGAATTCTAAGGGCTATCCTGCCCAGGAGGAGGGCACTAGCCAGGAGGATGTCCCCCTCAGTGGATGCGGGGCCAATGGAGACCGAAAGACTGAGCAGTACCAGCCACTGAGGGGAGCCCTGGGATCTGGGCCCAGTCCCTCCCCTCCTGGCCTCAGAGGGGCAGCCCATCATGCCAGACTTGGTCTGAGCCCCAGCTGCACTATTGCCTAGTGGGGAGATCTGCCGTGTTGTTTCACTTTGTATTTCACTTCGCTGAGCATCCTTTCTCATCTGTCAGGTGATTTACCTTTATGGGTTTCTCTAACCCAACTCACTTGGTTTTTGTGGCATATTGGTATACTATATGTACAATAATTTAAAATGTTCTTTATTTTTTTTTAATTTTTTATGTTTTTATTTTATTTTTGAGAGAGAAAGACTGAACACAAGCAGGGGAGAGGCAGAGAGAGAGGGAGACACAGAATCTGAAGCAGGCTCCAGGCTGTGAGCTGTCAGCACAGAACCCAACATGGGGTTCAAAGTCAAGAACTTCGAGATCATGACCTGAGCCGAAGTTGGATGCTTAACCAATTGAGCCACCCAGGCACCCCTTAAAAATGTTCTTTAAATCAAATTATATCTTTGTTTAAATATATTTTCACAAAGTATGTGTATGTCATCACTGAAAACGTAAAACCACTATCAAATACCATAAATAGAAGATACCTGAAAATAATAACACAACTGTAAAATAACAAATGTAATATAATATATAATTTAATCTTCCCTAACACCAGCTTGGGTAGCACCAGTGATATGCAGACCTGGTTTTGGAAATACTGCTCTAAGGTGTGTGTGATATGACCTTAAATGCCGCCAGCCTGGATGTCCCTGAGTCTTCTAATTATCAAGGATCTCTCTTTCATTAATTTAAAAAACATGCAGCCTGAATCCCCATTCCATGCATTAGGGCAAGACTCTTCCTACGCTCTCTGCCTTACCCTTACTAATACTTTTGTTGCCCTCCAGAACACTTCTGTTTTCCCAAGACTGTGTGAGCTACCTGCTTTCTTGACGGTGCCTGGCTCCTGACAATCTAGGTTCCAACAAGTCCCAAGTTTATATCCCAAAGCTCTCTTCTGAGATGTAGTTTCCTACATCTAACCACATGCTTGGAAATTCCACTTGGATATCTTATAGACACTTCAGTTAGTATACTGAAAACAGAACTCTTGATCTCTTCCATAAACCTGCTTTTCCCCAATCTTTCCTGTCATGCCGGAGTTATTCCTCAGACTCTCATGTTCCCACAGTCCTGTTCATGGCTATATCCCCCTGCACAGTGCATGGCCTGGCATAGAGTAGGTTCTTGTATTGGCCAGCTGAAGCTGTTATGCTGCAGTAACAAATGACTCCAAATCCTAGTAACTTAGGACAACAAAGGTTTATTCCTCAATTGTATTTATGCCATTCTCAGCTTAGCTGGGTCTCTGTTCTATGTCACCTTGGCTCCAGCATCAAGGCTAAAGTGGCAGCCCCTACCAGGCCATGCCAGTCTGATGGCAGAGAAGAAAGTCATAATGAAATTACATGATGGCATTAAAGCTTCTGCTACTACTTGCATCTCACTGATTAAGATTAGTCAACGGGGCTGGGAAGCATAGCCCTCCCGTGTGAAAATAACGCAGTCTACCACAGGGCTTGATCAATATTTATTGAATGTGGACATAATGAATAGCCTTAACCATGGGTATAGGACCTGGATTTCATGTGCAACTAGAAAATGGGCTTCACACTCAGGTTGCAGGTACATATTTGGGACACAGAGCTTACCTACCAGCTTAGGATATTAACCTGTCATGTGGGCCTGGAGTCCTGGCTTCAACACAAGCCTGGGACAAAATTCTCAGTCTCAGCTTTAAGGCAAGGCACAGTGCAGGAAGTAGACCATCCTTCCTTCTGTGATCATCACTAACCTGAGATCATGCATCTTCCTGATGTCCATTACCCCCTTCTTGTTGGCACAGTCCCTCTAATGTCATCATTTGTCCCATGGAGGAGACCCCTGAGTAAGCTCTGGACTTCTCTGATCCTCTGCCTCAAGCCACGAACCTTCCAGAAGCCATTGGGAAAGGCCAAGTGCCCATCCTGACTGACCCTGGGAGCCTGCTCTGGTTCCATTCTCAGATGGAGGCCTGGCAGCCAGAAGTCACTTTGTCTCCCTTCCATGTCCTTGCTCAGGCTCGCTGGTACTCTGCGCTAATCCTCCTTCATGTCCAGAGAGCCCCAGGTCTGTAGTCCTGTGGGCAGGTCCACCTCCTGGACTCATTTAGCCCACCTCTTTCAACACTGGCCTGGGCTGCTGGCTCACAGCCCAGCTCCCACACCAGACTCCAATCCATGAGGCTTTGGGGGCAACACACCAGGCCAAGGGCCCATCACATCTTTGGGCTCACTGCCTAAGACTTTCAGAAGATCCTCACAGCTCCTGGGGGTCAACAGGACTGGAGGAATCACTCTGAGCCTTCTATGGCTTGGTCCTTGGGAACCAGAGGCTCACACTGGGTCCTATCAAAGGGGCCATCCATGGAAGTGGGTCAGGCTATGTCAAATCTTCCCTAAACTGGAGTTTTATGCAGGTGGAGACAGAGAGAATAGGAAAACTTAGAAATCAGGATCACATGACTTACAGTCCTGGCAACATCCCAGATAGCTGGGCCTGGTACATAGCCACATGGGCCTTGGGAGTCAGTGCGGGATTAGGTCTGGATGATAAAAGCTGGAAAGACTCCTACAGACATGTCTGCATTGGTGCAAAATGTCACACATGCACGCCAACATCCTATCAACTGGGTTCTGGTTAAAAAGACGCTGGAGCACAGCAAAGCTCTCAGAAAGAAAAAAAGAAGTTCCCCATGCATGCATAGGGGGAGACTTCTAGAACATGCTACTAAATTTTTTTTAAGTGAGGCAAAGAACAATGAGAAAGGTACGGAATAAACTATATATTCTTTATGCTTGCATTTCACATAGTCATAAACTTGCACTAGATATACAGAGAGCTCATCAAGTGCCTACAGGGGGCATAGAAGAGCAGGGTAGACCCAGATGGAAGAGCAAATTTTTAGCAGTAAACTTTTTTTATCATTTAGATTTTTGAACCATGTAAACATATTATCTGATCCAAAATGAATTAACCAGAAAAAGCGAGGGTGCACAGAGCCACCCCCAGCACAGACCAGGAATCTTTGAATCCACAGGCACCTGCCATCACCCCTGACCCCAGCTTTCCTCCCGCACCTCTGGGCCTTCACAGAGCCCCCCAGCTTTCCAGGATGGAGTCACACTTGGGTCTGAGATTGTGAGGCCTTACAGCAGGACTTGGCCGTGTTGCCTTGTCTAATTTGTATGGTAAGAGGATCCTGCTGTCTTGGCAAAAGGCCTGCTCATGGCCACCCTCCCAGAGAAAGAAAGGACAGCAAGCTTTGTCCTGCTGCAAATGGGGACACAGAAACCCGGAAACCTGGGATTGGCTCCAGGGAGGAGTTCAGCCAGTGCCCCCAGTTGCCACTCCCGCCCGCCTGCCAGAGCCCAGATTATTACCCTGTACCAGGGTAGGTCTCCACTCTCCCATCAGTCAAGGGTGGCCTGAGTGACCAGAGTGCTGCCCCCTCCTCCCAACTACATCCCTGTCCTCTCCCAGCCCTGTCTTTCTTGTGCTGGACACACTTCTTCACCACATCGTCCTCACTCTGAGCTTTGCTCTCTCCTCTCTTTCTTGTCTGCCTGTAGACAATACAGCTCATGGTTCCAGAGAGGCCTCCAGAACTGCAGCCAAAAGCATTTTGTCCAGAACTCAAAAGGGCTGTCTCCCAGGATGTGGTCCTTCCTGCCCAGTAACTCCAGGGTCTAAAGACAACTGGAGGGGAGAACTGCCTTTGTGGTTCTTGGAAAGACTCCATCCACTCTGGGCCCCCCACCAG
Source organism: Prionailurus bengalensis (assembly GCF_016509475.1). Taxonomy (NCBI): domain Eukaryota; kingdom Metazoa; phylum Chordata; class Mammalia; order Carnivora; family Felidae; genus Prionailurus; species Prionailurus bengalensis. Next base: position 59,592,012 of record NC_057348.1, on the reverse strand, counting down.
TACTTGCATAATTAGAGGACCTGAAGGGACTAGCAGGCTTATCTTTGTGAGGTACCATCTCCCACTCTGAGGCCTTCCCTGGGCACAGACCTTTTCTTTTTTTCATTTTTTGGCACGCAATATGCACACAGAAAACGAACATCCCTTAAGCGGATGGGTCTTACATGAACATTCCCACATAACCATCACTCAGATCAACAAATCAAACATTACAAGCTCCCAGAGCCCTCCTGGTCTCCCACCCACCTCCAAGGAAAAATCCTTTCCTGATTTCTGGCATCACAGGTTCATTTTGCCTGCTTTGGGACTCTATGTCCCATGTGCAATCACATGGCAGATAATCCTGTGTGTCCGGCTTCTTCCATGCAACATCAGGTGAGCAATCTATGCCGCCCATTCTCACCACTGTATAGTATTCCACTGGGTAAATAAGCCAGTTTATTTACCCACTTAAACCATTGAGGGGCACCTGCCAGGGGCTATTGGGGATAGCACTGGTATAAGCATTCCAGTGTCTGCTTTTCAGTGAGTATATTCCCACACTTCTCTTGAGTGCATTTCTAGGAGTGGAATTGCTGCTTTCTGGAACTTAGGGGAAAAGTCTTGTTGTGACTCTGAAGCTGAAGGAAGCAGATGGACTATCCACATTCATGATCCCAGGCAGGTATATACGGGAAAAGGCACAGAAGAGCAGCCGCACAGAGATGGAGGCCAGACACTGTGCCCTAAAGGGAAGCATCCCCTTGTTGACCACAGGTATGGCCACAAAACCCAGTGGGTTAGGAAGGAAGGCAACAAAGGGTTTTTAGCCCCTTGCCCCCAAGGTCCACATGGACCTTCCTGACTCCTCCCTGTGGGAGAAGGAGTTACTGATTTGATGGATTTAAGCCTGAGCCATTGATCAGCCCTTAATTATTGCAGACAAGACCCAATGCTACCTCTGCATTGATTTCCTGCCTCCTGCTTTACAGGGCTCAGCAGGCCCAGCAGAACCTGGGTCCTCTAGGCAAGGTGGTCTCAGTCTCCCTCCTTTCCATTTCCATTTCCTCTCCACCAAGAGAACAGAGAGCCCTGTTGTGGTGACAGTTTGACACACACTCAGCTATGAATAAAGGAAATGAAAGTCTATTTGCTGCTAGTCCCATTGGGTGTCCCCTAGAGCTGAGGATAATGGACAAGGAGGCCTTGGTTAAGTATGTTTGCTGGGCTATAATATTATCAAAATAACTCAAACCACTAAACATTTAATGTCAAAAATTGAACTTCATTTGACATTGAAAATGTCAAAAAATTGAACTTCATTAAAATGAACTTCTATACATCAAAAGACACCATTAAGAGTAAAAAAACAAAAACAAAAAACAAAAACAAAAAAAAACAACTTCAAAAAGCTGCCTTTTATCCAAAAAGGGCTCATGACCAGAAAATATTAAGAATCCCTGTAAAAATAAGAAAAAGACAGACAACTCAATTAAAAACTAGCAAGAGACTTGAATAGATATTTCACAAAAAAAAGGATACACATGAAATAGATATTTGGCAAAAGAAGATACATATGAACAGGTTACTTAGTATTATTACCCATCAAGGAAATACAAACTAATGCCCCAATGAGATACTGTGCAGCACACCTACCAACATGGCTAAAATAATATTAAGTGTTGCCAAGAACATAGAACAACTGGGGCTCTCATATACCACTGATGGTAGCATAAGTTGGTGCAGCTACTTTGTAAGTCATGTGGAAGCATCTAATAAGGTAAACCAACACCTGCCATATGAGCCAACAACTCCATTCCTAGTATATATCCAACAAAAATGAGTGCTCGTGTCCCTGAAAAGTTACAGTCAAGAATATCCACAGCAACTTTATCTGTTTTCTTAGTCCCAAACATAAAATCACATAAATGTCTTTAAACTCTAGAAAGACTTCTCACCAGGGGCTAAGATGGCAGAGCAGCATGGAAATTTCCTGCTTCTCTCATCCCTGAAATGCAGCTAGATCAATGCCAAACCATCTTGCACACCTAGAAAATTGATCTGAGGATTAACACAATAATCTGCATAACTTGAGCCACAGGACTTGGCAGGTATCAGCACGGCGAGGTGAACTGGGGGATAAAGACGTGGAGGGTAGGAAGCTGGTTTTGCTTATGGAGAGAGGACAGAGACAAGGGGGAGGGTACAGGAAAAGCACTCCCCCCAAAAGCAGATGGAGAGAAAAAGAAAAGGTGGAATCACCCACAAGGGACTTAATAAGAAAGGGAGAAAGGAGAAGGTTTAAATACCATAAATACCCTGGAGAACAGCCACATTTGCTGATGTTGGAACAAGGACCTCGGAGGGTGCTGAAGCTTGGTGCCAGATGTGTGTTGTGATTTACCACAATCCCTGAAACGCTGCTGCTACATGATCATGTGACCTGGGGCGGGCTGGTACTCGGCAGCAGTCTCTGGGCATCTGCAGCAGCACAGTCTCGCGAACGTTCCTGGGTGCGGCCGGCACTGACCATTCCTCTCCCAGAGGGTCTGAGCGGGTCAAAGCCACAGAGTACTCAGATGTGAGGGGTTGGGAAACACAGCCCCATCTGAGATAAAATTCGGGAGGGAGTTGCCGCCTGGCAGGTTGAAGGCTTGCTCGCAGACAGTGTAGAAGCAGGGAGTGGATGTAACCCGGAGACAAAGGAGGGGTGCTTGATTGCCAGTCAATGATAGCACAGAGTTCTGACCCTAGGGATCAGGTAGCTGGGTGACCCCATTTTCACCCCTCCCAGGCATGCGCACACACAATCCACCGCAGTAAGCTAAGCAGCGCCATCTAGTGGAGAACGGAGCAGTTACTCAAAGCCCTGCCCAACCGCGCCAACTGCACTCTTGAGGAATGTAAGTCTCTCAGCCTATTTAGTTTATGGACTATAAAGCGCTTCATAGTTGGACTTCTAGGGGAACCAATGCAATTTCAGTCGTATTTCATTATGTTCGCTGGTCCATCTATTCAATTTTTTTTCTTGTTCTTGAATACAGAAAGAGAAAAAAATTATTTTTATTTTCCATTTTTATAAAAAAGATTTTTCTTTAATTTTATTCTACTCTATTTTTTATTTTTGTAAATTTTTAAATTCTATTTTACTTTCATCATTTCATTTTATTCTATTTTATCGTATTCATTTTTTTAATTTTCAAATGTTTTCCTACTTTTTTCCCCCTTCTTTTTCTTTTCTTTTCTTCCCCGTTTTTCTCTATTCTACCAAGCTTCTTTCAACAACCAGACCAAAACACACCTAGGATCTAGCATCCTTTATTTGATTGTTTGTGTTGTTTTTAATTTTTTAATTTAATTTTTAATTTTATTAATTCTTTTTCTTCCTCCAAAATGACAAAATGAAAGAATTCACCCCAAAAGAAAGGACAGAAAGAAATGACAGCCAGGGAATTAATTAACACGGATACAAGCAAGTTGTCTGAACCAAAATTTAGAATCACAATAATAAGAATATTAGCTGAGATTGAAAAAAGCATAGAATCCCTTTCTGCGGAGATAAAAGAAGTAAAAGCTAGTCAGGATGAAATAAAAAAAGTTACAACTGAGCTGCAATCTCGAAAGAATGCCATGGTGGCAAGGATGGATGAGTTTGAGCCATGATTCAGTGATACAGAAGACAAACTTATGGAGAATAATGAAGCAGAAAAAAAGAGGGAGACTAAGGCAAAAGAGCACTATTTAAGAATTAGAGAAATCAGTGACTCATTAAAAAGGAACAACACCTGATTCATAAGGTGGTCCAGAAAAGAGAGAGAAAAAAAAGGTAGGTTTATGTGGACAAATTATAGCGGAAAACTTTCCTAACCTGGGGAAAGACACAGACAACAAAATCCAGGAAGAACAGAGGACTCCCATTAGATTCAACAAAAACTGACCATCAACAAGGAATATCACAATCAAATTCACAAAATACACAGACAAAGAAAGAACATGACAGCAGCAAGGGACAAAAGTCCTTAACCTACAAGGGAAGACAGATGAGGTTTGCAGCAAACCTATCCACAGAAACTTGGCAGGCCAGAAAGGAGTGGCAGGATATAGTCAATGTGCTAAATCAGAAAAATAAGCAGCCGAGAATTCTTTATCCAGCAGTCTGTCATTTAAAATAGAAGGAGAAATAAAGAGTTTCCCAGACAAACAAAAATGAAAGGAATTCATGACCACTAAACCAGCCCTGCAAAAAATTTTAAGGGGGACTCTCTGAGGGGAGAAAAGATTAAACAAAACAAAAAAGACCAAAGGCAACAAAGACTAGAAAGGACCAGAGAACACCACCAGAAACTCCAACTCTGCAGGCAACACTAATGGTCATCAAAAGAAAGCTGGAGTGGCCATATTTATATCAGAAAATCTAGATTTTAAAATAAAGACTGTAACAAGAGATGAAGAAGGGCATTATATCATAATTAAGGGGTCTATCCACCAAGAAGACCTAACAATTGTAACCACTTATGCCCCTAATGTGAAATAGCCCAAATATATAAATCAATTAATCACAAACATAAAGAAACTCATTGACAATAAGACCATAATAGTAGGGGACTTCAACACCCCACTTACAACAATGGACAGATCATCTAAGCAGAAAATCAATAAACAATGGCTTTGAATGACACACTGGACTGGATCAACTTAGATATATTCAGAACATTTCATCCTAAAACAGCAGAATACACATTCTTCTTGAGTGCACATGAAACATACTGGGACAGTATGTGTCCCAGAATAGATCACATACTGGGACAAAAATCAGCCCTCAGCAAGTACAAAAAGATCAATATGATACCATGCATATTATCAGACCACAACACTATGAAACTCAAAATCAACCACAAGAAAAAATTTGGAAAAACAACAAATACTTGGAGACTAAAGAACATCTTACTAAAGAATAAATGGGCTAACCAAGATGTTAAAGAGGAAATTAGAAAGTACATGGAAGCCAATGAAAATAATACCACAGCCCAAAACCTTTGGGACACAGCAAAGGCAGTCATAAGAGGAAAGTATACACCAATCCAGGCCTTCCTAAAGAAGGAAGAAGGGTCTTAGATACACAACATAACCTTACACCTTAAAGAGCTAGAAAAACAACAGCAAATAACACCCAAAACCAGCAAAAGAAGGGAAATAATAAAGATTAGAGTAGAAATCAATGCTATCAAAACAACAACAACAACACAACAGATCAATGGAACCAGAAGCTGGTTCTTTGAAAGAATTAATAAAATTAGGGGTGCCTGGGTGGCTCAGTAGGTTAAGCATCCAACTTCAGCTCAGGTCATGATCTCGCAGTTCATGAGTTCAAACCCCACATCGGGCTCTGTGCTGACAGCTCAGAGCCTGGAGCCTGCTTCAGATTCTGCCTCCCTTTCTCTCTGCCCCTCCCCTGCTCACGGTCTGTCTCTCTCTGTCCCTCAATAATAAATAAACATTAAAAAATTTTTAAAAAGAATTAATAAAATTGATAAACCCCTAGCCAGTTTGGTCAAAAAGGACCCAAATAAATAAAATCAAGAATGAAAGAGGAGAGATCACAACCAACACTGCAGAAGTACAAACAATAATAAGATAATATTATGAGAAATTATATGCCAATAAATTGGGCAATCTGGAAGAATTGGACAAATTTCCGAGAAACATATAAACTACCAAAACTGAAACAAGAAGAAATAGAAAAATTTAACAGACCCCTAACCAGTAAAGAAATTGAATTAGTAATCAAAATTCTCCTCAAAAAAAAGAATGCAGAAACAAATGGCTTTCCAGGGGAATTCTACCAAACATTTAAAGAAGCATTAGCAGGGACACCTGGGTGGCTCAGTTGGTTAAGAGTCTGACTTCAGCCTAGGTCATGATATCACTGTTCCCGAGTTCAAGCCCCACATCAGGCTCTGTGATGACAGCTCAGAGCCTGGAGCCTGTCTCAGATTCTGTGTCTCCCTTTCTTTCTCTTCCCCTCCCCAATCCATGCTCGCTGGCTCTCTCTCTCAAAAGTAAATGAGTTTTTGAAAAATTTTTTTAAAAATAAAGAAGAGTTAACACCAATTCTTTTGAAGCTGTTCCAAAAAATAGAAATGGAAGGAAAACTTCCAAACTCCTTCTATGAAGCCAGCATTACCATGATTCCAAAATCAGACAAAGACCCCACTAAAAAGGAGAACTATACACCAATTTCCCTGATAAACATGAATGCAACATACTAAAAAAGATACTAGCCAACTGGATCCAACAATACATTAAAAAAATTATTCACCACGACCAAGTGGGATTTATACCTGGGATGCAGGGCTGGTTCAACATCTGCAAAACAATCAATGTGATACATCACATCAATAAAAGAAAGGACAAGAACCACATGATCCTTCTCAATAGATGCAGAGAAAGCATTTGATAAAATACAGCCACCTTTCTCGATAAAAAACCCTCAAGAAAGTAGGGATGGAAAGATCATACCTCAAGATCATAAAAGCCATATATGAAAGACCCACCGCTAATATCATCCTCAATGGAGGAAAACTGAGACCTTTCCCCCTAAGGTTAGGAACACGACCTAAGGTCAGGGGTCCACTCTCACCACTGTTATTCAAAATAGTATTGGAAATCCTAGCCTCAGCAATCAGACAACACAAAGGAATAAAAGACATCCAAATCAGCAAGGAGGAAGTCAAACTTTCACTTTTCACAGACGACATGATATTCTATATGGAAAAACCAAAAGATCCCATTAAAAAACTGCTAGAACTGATCCATGAATACAGCAAAGTTGCAAGATATAAAATTAATGCAAAGAAATCGGTTGCATTCCTATACACCAATAATAAAGCGACAGAAAGTGAAATCAAGGAACCGATCCCATTTACAATTGCTCCCAAAACCATAAAATACCCAGGAATAAACCTAACCAACGAGGTGAAAACTCCATACACTGAAAACTATAGAAATCTTATGAAAGAAACTGAAGAAACAAAAAAATGGAAAAATATTCCATGCTCACGGATTGGAAGAACAAATATTGTTAAAATGTTGATAGTAGGGGCGCCTGGGTGGCGCAGTCGGTTAAGCGTCCGACTTCAGCCAGGTCACGATCTCGCGGTCCGTGAGTTCGAGCCCCGCGTCGGGCTCTGGGCTGATGGCTCAGAGCCTAGAGCCTGTTTCCGATTCTGTGTCTCCCTCTCTCTCTGCCCCTCCCCCGTTCATGCTCTGTCTCTCTCTGTCCCAAAAATAAATAAACGTTGAAAAAAAAAATTAAAAAAAAAATGTTGATACTACCCGAACGAATCTACATATTCAATACAATCCCTATAAAAACAACCTGGCATTCTTCACAGAACTAGAACAAACAATCCTAAAATGTGTATGGAACCAGAAAAGACCCTGAATAGCCAAAGCAATCCTGAAAAAGAAAACCAAAGCTGGAGGCATCACAATCCCAGACTTTAAGATGTATTACAAAGTTGTAATCATCAAGACAATATGGAAATTGCACAAAAACAGACAGATCACTGGAACAGAATACAGAACCCAGAAATGGACCCACAAACATATGGCCAACTAATCTTTAACAAAACAGGAAACAATTAGAAAAACTAAAAGGCAACCGAAGGAATGGGAGAAGATATTTGCAAACAACGTATCAGATAAAGGGTTAGTATCCGAAATCTATAAAGAACTTATCAAACTCAACACCCAAAAACCAAATGATCCAGTGAAAAAATGGGCAAGAGACATGAATAGACACTTCTCCAAAGAAGACATCCAGATGGCCAACTGACACATGAAAAACTACTCAACATCACTCATCATCAGGGAAATACAAATCAAAACCACAATGAGATAACACCTCACACCTGTCAGAAAGGCTAACATTAACAACTCAGCAACAACAGATGTTGGCAAGAATGAAGAGAAAGAGGATCTCTTTTGTGCTGCTGATGGGAATGCGAACTGGTGCAGCCACTCTGGAAAACAATATGGAGGTTCCTCAAAAAGTCAAAAATAGAACTATCCTACGACCCAGCAATTGCACTACTAGGTATTTATCCAAGGGATACAGGTGTGCTATTTCAAAGGGGCACATGCACCCCAATGTTTATAACAGCACTATCAACATTTAGCCAAAGTTCCAAGAAAGAATCCAAATGTTCATTGACAGATGAATGGATAAAGAAGATGTGATGTATATATATATATATATATATATACACAATAGAGTATTACTCGGCAATTAAAAAGAATGAAATCTTGCCATTTGCAAAAACGTGGATGGAACTGGAGGGTATTATGCCAAGCGAAATTAGAGAAAGACAAATGTCATACGACTTCACTCATATGAAGAATTTAAGGTACAAAACAGATGGACAAAAGGGAAGGGAAACAAAAATGATATAAAAACAAGGAGGGGAACAAAACATAAGAGACTCTTAAATATAGAAAACAAACTGAGGTTTTGCTGGAGGGGGTGACGGGGGGATGGGCTAAATGGGTAAGTGGCATTAAGGAAGACACTTGTTGGGATGAGCATGGGGTGTTACACATAAGGGATGAATCACTGGAATCTATTTCTGAAATCATTATTGCGCTATATGCTAACTAACTTGGATGTAAATTTAAAATATTTTAAAAATTAAAAGAAATAAACTCTAGAAAGATTTCTTAAATGGTGGTATTTTAAGAACACAGTGGAATACTACACATCAACAAAAACACATTACCGATACTTGCAATAACATGGATGAATCTCATGGGTATAATATTGAATTTAAAAAACCAAAGTGCAAATAACTATGGATGCTATTATATAAAATACAAAACCAGGCCAAACCAATATAGAGTTAGAGGTCAGAACAAGGGATTGGAGCCAACTGCCTGGGAACAGACACCAGGACACCTTCCGGGGAGCTGTGAGGGTTGTATTTCTTGATCTGGGAGTTGATTACACAAGTATATAAAAATTCATCACACTGTACACCCAAGATTTGTGCACTTTAATGTAGTAAGTTGTCCTTCAGGAAAAAGAAAAGAAAAACATGCCAAACTTTACCTTTCACCTTTCTCCTCAAAACAATCAGGTATCAGAGTTGTGGTAGAAACTTCTGGTGCTGGCCATAACCATTCCTGCCCCCTTTGTTGTTAGCTGAAGCCATATGAGCAGTTCTGGTTCTTGGGTTGTGAGGGAAATGAATATCAGTTCTAAGCTGAAACTTTTCATTGCCAGTGCTGGATCCTCCAGTCCATCTTCCCCTCTACTGCAGCAATCCCAATGAAGTCCCAAGATGAAAGGGGCTTAGACAAAGGGGTGCCTGACTGGCTCAGTCAGTAAGGCATGCAACTCTTGATCTCAGTGTCGTGAGTTCAAGCCCCACATTGGGTGTGGATCCTACTTATAATAAAACTTAAACAAAAAAAGAAGGTGCACATAAATAATTATAAAAAATCAGGCAGAGAAAGACAAATACCACATGATTTCATTCATGTATGAAATTTAAGAAACAAAACAGTTAAATATATGGGAAAGGGGAAAAAAGATAAAGGGAAATAAATAAGAGACTCTTTATAATAGAAAACAAACTGGAGGTTGATGGAGGAAGGTGGGTGGGGGGTGGGCCAAATGAATGATGGATATTAAAGAGGGCACTTGTCATGTTGAGCACTGGGTGTTATATGTAAGTGATGAGTCACTAAATTCTACTCCTGAAAACACCATTAACATATGTTAACAAACTAGAATTTAAATAAAATTTTGAAAAAAAACCCACCAATGAATTGGTTTAAATAGTCAGTCCTTACATGGAGAGCTGTCTAGACCTGCAGTGGGCTCTGGGTGGGGGAGAACACAGCTTTATTGTGCGAAGCCATTGCTATTTCAGGGTTGTTTGTTACCACAGCATAACCTAGCCTATCGTAACTAATACAAGGATGTTTAGAAGCTTGACAGAGGAACAATAGTTGTTCATGTCTCCTGAACTTGTTCTTCATCTTGGCCTGGAAGCACATCTGGCATCCGACCACCAAAAGCCTCATCTAGATTTGACAGAATCCATCGTGGCAGTCCCTGGAGTGATATTACAGCAGAGTGAAGCACTGGTCTCCAACATTTTTGGAGCAAGCCTTCTTGGTATGCTGTTTCCTCTCAGGCTTCCTTGAGTTACCAACATTTTGTGTAAATGTTTGCCCACTGCCCATGCCAGAAAACCTCCATTGGTTGTAGTTAGGACTACCGAGTTTCTGGGACTGCTTCCTTTACTACTTTGAATTCTTATTTCTTGGCAGCAGAATCTGACCAGAATTTTAGGGCTACCAGAAGACACGATTTGGAAAAATGATCCAATACTTTTGAACCCAGCTCTATGATGAAATGTATAATTGGACACAGTGTGGTCAAGAGATGAAGAGGTTAAGAGTCAGACTGCTCAAGTTCAAGCCTCAGTCCCCTTGTTGGCAAATGATGAGATATTGTCAAGTTATTGCTTCAATTTCCTCATTTATACAATGGGCACAGTGATCATACTAAATGATATTTATGAAGTGCAAGAACATTTTTAAAATAGGCTATAGAAAGACTTGAAAATATGTCCTCAATCCTCAAAAATGGTCTTCAAGTTTCCAAATGGAGTAGATTATTTCTTCTTATTTTCTAGAAAAGTTATCTTGGTGACAGATCTCCAGCACGTGTGAAGTAACAGATCCATTCACCAACCACACTACATTCATTTCAAGTGTCAAACACAGTAGGTCAAATTGTTCAAGAGGTGGTTGGAGATGAGCAAAGACTTGAATTCAGCAAGCTGGGAAAAGCCCTACATTTTAGGTGACTGACGATAGAAGAATCTGAAACAAAGACTTGTAATGTTAGTCAGTGATGTAGGCATGCTTCTATAACAAGAAATTAAAAGGGAAAATGGTAAGGAATCTACAAATGCAACAGAAATAGCTCCAAAGGCAAGATGCAAGCCCTGCGGGGGGTGGAATTATCTGGAGAAGAACTGGAAGTCAGTTGTTAGAGTCAAAGCCTGGTAACAAGGTAGGTTTATTCCAAAATGTGAGAAATAAGCCCACTGACCCAATAAAAGGAGGGATGTGGAGACTCAGAGCACAGTGAAGCGAGGCTTTAATGATCTTGCAAGAGTGGGTGTGTGATGGACAGACACACTTGGGGCAGTTACAGCAGGCAATTTGTCTCCTAGCATGCAAGTCCCTTCCCTGATTTTTCATTGGCTGAGTACTACAGAGGTGACAACCTTACCTGGAAGTTGCCTATGCCCATGTAATGCAAAAGCTAGTCTGACTGGAACAAATGTATATTCTTTGAGGTGATGCAGAGACTTCAGTTCTTGGTGCATGCTCATTGCTAAGCCCACACAAAAAAATAAGCCTGCGAAATGAAGAGGGGAAGAAGAACCAGGAAGTGAAGTGCCTAAGGGTTTGGGACTCCACTGTGGGGAGGGGGGGTTCATACATATTTCCAATAGGTTGTTAACCTATTGTTAACTAGACAACACAGTTTTTATTTGGTATTTCTGAAAATGAATCATCTCACTTCTCACAAAAAACCCTCCCCAATTTTTACCACTTATCAATGAGTGGTAATCCACCCCAATTTTTATCGCTTGCCTTCTTGGCTCCTGTTCTTGAGTGTCTGTTCTCCTATACTGCTTCTGCCAGGCCTCCTTCATGCCAGCTACCTCCCTTGCTTATTGGACATCATTGGAGGTGCTGATATATACAGGTGAGCTTCCTTTTATAGGATCCTTGTGACTTCATCCTTGTTAAGGGTTGTTGACATTATGTTGTTTTTTTAACCCAAAAGCTTGATAGATAAAGACACACACACCTTGCTCCAGAGAATCCCCATTTCACGTTCAACAAGATGGTGAAAAAACACGACATAATCACAGTGTTAATTTTCCTTTCCTGGTTCCACAGATCTATTGAATAGCTTATTTGGCATGTAATTTTACATCAACCAACATAAATACCAGGTAAAAAGATGGAATCAGGAGTCAAAAACCTCCCAACAAAGAAAAATCCAGGACCAAATGCTTTCACTGGTGAATTCTATCAATATTTAAATCCTTCTCAACCTCTTCCAAAAAACTGAAGAGGAAGTAACACCTCTAAGCTCATTCTATGTAGCCAACATTCCTTTGACATCAAAGGTGCATAAAGACATCACAAGAAAAGAAAGTTACAGAACAATGTCTTTTCTGAATATAAATGCAAAATTTCTTAAAAAGTACTAGTAAACCAAATCCAAGCACATAATCAAAAGATTACACATCATAACCAAGAGCGATTTATGTTGAACTATGGTTCAATGTTAAGAAAATCAGTCAATGTAATTCACCACATTAATAGAATAAAGGAGAAAAATCCCACATGAACATCTCAATTGGTGCAGAAAATGCATTTGACAAAATCCAACAGCCTTTCATTATAAAAATAGTAAGACAACTGGAAACAGAAAGGAACTTCCTCAGCATAATAGAGGAAATTTATGAAAAAAACAAAGCTAAAAACATACTCAAAGTGAAAGACCATTAGCTTCCTCCCTAAAATCAGGAACAAGACAAAGATGCCTGCTGTGATAGTTAATTGTATGTGTCAATTTGACTAGGCCACAGGGTGCTCAGATTAAACATCATTTCTGGGTACATCTGTGAGTGTTTTCAGATGAAATTAGCATTTGAATCAGTGGGCTCAGTAAAGTAGATTGCCCTCTCCAGTATTGGTGGGCATCACCCAATCCACTGAGGAGCTAAATAAAACAAAAAGTGGAGTACCAAGGGATTCATTTCCTCCCGCCTGCCTGCTGAGCTAGAACTTTGGTCTCTTCCCGCCCTTGGACTTGGATTTACACCATCAGGTTCTCAGACCCTTGGGCCTGACTGGAATTACACGACTAGCTTTCTTATGTCTCTAATTTACAGACAGCAGATTGCCAATTCCATATATATGGATGGATCTATTTCTTCAGATAAACCCGACCAATACGCCTGCTTTCAACACTGCTATTCAATACTGTACTGGAACTTCTAGCCAGAGCAATATGCAAGAAAAAGAAAAGCTATCCATATTGAAAAGGAAGAAGTTTCTATTTACAGATGCCATTATTCTACATATAGAAAATTCCAAAGAATCCACACACACACAAAAAAAAAAAAACTGTGAGAGCTAATAAATTCAGCAAAGTTACAGGATTTAAAAAACCAGACATATCAACAATGAACAATATACAGTTTCAATAAACCAGCAATGAACAATATACAAAGGAAATTAAGAGAATAATTTAATTTACCAGAGTATCCAAAAGAACAAAATACCTAGTAGTAAATTTACCAAAGGACTTGAAAGACTTGTACACTAAAAACTATAAGACATTGCTGAAAAAAATTAAATAAGACCTAAATAAGTGGGAAAATATCTAGTGTTCATGTGTTACAGAACCAGGCTGGAACGCTGGCGGAAAAATCAAGAGGCACTTGGAGATCTTGGTGGATTGGAGATTTATTTTACACTGGCGGGCTCAGAGGAGACTGTTTCTCCAAAGGTCTGAGCCCGGAATGCAAGTGGGGAGGGTACTTTATAGCCGACAACCTCCATATTTGTGGGGGTTTTCGCGCACACAGCAAACAAAGGAAGAAGAAACCGGAAGAGGGGTCTCTAAGCTAGAGACCAGAGTTTGTCTTAGTCCAGCCATCTTTGGTGTACTTTATCCACTTCTCCAACACATGGAATAAAAGACTTGATATTTTTATAATGTGGATACTACCCAATACTTTCTGCAGATTCAATGCAATCCCTATAAAAATTCCAAAGGTACTTTTTGAAAAAATGAAAAAAAGGATCTTCAAATTCATATGGAATTACAAGAAGCAATCTTTTAAAAGAAGAACAAAACTGGAGAACTTGCACTGTCTGATTTCAAAACTTACTACAAAGCAAAAGTAATCAGATCAGTGGGGAACCAGTATAAGGATAGGTATATAAGTATAAGGATAGATATATACAATGCAATGGAATTGAGAATTAAGAAATAATTCCATACATCTAAGGTCATTGACCTTCAACAAGGGTGCCAAGTCCATTCACTGGGGGGAATGTAGTCTCTCTGACAAATAATATTGGAACAACTGAATTTCCACCTGTGAAAGAACAAAGTTGGACATCTGGCTTACATCATATTCAAAAGTTAGCTCAAGATTAAAGACCAAAAAATAAGACCTAAAACTATCAAACTCTTGGAGAAAACCACAAGGGTAAATTTTCAGACCTTGGATTTGGCAATGGATTCTTAGACATCACACACACACACACACACACACACACACACACGAAAACAAAACAAAACAAAACAAAACAAAACATGAGCCATTAAAGAAACAAAAGATAAATTGGACTTGGTCAAAATTAAAACTTTTTGGGCCTCAAAAGAATAATCAACAAAGTGAGAAAGGCAACCTACACAATGAGAGATACATGAAAATCAGATATCTAATAAGGGTCTGGTATACAGAATAAATAAGGAACTCCTACAACTCAACAACAAAAGGACAACCCAACTAAAAGAATGGACAAAAATGTGAACAGAAATTTCCCCAAAGAAGATATACAAATGGCAAACAAGCACATGAAAAGATGTCCGACATCATTAATCATTAAGAAAATGCAAATCAAAGCCACAATGAGGTACTATTTTACACTCATTAAGATAGTTATAGTCAAAACAATGGAAAATAAGTGTTGGCAAGAATGTGAAGAAATCAGAGCCTTCATACAAGACTAATGACAATATAAAAAGGTTCAGCTACTATGCTGAACAGTTTGATGGTTCCTCAAAAGGTTTCACAGAGAACTACCATATGACCCTATAATTCCACTCCTAGGCATATAACCAAAATAACTGAAAGCGGGGACTCAAATGAATACCTGCACACAAATGTTTATAGCAGCACTATTTACAATAGCCAAAAGGGGAATGCAATCCAAATGACATTCAGCAGATAAATGGATAAATGAAGTACGATATATACATACAATAGAACATTATCCAGCCATTAAAAAGAAAAAAGGTACTGATACATGCTCAGAAAAGATGAATCTCAAAAATATTATGGTTAAGTGGAAGAATCCAATACAAAAGGTCACATAATATATTATTCCAGTTTTATGAAATATCCAGAATATGTAAATTCATAGAGAGAGAATGCAGATAAGTGGTTTCCAGGGGCTGGGAGAAAAGAGGACAGTGGGGACAAACTGTAAAATCCTGTGAAGGATTTTACTTTGGAGGGACAGGAATGTTTTACAGCTAAATAGAGATGGTGGTTGCATAGCATTGTGAAGGTACTAAATGCCACTGAAATGATCACTTTAAAAAGACTAATTTAACATTTTGTTTGTGAATCTCACCTCAAATTATTTTAAAATATTCTATAAAAAATAGTAAAAGTGACTTCAGGGCTCTGGTTCAAGATGGCCAAGTAGGAAGATCCTGAACTCTCCTCTTCCCACTAATACATCAAACCTGTACCTATATATGTAACAGTTTCCTCTGAAAAAAATCCCTAAAGGCTGGCAATCTCTTTACATCAGGCAAACAGGATGGGAACCACATCAAAGTGGGTGGGAAAGGCTGAGACTCAATCTTGTCATAAATCTCACCACTACCATGGTGACCCACAATCAAGAGAGAACTTAAAACCTGGAGCTTCTCCCTGAGGAATAAAGAGTTCGTACCCACTTTGGGAACCCAACTTTTAGGACTAGTACCTGAGATACAAGCCTCCAAAACATTTGACTTTGAGGACCAAAGTGGCTCAAGTATAGGAATGGCTTTTAAAGGGCTCACATGCATACGCACCTACTCCATGGCATATCACAGGAGCAGCCCTTTGTTTTTGTTTGTTTTTTTTTTTTACATTTATTTATTTTTGAAAGACAGAGTGAGACAGAGTATGAGTGAAGGAGGGGCAGAGAGAGAAGGAGACACAGAATCTGAAGCAGGCTCTAGGCACTGAGCTGTCAGCACAGAGCTGGATGCGGGGCTCAAACTCATGAACCAAGAGATTGTGGTCTGAGCCGAAGTCAGACACTTAACTGACTGAGCCACCCAGGCACCCTGAAGAAGCTGCCCTTTGAAAAGTACATAGGCATTATGTGAACAGACTTATTTTCTAATTTTAAATCACTGCTTTAAGAGGAAAAGGACTTCTGGGATCATCTCCAGGGATGGAGACTGGTGGGAACCATCTTTCTACTCTCTTTCTGGCTTGCTAAAAGCAGTGGCACCATCTTCCCCCACTTTCCTTTTCTGTTTAATTCCATTTAAAAAAATTTTTTTCTTTTATTTTCTGTTTTTTCCCCTCCATTTTCAGTGAGTACCATTTTTACACTCCCTCTTTGTTTTGTTCCAACCAGTGGGTGCCATCTTTGCCTGATCCTTCTGCCATGCTCCAGAGCACCAGTAATCCTCAAACAGGAGCTTCTACACGTGTCTGGTGCTCCAGTTTTTGTGGTTGCCACCAGGGATCACTTGCCACCCCTTGATGACTTGGCTCTAGAGGCCAGCAGAGTTTGCATTCTTAGGTCCCATGGGACTGTAACAATTAGAGATTCATTTCTTGGCAGGCCACCATCAGAGCACACAGATAGCAGACTGAAACACACCCTCAGTCTTTCTATGAAAGTGGCCACTTGTGGGTCCTGGAGCTTTGGCTTCAGGGGCAATCTTCAGGTTTGGCACACATCTAAAATTATGGAAGTACTCTCAGGGAACATAATCCATGGGAAGCCATCTTTGCACTCTTCCTCTATATTGTTACAGTTCACAGTATCTCCCAGAAAGGAACACAGACACTCTGATTTTTGTAACTGTTTTCCAGAGAACATCTTCAAATCACCTGGCTGTAGGGGCCAGAGGGCCTTATTCTTATATTTAGGACTGTGTATATTTGCAACTCCTTAAAAGCTGCTGCTTCCAATCAGCCTCGATCTAGGTGCTGAGATCCTCTTCTTTGGGAACTAACTAGTCTTGGCACAGCCTAAAACAAAAGGATTAAAAATAAAATAGGCTCCTTAGACAATCACAAAGCTTTGAGAAACATTCAAGAGCTAGGGAAAGATTAAACAATAAGTTTCATCTCTTACTTAAACAAGGCCAACCTTTCAAGACTGGGACAGATGTTTATTTCATCTAATGCATAGAAACCAACACAATCAAGCAAAATGAAGAAACAGAGGAATATGCACCAAATGAAAGAAATAAAACCTCAGAAAAATACTTTAATGAAATGGATATAAGTAGTTACCTGATACAGAATTCAATGTAATGGTCACCAAGATGCAAACTGAACTTGAAATAAGAATGGATAAACATAGTAAGAACCTCAAGTGCTAGAGCAATTAGACAAGAAAAAGCTAAAAAAGGTATCCAAATTGGGAAGGAAGAAGTAAAATTATCTTTGTTCACAGATGACATGAACTTATAAGTAGAAAACCATAGAGATTACATACACACATGCACACATACAGACCTGTTAGAACTAATAAATGAATTCAGCAAAGTTGCAGAATTTAAAGTCAACACCCCAAATCAGTAGGATTTCTATACACTAACAATGAACTATCCAAAAAAGGAAAAATTTTTAAATAACTTCATTTCTATTAGCATCAAGAAAAATAAAGTACTGGGATGCCTAGGTAGCTTAGTCAGTTATGCATCTGACTTTAGCTTAGGTCATGATCTCATGGTTCATGAGCTCAAGCCCTGTGTCCAGCTCTGTGCTGACAGCTCAGAGTCTAGAGCCTGCTTCAGATTCTGTGTCTCCCTCTCTCTCTGCCCCTGCCCCACTCATACTCTGTCTCTCTTCAAAAATAAATAAACATTTAAAAAATAAAAAAAAGAAGAATAAAAGTACTTAGGAATAAACTTAAACAAGGAGGTGAAAGGCTTGTACACTGGAAGTTATAAAACACTGCTGAAATAAATTAAAGACACAGATAAATGGGAAGACAGCCTCTGTTTATGGATTGGAACATTTCATATTATCAAGATGTCCATATACACAAAGCCATCTATAGATTAAGTGCAATCCCCATCAAAATCCCAACAGCATTTTTGTAGAAATACAAATATTCAATATAAAATTTATGTGGAATATCAAGGGACTCCAAAAATCCAAACAATTTTGAAAAGGAACAAATTAAAGGACTCAAACTTACAGATATCAAATATACTACAAAGTTACAGTAACAAAAAAAATGTGGTCCTGGTGTAAAGACAAACAAATAGATCACCGGAGAGCCCAAAAATAACCCCCCACATATATGGTCAAATGATCTTCAACAAGGGAGCCAAGACCACTCAACAGGGAAAAGACAGTCTCTCCAAGATACAATATTGGGAAAACTGGATATCCACATGCAAAAAAATGAAGTTGAACCCTTATGTTATACTATATACAAAAATGAACCTAGAATGAATTAAAGACCTAAATGCAAGACTTAAAACTATAAAGCTCCTAGAAGAAAACATAATAGAGAATCTTCATGACATTGGACTTGGCAATGACTTCTTAGATATGACACTAAGAGCACAGGCAACAAAAACAAAAATAGACAAATGGGACTACATCAAACTTTAAAACTTTTGTGCATCAAAGGTGCAATCAACAGAGTGAAAAGGCAACCTACATAATGGAAGAAAATATTCTCAAGTAATATATTTTATAAAGGGCTAATAGCCACAATATATGAAGAGCTCCTGCAAATCAATAACTGTAAGAAAATCAAATAACCAGATGTAAGAATGGGCAAAAGACTTGAATAGATATTTTTCCAAAGATGATATATAAATGGCCAATACATGTATTTTTAGTGTTTTTTTAATTTATTTTTTGAGAGAGAGAGAGAGAGAGAGAACGAGTGGGGGAGAGGAAGGAGGGGTAGAGGATCTGAAGTGGGCTCTGTGCTGACAGGCTGACAGCAGTGAGCCTGGTGCGGGGATTGAACTGATGAACTGTGAGATCATATCCTGAGCCAAAGTCAGATGTTCAGCCAACTGAGCCACACAAGCACCCCAAAATGGTCAAAAAGCATTTAAGAAGATGCCCAGGGGCGCCTAGGTGGCTCAGTTAGTTGGGTGTCTGACTTCAGCTCATGTCATGATCTCGTGGTCCATGAGTTTGAGCTCCATGTCAGGCTCTGGGCTGACAGTTCTGAGCCCGGAGCCTACTTTGGATTTTGTGTCTCCCTCTCTCTCTCTGCCCCTCCCCTGCTTGTACTCTGTCTCTCTCCCCTCGGCCCAAACCCACATAAATAAATAAATAAATAAATAAGATGCTCAACAGCACTAATCCAGATAAATTCAAATATAAACCACCATGAGTTATCACCTCACACCCATTAATATGGTTACTATTAAAAAAAAAAAACCAGAAAATTACAAGAATTGGTGATGTGGAGAAATTGGAACCTTTGTGCACTGTTAGTAAAATTGTAAAGTAGTAGCGATTGTTATGGAAAATATTATGGGATTTCCTTAAAAAAAAACTTTAATAGACTAGCATATGATCCAGTAATCCTACTTCTGGGTATATTCAAAAGAACTGAAAGCAAAGTCTTGAAGAGATATTTGTGTACCTATGTTCATAGCAAAACTATTCATAATAGCCAAGAAGTAGAATGTCCACTGATGGGAATGGATAAACAAAATGTGATATATATGTATAATAGAATGTAATTCAACCCTAAAAAGGAAGGAAATATGACCATACGTGCTATAACATGGATGAACCTTGAGGACATTATGCTAAATGAAATAAGCCAGTCACAAATACTGTATGATTCCACTTATATGAGGCATTTAAAGTAGTCATATTTATAGAAGCAGAAAGCAGAATGGTGGGTACAAGGGGCTTGGGTCGGGGAAAAGGGCAGCCCTTGTTTAATGGATACAGTTTCAGATTTGTAATATAAAAAATTCTGGAAATCTATTTCATGATGATGCAGATATACTTAACACCACTGAACTGTGTACTTTAAAATGGTTAAAATGGTGGATTTTATGTTATATATTTTTACAATTAAATACATATAACATATATATTATATATGTTATATATAAATATATAATATATAAAGGGAAAGTCTTCTATTATTATGCATAATCCTCTGGCTTCCTTCCCATCCTCACCTCCAGACCCATCATAATTAGCAATTCAAATTTAGTACACAAAATATGCTATCACTCAGTTTAAATGCACAGATAAACCTTATACAAATATGGAAAAGATTTAAGTAGTATAGAATTGCATATCAACGTTTCTGTATCATGTGCCCCTTTTAAAAAACCCTAAGAATCTAGTCAAAGCTTACATATCTTTCTCATTTTTTCATGCAAAAACTTAATGACCACTTCTGGAAAAAATGTGAGGTAATTCCTTTAAAAAATGAATCAGAAATACTACTTAACATGAGAAGGCTGGTGGTATGTAGCATAATAAAATGCCTATCATCTTTGATAGCCAATTGATTTTGATTTTTGTTTCAACAGAAACAAATGCACTAAACCCTAATTGAGAAAGTACGTCAGAGCAAAAAAAAAATACAGCTAGATGTGGGTTGACCTATGTTTAAGGAACTGCAGGATTCTCCAAGACTCTCAAATGAATTTCTATAACATTCTCTTCAATTGTTCTCAAGCTCACAAAGGAAGAGAGGCAGTTTGGTAACTCTGGAATCAGACATCAAGGTTGTGATTCTGCCACTTACTGGCTGCGAGACCTTGGGCAAGTTATTTAAAACCTCTGCATTCAGTCTTCCCAAGTCTAGGATGGGGGTATTCATAGCAATTACAAATCTGATAAAGTTGTAGAGAGGATTTAATGAGTTAATACTATACACTATTTGGTATAAAGTATCATGTAAGTCTTTGTGCCTTAGTTTGTTAGAGTTGCTATGACAAAGTACCACTGGGTACTTTGGTACAGATACAGAGGGCCAGGATTCTGGCCTGTAGAGAAATCAACAAGGATTATCACTCTTTTTGAAAATTGATTTAAACAAAACCAGTTCACACACTTCTCCCGTCCCTACTTTCCACCTTTGGTAACCACCAATCTGCCTTCTGTATCTATAATCTTGGTTTTATTTTTTATTTTTTATGTTTATATTCCACATGTAAGAGATATCATATGGTATTTGTCTTTCTCTGTCTGACTTACTTCACTTAGTACACTGTCCTCAAGGTCCATCCATTTTATCACAAAAGACAAGATGCCATTCTTTTATATGACTGAATAATATTCCACTGTGAATATGTACTACAATTTCTTTATTCATTTATCTATTGATGTTCTTCCATATCATGTTCTTTCCATATCATGGCTATTGTAAATAATGCCGCAATGAACTTGGGGTGCATGTATATTTTTGAATTAGTGTTTTCATTTTCTTAGGATAAATACCCAGAAGCTGAATTGCTGGATCATAGGGTAGTTCTATTTTTAATTTTTTTGAGAACCTCCATACTGTTTTCCCTAGTGGCTGCACCAATTTACATTCCTAACAGTGCACGAGCATTCCATTTTCTCCACATCCTTGTCAACACTTGTTTCTAGTCTTTTGGATAATAGCCATTCTAACAGGTATGAGGTGATATCTCATTGTTTTGATTTGTATTTGTCTGATGGTTAATGATTTAGAGTATCTTTTCATGTGCCTGTTGGCCATCTGTATGTCTTTGGAAAAATGTTTATTCAGATATTCTGCCTAAAGAGGCACTCAATCAGATTATTTTGTCTTGTTTCGTTTTGTTGCAAATGAATTGTGTGAGGTTTTTTTAAAATATATTTTGGATATTAGCCCCTTGTCAGATATATAATTTTCAAATATTTTTTCCCATTTAGTAGGTTGACTTTCCATTTTGTTGATGGCTTCCTCTGCTGTGCAGAACTTTCTAGTTTGATGTAGTCCCGCTTCTTTATTTTTGCTTTTGTTGCTTGTGCTTTTGGTGTCAGATTCAAAAAATCGTTGCCAAGACCTACATCAAGGAAAACATGTTTTCTTCTAAAAGTTTTATGGTTCCAGGTCTTACATTCAAGTCTACAATCCATTTGAGTTTATTTTTGCATATGGTTTTATTTTTTTGTATGTGACTCTCCAATATTCTCAATGCCACTTATCAAAGAAACTGTCCTTTCCCATTGTGTATTTTTGGCTCCTTTGTCATAAATTTATTGACCATTTATTTCTGGGCTCTCTATTCATTCCATTGATCTATGTGTTTGTTTTTTGTTCTAGTACCATACTGTCTTGATTACCAAAGCTATGTAGTAGAGCTTAAAATCAGGAAGCATGATGTCTCTAGTTTTGTTCATTTAAAATTATTTTGGCTCTTTGGAGTCTTCTATAGTTCCACACAAATTTCAGGGTTATTTATTTTATTTCTGTGAAAAATGCTACTAGAATTTTGCTAGGGATTACATTGAATCTGCAGATGGCTTTGGGTATTGTGGACATTTTAACCATATTAATACTTCCAATCCATGAGCATGGAATATCTTTCCAATTATTTGTTTTTTCTTCAATGTTTTTCATATATGTCTTGTTTTCAATATATACGTCTTTCATGTTCTTGGTTAAATTTTATTATTAGATATTTTATTCTTTTCGGTGTTATTTTAAATAGGATTATTTTCTTTTTTAAAAAAAATTAATGTTTATTTATTTTTGAGAGAGAGAGGGAGCAGGGGAGGGGCAGAGAGAGAGGGAGACACAGAATCTGAAGCAGGATCTAGGCTCTGAGCTCTCAGCACAGAGCCTGATGCAGGGATTGAACTCACAAACCGCAAGATCACGACCTGAACTGAAGTCGGATGCTCAACTGACTGAGCCACCCAGGTGCCCTGGATTATTTTCTTATTTTATCCTTCTGATAGTTCACTATTAGCATATAGAAAAACAACATATTTTTATATTGATTTTTGTATCCCACAACTTACTGAATTCATTTATTAGTTCTAACAGGTTTTTTTGATGGAGTCTGTAGCATTTTCTCTATATTAATATCATATCATATGGAAATAGTAACAATTTGAACTCTTCATTTCCAATTTGGATATCTTTCTTTTTTTTTGTTGCTTAATTGCTGTGGCTAACACTTCCATTTCTATGATGAATAAAAGTGGTGAGAGTGAACATCCTTGTCTTGTTCCTCATCTTAGAGGAAAAGTTTGCAACTTTTCACCACTGTGTTTTCCGGGGGGGGATTCTCACTCTTGACATCAGCCTTAACAAGTCTTTCCTCCAAGTTACTAAGCAGAGTTGACCATCCCCAAATCCACTCCCAGTGAGCATCTAAGCTGAAGACTTTGTTATTTCTCAGCAGCATCCACAAGGTTCTTGAAACCAAAGATTCCCCTAATTGGCTATAAATAGTTTTGAAAAAAGCCAGATCATAAATGAACCCTGGAAGAGGCTTTCTTTCTCTCCCCACCACCAACCACCCACAAAGGAACACCAAAGTTCAGACGAGTTCTCCAAGTCTTCTTCTTGGGAAAGTCAGAAACCATGTAGTACAGAAAATTAAAAATAGACCTACCCTATGACCCAGCAATAGCACTGCTAGGAATTTATCCAAGGGATACAGGAGTACTGATGCATAGGGGCACTTGTACCCCAATGTTCATAGCAGCACTCTCAACAATAGCCAAATTATGGAAAGAGCCTAAATGTCCATCAACTGATGAATGGATAAAGAAATTGTGGTTTATATACACAATGGAATACTACGTGGCAATGAGAAAAAATGAAATATGGCCTTTTGTAGCAACGTGGATGGAACTGGAGAGTGTGATGCTAAGTGAAATAAGCCATACAGAGAAAGACAGATACCATATGGTTTCACTCTTATGTGGATCCTGAGAAACTTAACAGGAACCCATGGAGGAGGGGAAGGAAAAAAAAAAGAGGTTAGAGTGGGAGAGAGCCAAAGCATAAGAGACTGTTAAAAACTGAGAACAAACTGAGGGTTGATGGGGGGTGGGAGGGAGGAGAGGGTGGGTGATGGGTATTGAGGAGGACACCTTTTGGGATGAGCACTGGGTGTTGTATGGAAACCAATTTGACAATAAATTTCATATATTAAAAAAAAATGTCAGTCTTTCCATGAGTGGCTGCACCAGTTTGCATTCCCACCAACAGTGCAAAAGGGTTCCCCTTTCTCCACATCCTCACCAACATCTGTTATTTCCTGAGTTGTTAACTTTAGCTATTGTGACAGGTGTGAGGTGGTATCTCATTGTGGTTTTGATTTGGAGGTTCCTCAAAAAAGTTAAAGTTAGAACTACCCTATGACCCAGCATTTGCAGTACTGGGTATTTATCCAAAGCATACAGAAATGTTGATTCAAAGGGGCATATGCACCCCATTGTTTATAGCAGCACTATCAATAATAGCCAAATTATGGAAAGAGCCCAAATGTCCATTAACTGATGAATGGAGAAAGAAGATGTGGTGTACACACACACACACACACACACACACACTGGAATACAACTCAGTGATCAAAAAGAATGGAATTTTGCCATAAGCAACAATGTGGATGGAACTAGAGTGTATTATGCTACATAAAATAAGTCAGTCAGAAAAAGATACATATCATATGATTTCACTCATGTGTGGAATTTAAGAAACACAACAGATGATCATAGGGAAAGGGAAGAAAAAATAGGATAAAAACAGAGATGGAGGAAAACTGTAAGAGACTCCTAAATACAGAGAACAAACTGAGGGTTTCTAGAGGGGAGGTGGGTGGGGGCATGGGCTAAAGGGGTGATGGACATTAAGGAAGGCACTTGTTGGGATGAGCACTGGGTTCTACTCCTGAAATCAATACTACACTGTATGCTAACTAACTTGAATTTAAATAAATACATTTTTTTTAATGTTAATTTTCCCAACTTGATCGTATAGAGTCAGTCTTATCAATCAAAATCTCAGTAACTTAGTTTGTGGATATCAATAAGTGGACTTTAAGGTTTATATGGTGAGGCAAAGGCTCAGAATATCCAATTCAATATTGAAGAAGAACAAAGAGAACTGATATCAACCAAATTCAAGGCTTCATATAAAGTTACAGTAATCAAGACTGATGTTGACTAAAGCATAGACAAAAAGATCAATGGAACAGAATAAACAACTCACAAATAGACCCACATAAATAGAGTCAACTGATCTTTGACAGAATGGTCAATATCAATAGTGACAAATCATGTTGATAGCATGTAACCTTGATATGATGTAATTAAAATAGTACTCTACCTCTGTGGTCTTCCCATAACCCCTGTCTAATCCTGAGAAAAACATCAGACAAATATCACATGAATTCCAATAAGGGAATATCTTACAAAATTCTCAATCCTCAAAATTGTTAAGATCATTAAAAGTAAGGAAAATACGAGAAACTACCACAACCAAGCCTAAGGAAACACGATGAGTAAATATAATGTAGTCTTCTGGGACAGAAAAAAGATGTTAGGTAAAAACTAAGGAAACCAGAATAAACTATGGACTTTAGTTATTAGTCGTGACTCAATAATGGTTCATAATTGTGACAAATGCACCATACTAATATAGGATGCTAATTTTAGGGAGAGACATATGAGGGAGTGTTGGGAACACTGTGTAAAGTCCTCTCAATCTTTCTGTAAATCTAAACTGTTCTAAAAAAGAAACTTCATTTTTAAAAAATCAGTAACTGCAGCAAGTAAGTCTTGGATTGACAGTAGACTTTTTTTGAGGACTATTATATTGCTAATGTTAGGAATTGCCAGTGCATTGTGATAATAAAAAGACTCTCTTTTATTTGAGTACGGTTGACACACAATTTCAGGTGTATAACATAGTGATTGGACAAGTTTATACATTATGTTGTGTTCAATAAATGTAGCTACCATCTTTCTTTTAATAGGTTTTTTTACATTCTCTTCAGAAAAGGCATCTGCTATTGCCTGTGCTGAGGATGGAAATATCCCAGTGTCCCACTCTTGGTATGCACTGCCCCAAACCTCTTCTATTTGTTTATGGTGATTTTTGTCTTATTCAATACCTTACTTGCTATCTTCTTGTGGTCATGTCTCTATTTGTTTAATCTTTTTTATTACTGGCATGTAAGAACTTTTTACACTAAATGCTATTAACTCTCTGTGTTAGTTTCCTTGGGTAACACAGTCCCACACACTGAGGGGCTTAGAACAATAGAAGTTTATTGTCTCAAAGTTCTAGATGCTGGAAGTCCAAGATCAAGGTGCCAGGAGGGCTGTGCTCCCTTTAAAAACTTGTAAGGGAATCCTTCCTTGCCTCTTCCTAGCTTCTAGTGGTTTGCCAGAAATCTTTAACATTCCTTGGCTTGAAGAAGCATCCTTCCATTCCTGTGTCTTCACATGTTCTTCCCTCTGTGTGCATGTCCATGTCTGTCCAAGTTTCCTTTTTAAAAGGACACCAATTATACTGCATTGGGTGGGGCTAGCCCTAATGACCTCATTTTAAGTTGATTGCTTCCGTAAAGACCCTATTTCCAAATAAAGTCATATTCTGAGGTGCTGGGGTTAGGACTTCAAAAATCCCTTTTTGGGGGGCTGCACATCATCTCACCCATAACACTCTCTGATGGTCATTTCACCAGGGACTTTTTCCTCTTTTAATATGTGTGGCGCTTTTTAGCATAAAAGATTTCATATTTCCACATGGTTAAATCAGTCATATTTAACCTTTCTGACTTCTGAGAAACAGAAGACTTTCTACTCCAAGTTTTTATAACTATTATTCTATATCCTATTGAAATGATTTTATTGATGTTTTTTATTTAAAATTTAATCCATCTAGAAATTAATATGTGCATGGTACAGCAGTGTCTTTTGAATTAAACACAAACATGCACTTCTTAAGGACAGACATTAATTAGTTCTTGTCCCAATGAGTAAGAAAATGTCTCCTAACTGGCTCTTAATTAGCAAAGAACACTCCCCCTTCCATGGAATCAGTAAATCACACTATTATCCAGAGGGGTATTTAGTCTTTTGTTCTTTTCCACTTCCCTTTCAGGCTTAGCAGAGTAAGAAAGCAGCCACAGACCCCTTTCCTCTAAAGCCTGCTCCCTTAGCAACATGATGAGAGCCTTAGAAATGAACAGTCCAGAAAAGACTGGATTAAATTAGTAGCCAAGGACTGTGACTGTCCTTGGTGTCCATCTGGGAGAAAAGAAAGGATGTTATGCATTCTTACACACATACACAGACATACACCCATGTTTGCACACATATATGTTATATATATGGACAAATACTCAATTAAAAAATGAGCTCCAAAATGTAGCTGTCTTATTGCACTCTTACCGTTTTGAAACGGACAACTAATACAATAACCATTTTATCTCCTTCCTTTTCAATGCTTTTGCCTCATTTCTTTGTCTTATTTTATTGTCTAAAAATTTTTGGACAATGACAGACAGCATGGGTCTTCAATAGCACATCTGCAGTTTCTAGTGCCAAAAGTTCTAAAACCTAAAAGTTCTTTCATTTTTGTGGCAAAGTCATTGGGAAACAAAGCCTGACCTGAACTAATGCAGGTTACTCATATTCTTTATGTGCACATTTGGGCTACTGAGATAGTACTGTGCTTGATGATGGAGTGTTGCCCTGGTCCCCACTGGGCTTATACCCATTATATAGTTTATACTCAATATTGCTTTGAAAAGTATGACAAACTCTGACTGCGAGGTTGAGTCGATCCCAAGGATCTTGGTGAAAGGCTTCTGCACCTTCAGCTCACTGAACATTACTCATGTTTCCTGATTCAAATAAGGACACCTTTACTCATTAAACTTGACTTTCGGTGGGTGTTGGCTTGTGACAGATACTTCTAATTTAAAAGAGTTTTCCATGCCATCCATATTTACCGATCTGTGTTTTCTACCATTTCTTGGTCAATTACATTTTTAATGAAAAGACTGAATTGTATTCATACTTGAAAATGTCTTGGGACTTGTGGCTTCTGTTCTTGAGTGTAAGGAACTTGGAGGTCATCACTCTATCCTCACAAATAAAAAGCTGAACAAACTGAAGATCAACAACTCTTATTAGATCCATCAGAGATTGAGATCACAGAGCAAACTGCTGCCCCCCCAAATCAGAGAGACAGGTGGATACAGAGAATCACAAGTTACCAGAATAGAAACCCAGGTGCCCAGAGAGGAAGACTTGAACTGTAATTGATGAATTGCTGGTGCTCAGTGTGGATATGCTTGAGAGTTAAAAGCTTCAGGGAGGGCCAAGTCTTAAGTGGAGGGGTCTGCATGTCTTTGTGAATTTTGCTTCCAGAAACATTATCAGCATCTTACAGTGAAGATCAGAGAAAAATCTCTTTGTGCTTCTGGCAGAGGAGAAAAAAGCAACCATTTTGAAATACATCCAGAACATTAAATTCTTCTCAGTAAGGCCTGACCTTGAGGAAAACTTTACCAGGGTCTCTCTGTGTTGAAGGAGGGGAACTACTCAGCACCAGCCCTCTCTAGTTTTCCTGTCTCACTGAAGTTTTGGGGGTGGCGGGGGATGCAAAACTGTTGAGAAGTGGTAGTGATGTTCACAGCCCAGGGATGCAGACTCACTAAAAAACTGAGCTGTAATTATAGGCCTCTAAAATGCTTCCCCCCTCCCACACCGCACCACCACATCATAGAGCTCCTGCATAACATCAGAGACAAAAATAAGAAGAGTGTGGAGAGTTTTAGCCTCACCTACAGCTACATCAACCAGTAAAACACAGCCTAACTCCCAGCTGGATGAACATAAAACCTTACCATTATTCAATTGCTTTTTTTTAATTTTATATATGAAATTTATTGTCAAACTGGTTTCCATACAACACCCAGTGCTCATCCCAAAAGGTGCCCTCCTCAATACCCATCACCCACCCTCTCCTCCCTCCCACCCCCCATCAACCCTCAGTTTGTTCTCAGTTTTTAACAGTCTCTTATGCTTTGGCTCTCTCCCACTCTAACCTCTTTTTTTTTTTTCCTTCCCCTCCTCCATGGGTTCCTGTTAAGTTTCTCAGGATCCACATAAGAGTGAAACCATATGGTATCTGTCTTTCTCTGTATGGCTTATTTCACTTAGCATCACACTCTCCAGTTCCATCCACGTTGCTACAAAAGGCCATATTTCATTTTTTCTCATTGCCACGTAGTATTCCATTGTGTATATAAACCACAATTTCTTTATCCATTCATCAGTTGATGGACATTTAGGCTCTTTCCATAATTTGGCTATTGTTGAGAGTGCTGCTATGAACATTGGGGTACAAGTGCCCCTATGCATCAGTGCTCCTGTATCCCTTGGATAAATTCCTAGCAGTGCTATTGCTGGGTCATAAGGTAGGTCTATTTTTAATTTTCTGAGGAACCTCCACACTGCTTTCCAGAGCGGCTGCACCAATTTGCATTCCCACCAACAGTGCAAGAGGGTTCCCGTTTCTCCACATCCTCTCCAGCATCTATAGTCTCCTGATTTGTTCATTTTGGCCACTCTGACTGGCGTGAGGTGATACCTGAGTGTGGTTTTGATTTGTATCTCCTTGATGAGGAGCGACGCTGAACATCTTTTCATGTGCCTGTTGGCCATCCGGATGTCTTCTTTAGAGAAGTGTCTATTCATGTTTTCTGCCCATTTCTTCACTGGGTTATTTGTTTTTCGGGTGTGGAGTTTGGTGAGCTCTTTATAGATTTTGGATACTAGCCCTTTGTCCGATATGTCATTTGCAAATATCTTTTCCCATTCCGTTGGTTGCCTTTTAGTTTTGTTGGTTGTTTCCTTTGCTGTGCAGAAGCTTTTTCTCTTCATAAGGTCCCAGTAATTCACTTTTGCTTTTAATTCCCTTGCCTTTGGGGATGTGTCGAGTAAGAGATTGCTACGGCTGAGTTCAGAGAGGTCTTTTCCTGCTTTCTCCTCTAAGGTTTTGATGGTTTCCTGTCTCACATTCAGGTCCTTTATCCATTTTGAGTTTATTTTTGTGAATGGTGTGAGAAAGTGGTCTAGTTTCACCCTTCTGCATGTTGCTGTCCAGTTCTCCCAGCACCATTTGTTAAAGAGACTGTATTTTTTCCATTGGATGTTCTTTCCTGCTTTGTCAAAGATGAGTTGGCCATACGTTTGTGGGTCTAGTTCTGGGGTTTCTAATCTATTCCATTGGTCTATGTGTCTGTTTTTGTGCCAATACCATGCTGTCTTGATGATGACAGCTTTGTAGTAGAGGCTAAAGTCTGGGATTGTGATGCCTCCTGCTTTGGTCTTCTTCTTCAAAATTACTTTGGCTATTCGCAGCCTTTTGTGGTTCCATATGACTTTTAGGATTGCTTGTTCTAGTTTCGAGAAGAATGCTGGTGCAATTTGGATTGGGATTGCATTGAATGTGTAGATAGCTTTGGGTAGTATTGACATTTTGACAATATTTATTCTTCCAATCCATGAGCAGGGAATGTCTTTCCATTTCTTTAAATCGTCTTCAATTACCTTCATAAGCTTTCTATAGTTTTCAGCATACAGATCCTTTACATCTTTGGTTAGATTTATTCCTAGGTATTTTATGCTTCTTGGTGCAATTGTGAATGGGATCAGTTTCTTTATTTGTCTTTCTGTGGCTTCATTGTTAGTGTATAAGAATGCAACTGATTTCTGTACATTGATTTTGTATCCTGCAACTTGGCTGAATTCATGTATCAGTTCTAGCAGACTTTTGGTGGAGTCTATCGGATTTTCCATGTATAATATCATGTCATCTGCAAAAAGCGAAAGCTTGACTTCATCTTTGCCAATTTTGATGCCTTTGATTTCCTTTTGTTGTCTGATTGCTGATGCTAGAACTTCCAGCACTATGTTAAACAACAGCGGTGAGAGTGGACATCCCTGTCGTGTTCCTGATCTCAGGGAAAAAGCTCTCACTTTTTCCCCGTTGAGGATGATGTTAGCTGTGGGCTTTTCATAAATGGCTTTTATGATCTTTAAGTATGTTCCTTCTATCCCGACTTTCTCAAGGGTTTTTATTAAGAAAGGGTGCTGGATATTGTCAAAGGCCTCGGCTGCATCGATTGACAGGATCATATGGTTCTTCTCTTTTTTTTTTGTTAATGTGATGTATCACGTTGATTGATTTGCGAATGTTGAACCAGCCCTGCATCCCAGGAATGAATCCCACTTGATCATGGTGAATAATTCTTTTTATATGCCATTGAATTCGATTTGCTAGTATCTTATTGAGAATTTTTGCATCCATATTCATCAGGGATATTGGCCTGTAGTTCTCTTTTTTTACTGGGTCTCTGTCTGGTTTAGGAATCAAAGTAATACTGGCTTCCTAGAATGAGTCTGGAAGTTTTCCTTCCCTTTCTATTTCTTGGAATAGCTTGAGAAGGATAGGTATTATCTCTGCTTTAAACGTCTGGTAGAACTCCCCTGGGAAGCCATCTGGTCCTGGACTCTT